>NC_063344.1:35653885-35671631 GCF_021869965.1 Rhincodon typus
CCTGCTGTGTTCATCCAGCTCTACACCTTATTATCTCATGCTCTGAGATCATCTGTCTTACCTGCTATACTTCTTGCATTGAAGTAAATGCATTTCCAGTCCTCCAGTCCCACTGAGACCCACAACTTCCCTCTGCCTGCTATTACTCTGTGCTATGCATATCTCAGTCTCTCCTTTGTCCCCAGTCCCTGCACTTACTGGTCTGCTGTTCTGCTTTCCACCCCCCTGCCATACTAGTTTAAACCCTCCTGAAGAGGTCCAGCAAAACTCCCACCCAGGATATTGGTGCCCTTTCATTTCAGGTGCAACCTGTCCTTCTTGTACAGGTCCTACCTTCCCCAGAAGAGTTCCCAATGATCTATATATCTAAAGCTCTTCCTCCTACACCAGCTCTGTAGCCACATGTTCAACTGTACTCTCTCTCTGTTCCTAGCCTCACTAGACTTTGGCATGGGTAGTAATCCTGAGATTACGACTCTGGGAGTCCTGTTTTTTAGCTCCCTACCTAACTCCCTGAAATGTCCTCACAGGACCTCTTCCTTCTTCCTACCTATGTCATTTGTGTCAATGTGATAATGACTTCTGTCTGTTTTCCCTCCCGTTTCAGGATGTCCTGGATCCACTCAGAGACATCCAGGACCCTGGCACCAGGGAGGCAACATACCATCCTAGAGTTTTGTTCACAGCCACAGAAATGCCTGTCTGTGCCCCTGACTACCGAGTCACCTACTACTATCGCTCGCACGGACTTTGCCCCACCCTGGTCTACAGCAGAACGATTTGTGGTGCCACTGGCTTGACTGCTGCTTGTACCATCTCCTGAGAGGCTATCCTTCCCAACAGTATCCAAAATGGTATACCTGTTGGAGAGGTGAATATCCACGGACTACCTGCCTGCCTCTCCTGGCAGTCATCCATCTATCTGGATAGATGCCAAGAATTCAGGACATGGAATTCTCAGCAGGTACTTGGCAACTCTAGCTCATTGCTTGCTTCTTCGGTCTGCCCCCTTGGACATGTGACATCAACATCTCAAGGTATGCTCAATGGAGCTTAGCTGCATGCATCCATGCCCATGGACTTTGGCATCGAGCACATGATAATCTCTCCACATCACCATTATCCATCTCCAATCCTTTCAATATAGAGCCACACCAGAAATAATGATCTATTCTGTGTCATGAACCAGACCAAACACCCTCAAAATATATTAAGATGATAGCCTAGACATTAACTTTTTCTTATTTTGAAGGCAAGTGCCAGGCATTGAGTTCCTGATGCAATTCAACCAGTCACCTGACCAGATTTGAAGCAAAACACACTTTAATCATACACGATAGTTATAATACAACAAAAGAAAGACAAAATTGAAATAACAACTGTATTGCAAAACTTAGCAGAATCATAAATTATTTTACGGTAGAACAGTAACTGTTCCAATATAGTAACATTCCATAACACACCTTGACAAAGGCAAATTTGGAAAAATAGATTGTCTGACAGGCAATTCTCCAGTCCATGGTGAAAAGCATCAAGAGAGAAAGATAGAGAGAGAGAAAGAGAGAAGGAGAAAGAGAGAGAGAGACAATGAGAGAGAGAAAGAGAATGAGAAGAGAGAGAAGCACAGAAAGATGTACTGGAGCTTCCAACAAGCTTCAAGATCCAGTGACAGCTACTTCTGAAAACTAAAAGTGAAAAATCCTGGTTCTGTGGGAGCTTGACCCCACCCATTCAGGCTGCTTCTATTGTTTCAACTTTGAAGAGAAAAGGCCTCATAAACTACTTAGTGTCTCTGAATGGATTGCTTATCACCTCTTCCTTAAAATCTCCTTAAAATACATGACTTAAAGCCATTGTATCAGCACATCTGGAATATCTCAGCAGTGGCAAGACCTTTTGGTTACAGTCAGCAGTGAATCAGGCTAGCATCAGATGAAATGCCCATTATATGGGCTGGGTAAGTAATGAAGTAAGTTTGAGATGATAGTGTGAGAAAATTTACTAGGCCTTGCAGAGTGAAGCTCTCCATGATACTCAACAAAAATGACATTTAGCCAAAATGTTGTAAGATTGTATCTGATTCATCTATGTTTTCTCTTTCATTTCAAACTTATTGAAACATGGGATGGAATCTTTCAATTCAACATGAACCCGCAAAGGAAGTGGGAATCCTGGAAAATGAGGTGGGCTGTTATCAGGAGAGATACTTGGTGCCTTTTCACCTCCACCCAAGAAGCCCTACCTATATTTAAGTACCCAATTAACAACAACTTAATAGTTGATTCCCTTCGGGACTGCAATTTTCCTGGCTCCAGGGAAGCGTGTAAGTAAACCAGACAAACTGCCTATAAAGTAGGGAATGGTGTGCCTCAATCTTCACGATTTTGTGCATGATCAGGAATGTGAGAAACACCCCCTCCCTCCCTGTTTCTGAAATGCATGCTGCCATCTCCCCCTGACTCCCAAGAACAGTAAACACACCCCTACTTACCTGGCACCCTGGTCCGTACAATATTTATTGAACAAAAGTTCTCTCTGGGCACGATCTCTGACCCTTGGTGATTGATTTCACAGAAAGGCCTGTTGCTGCTTTCCAAGCAGCCCGATTGGAGGAAAATACAGTTGACCTTGATCTGGAGAGGCAGGATGGGTGTCACACTACTGTTTGATCAAATAAATGAGACACCAAACAAGAATGGAAGATTCTGCCCATTAAGTTTCACTGATGTCAATGTTCTGATATGACATTGGTGTTCTTAATTTTACATGAAGAATAACAGCTTTGAAGTTTGAAGCTGTTTGTTGTTTGCAGCTGAATTTGTGACACTGGGGGCTCTGATCCAGAAATACCATAATCTTAAAGTGTTGTTTTTCCACAGTCCAGTGATCTTGTTTTTCCGTGAAGAAGCAGACTGTAATGATTTCACTTCAAAAAGCCTTTCGACCCTTGCAATGCATCCTGGTGGCAGTTTTGGTCCATTTCTGATGATAGTGAACAGAACTGCATACTTTATTTAAACTTTCGATGCTCCTGGGTTCAATAGCCTCATAAATCTCATCCAGAACTTTCAATTAAATTAATATTACCATCTCTTGCAACTACTTCCAGAAGTACAAAAAATTGAAGGACATTTTCCTGATTCTGTTTCTTTTGTTCAAAGTATTTTTGCATATCTAGCACTTAAGAATAAAACTCAAGGGGCTAAATCTTAACTTTTTTTAAGTTAAGTACAAGCTGTGTCAAGTTTTTTGGAGGGTTTTTATTGCCACAGAACCTGGTGAGATTTGTCACCTTATCTTACCAAACCTGCCTCATAAAAAGCCTACCCCAAACCACGGCATCCCTCCATTTCATGTTAGATTCATCTTACTACACACCTTTCCCCAAACAACTCGCCACTGTTGGGATTCCAGAATTGACTGGCATTCCTGCTGCTGGTGCCATCTTTAAAAGACTGTTGTGTACTCGGGTAAGCACATAGTTTGGAGTTATCCTACACAATTCTTGACTTTTGTCCTGGTCATTGTGGGTAGAGACCTGGAGGTCCTGCTGGAGAGGTGGGCTGATAAGTAGGATGTCCACTTCCACGGGGCCAGGAGAAGAGGCCACATACCATATCATGCCAGCCTCACTATTTGGTGAGTGTGGGGTAAGCCATTTGGAGGAATATACTGTTGCATAAGTGGCACAATCTTATTCTCCTTCACACTCACTCTACCTCTGCTACTGTACCTACATCTCATCAAGACTCACACCGTACCACTCTCAGTGTTGTTCACTATTTCACTATTTACAATATCCTTGCTGACACATGTCACCCACATCAAACCACAACCCTCCCCCACCCCCAACCTCTCCACCACTAACACTGCAAAGCCCCTGCACTGCCTACTCATTGGCTGTGGATGCCTCCCTACCAACACAGAAAGTAACAGCTGTGCCATCCACTTTCCTCTCCCTTAATAGGTTCCTTTCTCTCTTCCAGGTTAAAAAAAACAGCCCGCTATGAGGCAAAAAGAGTCAATGTTTTGAAGATCTGATTCTGACCACTCTAAGTAGCTGATTGGCAGTGACCAAGCCCCAGGGATAGTATTAAAGGCTTCCCTTGACTTACTGTGATGGGACCGCCTAAGTGAAGACCATCTTCCTTGCCTGGATTGAAGATAGCTGACAGCGGAGACAAGATTTCTGAATTTGTATCTGTGTTAAATGGTAAGGTAGTAGAGAAATCCTGTTTGGCTATTATCTCCAGCTGAGGGGATAATTGCAAAAAGGTAAAATAAAACAGAGCAAGGCAGGGATGCCTTGAGCATTCAGGTTGGCTCAGAGTGAGTGAGTGAGCGCCAAGACAATATGCAATCAAGCAAGAGATGCAGCTCCGTCCAAACCATGAGCTGGTATGTGTCCCTGAGTGCACATGTCCTTGCAGTAACATTACAATGATACTTGTGAGTCATAGAGTCATAGAGTCATACAGCGCAGAAACAGAGCCTTCGGTCCAGCCAGTTCATGCCGACCATAATCCCAAACTAAACTAGTCTACTTGCCTGTGTCTGGTCCATATCCCTCCAAACATTCCTTATTCACGTACTTGTCTAAATATTTTTTAACATTGTAACTGTACCCACATCCACCACACTCACTTCATTCCACACATGAACCACTCTGGGTTAAAGAAAAAAAACCCTCATGGCTTTTTTTAAATCCTTCTCCTCTCACCTTAAAATATATGCCCCTGAGTTTTGAAATCTCCCACCCTAGGGAAAAGGCATCTTATGTATACCCATCATCATTTTATAAACTTCTGTAAGCTCACCCCTCAACCTCCTACACTCCAGTGAAAAAAGTCTCAGCCTATCCAGCTGCTCCTTATAACTCAAACACTCTCCAGCTTAATAAAAAACTCCCTATAACAGGTTCTTTAAATCCTAACCATTAAATCCTAATCCTAACTGTCTACCATCAAACATTTTAATGAATTTTTCAAATCCATTACAACCAACTTCTGCCTCACACCTCTACAACTGCTCTGGTTTAGATTTGAAACCTGATATAGTTGTGGATTGAAATATGTCTTTTTCAAACTTAATGGTAAATTCAATCATGCTATGGTCACTATTCCCTTAAGGTCTTCTCCAACAAGATTAATTAATTAGACCTTTTTCATTCCATAATAAAAAGATTCAAATAGCCTGTGACCTCGTTGGTGCCTCAACATATTTCTCCAGAAGAAAAAAGTACTGTAAGGGAAGAGCAAAATACTGTAGATGTTATAAATCTGATCAAAGGTTACATCAACCTAACTATTTCTCTCCTAATACATGCCACATCACCCAAATATTTCCAACAGTTGTGAGTGCAGCATTGAAGTGCAGACGTGTACTGTGAGTGGTTTGGGGATGTGCCACCATGGTTCTTAAAGACGGGCACATGCCAGATACCAATGTCTGTGGTAATGGGGTGTGCCATCAGAGAAGCTGGTGCCTAATATCCAATGTGGAGATGCTTTGGAATAAGTAGCAAGCTGAGATCACCAGATATTTGCTCTGACTTCCCTGTTGAGAATTTTTGATGTCTGTCTCTCTTGTTTGGCATGTTTGGTAAGATAAGCAACTGAATATTAAGGAGGTGAGTTGTACCTCATCACTGCCTGGTAAGATTCATATCTCTTTGCAAAGAAATAAGAAATGTCTTTAAGAAAGGCCGAATCAAACTTCACATGTGATTCTGCCATGAATCTTGCCAAAGCTCACACTGCCCATGCCATTACAAGATTCCGCCCAAAACAACTGCAGCTTGTATTCATATTGACCCTTATGACGGGAGAGCATCCCATAGTGCTTCATGTACGTGTAATAAGACTAAATCAGAAACAGATTCAAAGAGAATATTGGGAGTACGGAGAATGGTGGAGAAATGGTAATCAAAACTTCAAAACTAAGATGTGTTTGAGGTAAGTCTAAATTTACACTGCTGCCAACTGAGCTTTTGTTTATTCCAATAGTGTACATTGTGATCCCTGTGGCTTATGTTAAGGCAAGCCCGTATCCATAGTATTTTTAACATTGCTCTATATTTTCTTATGTCATCAGTATATTCAGAATAGCTTTTAAACTATCAGTAGTTTATAAATTGTTTGTCAGCTTCTGCTAATTTTCTGGTTTGATATGTATGAACCTGTACATTGACATGCTATTTTCATGAACATAGCAGTTCAGATAACCACCATGCATAGTACTCATTCACCTCTTATATATAGAAACTCCAAATATATGTATAAAATTCATGCTCTGAAGCAAATATTCTTCCAGCTGAGTTCAATCTCATCTTTTAAAAATCTTCTTCAGACCTCTCAATCAACCTGAAAAACATCTTGCCCCAGCTTTAACCACTAGCAGATGTTCCAGCCATGCGCATCTGCACCCGGTTCCACTCACCAAAGTACAAACTAGGGAGGAGTTTTCGCTTGATTTATTTTCTAAATTTGGATAACTTAAAAATTATATGGTCAGGTCAATAAGGGGTACTTTTCTGGACCACTCGGGAAATCAAGATCACTGTGGGACATTTTGCAAACCACTATGAAAATGAATGCTTTTGAAGCCCACAGCTTCATTTGTAATGAATATTCCAGCTGGGAGTCTGGCTTGAGGGAATAAAAGCAAGGGACACATTGTTGCATGGTACCTGATACACAAGTAGATACGCCCTGAGATATGCCTTCGTAATCTAATGGCATCAATATACACGAATCCTCGAAGGAAAAAGGGTCTGCTGCTCATGAAGAATTGGATGGTGAGGGAATGCACAGCAGTCTGGACTCATGACAGTAGAGATTTGTACCAAGCAATAAGCTAGAGTGAGACCACAGAGAGATTTGTAAACAAAGACAAGGCTTTCTAAAATCAGTGCAGAGTTTGCTGTGAACTGAAGTGAGTCTTTGTAAAGGATAAATGAATGGTACAATTCTGAATTAACACCATTAGCATTGGATGGAAATCTGATTATTGATAAAGGAGCAATGGAAAAGTCGGACAAAAATATTAATAAAAATTTCAGCAACAATGGAATTGATGCACATTATAGTTTAGAAATGAAAGTAAGTGGCTGACTGAGGAAGAGGAGAAGCTAAAGCATGAATGCATTCTGGCTTTTTGTTTGATGTGTGTGGAAACATGGAATGGTAATGCCACGCAGAAAGATTATAACACGTGGTAATGAGGCGCAATGGAATGGATGAACATAGCCAAAAAAATTAAGTAATGTTATGTCAATGAATGCTGATGCTGATCTGAGAAAGACCATTTTCACTCTATGGTTGAAACAGTGTCAGGCTGAAGGTATTTGATACGCATGCAATTAAACATGGCAAAATACACACACTCAAGGGTCTGAGAGAGGATGGAGATGTTGGAGACAGGTCAGTAACTACGAGAACAGACTGTTCAGGCAAGTGAGTGATTAAACCTGTGCTTGAAGAAAGGGAGCAATGCATGAGAGCTGTTGACTGAGAGGAGGTAACAGTAGTGTAAGTATTGACAGGAGAGGTGAATGTGAGTGAAGCTGTTCACAGAACAATTGGAATGGGCAACAAGTCCTGATCTTTCCGAATTTTGAAAAAAAAACAAGAAATGATTCTACTAATTACTCGTGAAGATAATATGTAAATCACAGAATAATCTGAGGTTGGGAGAGGAAGTTGGACAGAGATGAGTGGGAGAGGAAGAACTGGACGGCAAAAATATAATCAACCTGAGGTACAGATTTGTTACAGTGTTTAACATGTGTATGGAACAGCATCATGAAATATACAATTGTACAACCAATACATTATTCCCTTAAGTCATCCAAATGGAGACAAACTTGAGACTTTGTAAATCTCTTCAGATCACATCATTGATATCAAATATGGAATCTAGAAGAGTATGGATTCAATCTGAATTCACATCTATTCATATCTTCTTTGAGTTATAGGTTAAAGACAAAGCTCTTTTAAACAATTGTTTGGGTGATGCAGTTGCAATCAATTATAAACTAGTTTTCATAATTCATTGTAAAAAATTGCTTCTAATTTAATATTAATTAAACACTCACCTCAAGCCTGCACTTTCATAATGCTCGAGAGACTTTTTGACTTCGCTAAAATGGTGCTAGAGTCTCCATTTCAGAACAGCTGTTCCCAATCCCCAGTCCCAATGAAGGGTCTAGGCCCAAAACGTTGACTGTCCTGCTCCTCCGATGCTGCCTGACCTGCTGTGTTCCTCCAGTTCCACGCTGTATCGGGCGGTTCCTGAACCTGGATTGTACTTTTTACATCTGTGGCTCATAGAAACAGATGCACATATTAAAGGGAATTTGCTTTCATTTAGATCCAACTTTAATTCGCAAGATTTTCAAAACAAGTTTTGTGGACTTTACCTTTTTCAGGAAAAAGTGTAAAGCTGCCCTTTTAGAAAACTATGGAATTCTTTTGGATAGTTCCATGGACAACTTTAGGAAAGGTGATGTGCTCTTTGGGAGAGGTTGGATGCTGTTGGAGTTTTGTTTTCATAGAATTCATAGAATTCCTACAGTATGGAAACAGGCCCTTCGGCCCAACAAGTCCACACCACCTCTCAGATTATCCCACCCAGACCCATCCACCGAATCTACACATCCCTGAACACTATGGGCAATTTAGCATGGCCAATCCACCTAGCTTGCACATCTTTGGACTGTGGGAGGAAACCGGAGCACCCAGAGGAAACCCACGTAGACACAGGGAGAATGTGCAAACTTCACACAGGCAGTCACCCGAGGGTGGAATCGAACCCGGGTCCCTGGCGCTGTGAGGCAGTAGTGCTAATCTGCTAGATGTGAAACTAGCTCTAACCAGATGTGAAAAGTAAACTTGAACGTGGCTAAAAAGTGAAAGTAAAAACACATTTGAACATTAAATCTCATTGGAATTGTAAAGTTGCCAAGGGAATTGTTAAGCCATCAAAGCATTCAACTCTCCAGATTTTTTTATTTTTTTGGAAAAAAGAACTGTAATATAAAAAGAATGCTTGCTACTTCAGTCTGACTTACCTAAGCACAAGGGTTATTACCACCGGAGTGATGCTGCATGACTGATTTCACAATTTATAAACAAGTTGGGATGCCTGTTCAGAGTTTGATAACTCGAAGTTAAACTCTTAAGTCAAACTGAGGATTTTTTTAATAATGGATTAAGAAGTTGAACAAAGTGAATCATAGTGAATGGGACTTAACAATGAGAGTGTCTTTCTTTTCTAAAAAGTAAACTGTTTAATAAACACTTATTTTTAAAAAGAGGAGAGAGCCCAGTAGAAAAAGCATGATAAGAAAGAATGCAGTCTAAAAGTCGTTAGGGTGTTCATGTGTTACAACTTAATGGAGTACATGCTGGAAGTGAAGCACAGCTATTCCTGGAGTCAACATAAAAATGAAAGATTGTATCAAAATATACAGAATTCCCCAATTTACCTGTCTCTTTAGATCCAGATTGGCAAAACAAAAACTCCTCCCTACACATACACAGACAAATACAGACATACAAAAAGGAAATAAACATTGGTGTTATGCATGGAGGGATGAACTAGGAAGGCATTTCAGTGGTCCCTGTCTACACAGTTCACTGAGATGAACCTTTTGGCCTGCGAGGACATGCTGCTCCTCGATCTTTCTTTTCCATGTACTTTAGCTTCTTGAAAGAGGCACAGAATGACTGGTTCACAACTTAGAAACTTCTGACTTACTGGTTAGAAGCAAAAGCTAACAGTAATTTGTGAGGGAAAATAAATTGGCTTTCTTCAGGCTTTAGATATTTTTCATAGCAGACACATTCCCTTGTGCCAGTTCAGCTACAACTAAACTTCTCGTTCTAGTTGAACAAACAGTATAAACAGCATTTACAATTAGTGTTGGCAACTCGTATTTAAAAAAGTACAACAATCCATTCCACAATCCTTGGTTTCTGAACAGTCCTTTTCTTATTTCATCAAAATGCAGAAAAATCCCAGACATTAAAATCAGCTGATGCAAATTGAAGATTGGTTGGCCACATTTTACCACTATCATGACAGTATATTAAAGGCCCAAGAAGCTCAACTTTTATATAAATCTCTGTAACAGTGTTCAGAAAATGTCAGCAGGCATAATGGGTGGCATCCATGTCTCTGAACCAGAAGCTTTAAATTCACGTCCTGTTTCAGGACCTGATGGCTACAGAACATGCATTTATGGTGTGGCCAAACAGTCTGTTATCAACCTGCAAATCCTTCTAATAGACCCATGGTAGATGATGAATGTGGGAGTGTTTCCTGGCAAACCAAGCCATCTGGTAGCTGCAGAACCAAGCTTCTCCACATGAAAAGACTCCATACACAAGTTCTTGCCATGGGCTGTACTGCACTACAAAGTCCTCTTCACTCAAAGAACTATGAAGAAGAATATGCGATTCAAGGGGTTTGGTTTAAAGTTCTTAGCAATAAAAATGAAAATTGCTGAAAAAACTCAGCAAGTCTGGCCTCATCTGTGGAGAGAAATCAGAGTTAACATTTAGGGTTGAGTGACCCTTCCTCAGAGCTGATTTCGATCTCTTAGTAATTTCTAATGTACCTATTTAAGGCAGAGTGTAATTATTATGAATCGAGCTTTTTTCATTTTTATGTATAATTTAATCTGTGAACTTGGATTTAGATTGTGAACTCAGAACTTGATTCTTCAAGTGGATATCTAGATTTTTGGATTCTAAAAAATAACAGAAATGTTGTGGATTTCTAACAGGATTGTAACAGTAGTGCAATGAAAACTCAAGCTACCATCTGTGTTAGACTGCATCTGGGAATTAGTGAGTGAAAGTGAAAAGAAAAATGGAAAATCTTTCACTCTTCATAGTTTTCAGCAAGATGATCAAAAATTTGCTGAGTAAATACATTCTGAGTAAACACTGAACAGTGTCTACGATATATTACTTGTGTAGAACAATCTCTTGAGACAGAAGATGAGCAGAGATTTGGCTGTTTACATTTGAGCCAAAATCCAGTTTCTTATCGAATGTCAAGAGAAGAGTTAATTTATGAGGAGATTATATATGGAGCAGTGCCATGGACAACATCACCAACTGCATGATACATTCCAAGCCATTAGTGTGTGAGTTATGCAATTAACAATGTCTACTCTTAAATGGTCGCTAGCAACAGTTTAGATTTCTAAAAAGATTCATTGCTGTCCCCAAAAATCCTCAGATAGCTTCTGCTGCTTACTCAGGCAAAATTACACTTTGCACTCATGTCACTGGATCATAGCCAGGGAACCTCCCATAATAAGATTCTAAAGTTCATCTAAGGTCCCCTCACTTACAACAACCTTGTGGAACCTCCAATTGGCCCTTCTATCAAAGAACTACATTAAAACAAATTAAGATCCTGGTTTAGTCTCCAGTTAAACCCAACTTGCTTTATTATTGCAATCACTCCTTGTCTCAGCAGACAATAAACAGTCAAACATGCAGCAGGTTTCAGTCACGAAAGTAGGCATGTGGACCTTAACTAGCAGAGCTCAGATAGGAGAGAAACTAAAGTTAGGTGTAAGCTTCAAGGGTTGTGAATCTTGAGGGAATTTCTTTACCTAGTGGGCACGCAGAGGGAAGTTTTCAGCAAGAGGGAGCTGATTGCATGGCCACAAGTAGTGACAAAGAAGTCCATTGGTTCTGCATACTTGCTGAAAATGAGAACGTAATTGGTGGAGATGTGTGGGAAGGATCTGAAAAGATGTTTGTTAGTAGAAACAGAAAATAGTTTGCTAGCCATGTTTGCATCCTTGGGTAATGCACAATTTGGGCGAAGATCACTTCCACCAAAAATCCGAAATCTTGTCCATTCATTCATATCCTACTTAGCTTTTCATCACTGAAATTCTCCTCTTGGCTCCCATGCTTGGTGAATTTGTTCATGGTATTTGTTTTTTGGACACTCATGCCCAACCCCTTTTAGAACATAGAACATAGAACATTACAGCGCAGTACAGGCCCTTCGGCCCTCGATGTTGCGCCGACCTGTGAAACCAATCTGAACCCCATCTAACCTAAACTATTCCATTATCATCCATATGTTTATTCAATGACCATTTAAATGCCCTTAAAATGGGCGAGTCTACTATTTTTGCAGGCAGGGCATTCCACGCCCTTACTACTCTCTGAGTAAAGAACCTACCTCTGACATCTGTCCTATATCTATCACCCCTCAATTTAAAGCTATGTCCCCTCGTGCTAGCCATCATCATCCGAGGAAAAAGGCTCCCACTGTCCACCCTATCTAATCCTCTGATCATCTTGTATGTCTCTATTAAGTCACCTCTTAACCTTCTTCTCTCTAACGAAAACAGCCTCAAGACCCTCAGCCTTTCCTCATGAGACCTTCCCTCCATACCAGGCAACATCCTGGTAAATCTCCTCTGCACCCTTTCCAATGCTTCCACATCCTTCCTATAATGCGGTGACCAGAACTGTACGCAATACTCCAAGTGCGGCCGCACCAGAGTTTTGTACAGCTGCAACATGACCTCATGGCTCCGAAACTCAATCCCTCTACCAATAAAACCTAACATCCTGTATGCCTTCTTAACAACGCTATCAACCTGGGTGGCAACTTTCAGTGATCTATGCACATGGACACCGAGATCTCTCTGCTCATCCACACTACCAAGAATCTTACCATTAGCCCAGTACTCTGTATTCCTGTTACTCCTTCCAAAGTGAATCACCTCACACTTTTCCACATTAAACTCCATTTGCCACCTCTCAGCCCAGCTCTGCAGCTTATCTATGTCCCTCTGTAACCTGCAACATCCTTCTGCACTATCCACAACTCCACCGACTTTGGTGTCATCCGCAAATTTACTAACCCATCCTTCTACGCCCTCATCCAGGTCATTTATAAAAATGACAAACAGCAGTGGCGCCAAAACAGATCCTTGAGGTACACCACTAGTAACTGAACTCCAGGATGAACATTTCCCATCAACCACCACCCTCTGTCTTCTTACAGCTAGCCAATTTCTGATCCAAACCGCTAAATCACCCTCAATCCCATGCCTCCGTATTTTCTGCAATAGCCTACCATGGGGAACCTTATCAAACGCTTTACTGAAATCCAAATACACCACATCAACCGCTTTACCCTCATCCACCTGTTTGGTCACCTTCTTGAAGAACTCAATAAGGTTTGTGAGGCACGACCTCCCCTTCACAAAACCGTGTTGACTATCCCTAATCAAATTATTCCTTTCCAGATGATTATAAATCCTATCTCTTATAATCCTTTCCAACACTTTACCCACAACCGAAATAAGGCTCACTGGTCTATAATTACCAGGGTTGTCTCTACTCCCCTTATTGAACAAGGGGACAACATTTGCTAGTCTCCAGTCTTCTGGCACTATTCCTGAAGACAATGACGACATAAAGATCAAAGCCAAAGGCTCTGCAATCTCCTCTCTAGCTTCCCAGAGAATCCTAGGATAAATCCCATCTGGCCCAGGGGACTTATCTATTTTCACACCTTCCAGAATTGCTAACACCTCCTCCTTATGAACCTCAATCTCATCTAGTCTAATAGACTGTATCTCAGTATTCTCCTCGACTACATTGTCTTTTTCCTGTGTGAATACTGACGAAAAATATTCATTTAGCACCTCTCCTATCTCTTCGGACTCCACGCACAACTTCCCACTACTGTCCTTGACCGGCCCCAATCTTACTCTAGTCATTCTTTTATTCCTGACATACCTATAGAAAGCTTTAGGGTTTTCCTTGATCCTACCTGCTAAAGACTTCTCATGTCCCCTCCTGGCTCTTCTTAGCTCTCTCTTTAGGTCCTTCCTGGCTAACTTGTAACTCTCAAGCGCCCTAACTGAGCCTTCACGCCTCATCTCTACATAAGCCACCTTCTTCCTCTTAACAAGAGATTCAACTTCGTTAGTAAACCACGGTTCCCTCGCTCGACCACTTCCTCCCTGCCTGACAGATACATACTTCTCAAGGACACGCAGTAGCTGTTCCTTGAACAAGCTCCACATTTCAATTGTGCTCAGCCCCTGCAGTTTCCTTCTCCATCCTATGCATCCTAAATCTTGCCTCATCGCCTCATAATTGCCTTTCCCCCAGCTATAACTCTTGCCCTGCGGTATATACCGATCCCTTTCCATCGCTAAAGTAAACGTAACCGAATTATGGTCACTATCGCCAAAGTGCTCACCTACCTCCAAATCTAACACCTGGCCTGGTTCATTACCCAGTACCAAATCCAATGTGGCCTCGCCTCTTGTTGGCCTATCTACATACTGTGTCAGGAAACCGTCCTGCACACATTGGACAAAAACTGACCCATCTGAAGTACTCGAACTATAGCGTTTCCAGTCAATATTTGGAAAGTTAAAGTCCCCCATAACAACTACCCTGTTACTTTCGCTCCTATCCAGAATCATCTTTGCAATCTTTTCCTCTCCATCTCTGGAACTTTTCGGAGGCCTATAGAAAACTCCCAACAGGGTGACCTCTCCTTTCCTGTTTCTAACCTCAGCCCATACTACCTCAGTAGACAAGTTGTCATCAAACGTCCTTTCTGCCATCGTAATACTGTCCTTGACTAACAATGCCACACCTCCCCCTCTTTTACCACCTTCCCTGATCTTACTGAAATATCTAAACCCCGGAACATGCAACAACCATTTAAAACCTTCAATCATCACCACCTTCCTTACAAAGAGAAAAACCCTCTAATCCTCTGCCCTCCAACTTCTAACAGCCCTTTCTGCCCTAGTGCGTACATTGTATTGCTTGGCTACAACACAACACGGAATATAGTAAATAGATTTAATTTAAATCTATTGTTTTAGAGATAACGTGTTCTGAGGAAAATAGGCAGCCTGTAGAAAATAGGTTTAATAATGTGATAAAATCCAGTAACAGACGCACAGAGAGGGCATTTCATGTCCAGAATGGATGCAAGGTCAATGAAACAGCCACATCAACTATCTGCCTAGAACCAGTACGGAGAATCAGAACCATTTTGCAATTCAGTCCTCATTTAAATGCCACCAGTGAGGTTTGAGATTGAAGTGGGCACTATGCTGTAAGCCTGGCTTGTGGGAGGATAAAAAAAATCAGATGATCTTGAGGTCAGGAGTATGAGGAGCCTGGGAAGTAATGACAAACATCCAACAGCCCATAATGAACGTTGGTTGGTCCATTTGTATTTACTGCTGGCAGTGAGATCCTAGAATTGATGTCAGACAAGATTTTCATATCTAAGGAACCTCTCCATGGGGCCTGGTAGGCAAACAATTTGCAAATTTACAGAAATGCCTAAAATTGCACCGAATAATCAGGAGTCAATAAAGAGTTTGAGATTCAAAACTAGGCTTCACCTCGCAATTACGTGTTTGTCTGGTAAGAAACAGGGTGCAATCAGTTGAAAATAGACCCCAGGATCGCATAGCCCAATATCTGGATTGTTTTATAATGAGATAGTCAGGTCAAAGCAGGTGAAAATAAAAGTTTGATGACTGAATTTGAGAGGATAGGATGGAAAAAAGAGCAAAGCTAATGGAAAATTGTAGTAGAAAAGCTAGAGTAGAACCAGTGACATTGCAACTTTGATTATTTTGATGGCAAGAGATTACAGTATAGGAGAGGAATGAATACTTGTTCATGAATTGGGGGATGCAGAAATATGTGGCATGTTCAAGTTTATGTGAGAATAGCAGGAGAATGGGAAAAATTGTAAAAATGAAAAGAATTAACAACCAATAATAAACCATTGGAATAATCATAACACAAACAAAGGATCGATGGATTTGTTTGAAGTAAATTACACACACATTCTGCTATTTCATTGTACATCTAAAGCTGAAGACAGAAAACCAAATTCCCATCTATCCTCAGAATATATGTTATACATCAAAAACAATTGCCACTAACTATACTTCCATATCGCTGATTAGCATATTTATCATTCTTTGCAGTATTTAGAAAGTACAACCATTCAGAATTTTCCAAACAGTAGGCTTTGTTTCATGATTCAGTATGTGCAGAGCATATAATTAAATTGCCCTTGTTTGTTTCTTGTCTGTTATTTTTCAGAACTAATAAATGTGGGCAATGCAATCTTCACACTGAGCATTGCATATTCATCAACTTTATTTGCCAATGTCACGCAGCATTTTCTTCCAATTGCTCCTTTTTTGTTGTCCTATAATGCCATGGTCTGAAATGAATTATAGTATATTTAAGCTTGCCAAGTCCACCTGTCTAAAAAGAAACCTTTCGTTTAATTTAACACCTGAGGCTTACCTGAGTCATCCACTACATTCTAGTTATGCTGATAAACACTGTTACAGGGGAAACCTATGTAAATAGTATGAAAAATTAGTTTCATGAATAGATTGTGGTTTATGTGGCTCTTTGTTAGCATATTATGCAACAAATTTGTTGCATTAGCAAAGGTAGGGGAATGTCATGTTACATACAGACAAAGAGAGTTCCTTTTTAAGAACAGCTACAATACTGGCACATACCTAACAATGCAGATAATTGTCCAAATATGACCTATACACAAAAAGCAGGATGAATCAAACCCGACCAACTACTGCTTATCAATCCATTCTCCATCATCTGTTAAATTTTCATTGACAATGCTGTCAAGCAGTATTTGCTCAGTAACAAGGTGTAGAGCTGGATGAACACAGCAGGCCAAGCAGCATCAGAGGAGCAGGAAGGCTGACGTTTCGGGCCTAGACCTTTCTTCAGAAGATTTTCTGAAGTGTTCATCCAGCTCTACACTTTGTTATCCCAGCCAATGGGTGGTGGGGTTTATATTTCACTTCGGGACTCTGTATTGCTGTAGCAACAAGCACTTCCACCAGCAGGTTGAAGCCTGGAGCTATGGATAGTGATGGTAAAGGCTCCAACATTCCTTCCATCACACAGCTGACCAGGAATCTCTCCCACTTTTACTGCCTGCTCTTGGTACACGTTGGAAGGATTTGCAGATTGCTGCTGTGCGTGTCTGGCCACGTTATCAACATATCTTTCTTGACCATCAAGTCCTGGAGATGGGATTTGGACTGAGAGCTTTTGGTTCAAGGCAGGGATACTACCCACTATGGCAAAAGAACTTCTGGTTAAGTGTGTCCAATCTTAAGGAGCACCAATTATATAAATTGATTGCCCAGAGAGTGTTTGTGTCTCATTCCACGTCAGCTGCAAAAGCAGGAACTGTTACATAAATGAGCAAATGCGCAAATCCCTACAGGCATTGTTCTGCACTGTAACACTCAGTGTCGCTGGAGCACTTGCAAGAGAGCGCTTCCTATCAACTACAATTATGTAACAACTTTAATGTAGTGGAACATCACAAGGCTCTCCACAGGAACGATTATCAAACAAGATTTGACACTGAGCCACGTAACAAAACATGAATACAGACGACCAAGCGGTTGACAAGTTTGGTTTTAGGGAATCTCTTCAAGCAGAAGGGAGAGGTGAAGGGTGGAGAGGATTAGGGAGCTTAGATTGAGAAAAGCACTAATAGGATGGATAGACACCCTCTTTCAAGTAGGAAGTGACGAAGATAGGCCAGAAGTGGTAGAAGAGGCAAAAAAACAGAAGGAAATGGACGAATAGAAACATTGAAACAGGAGCAGGAGTAGGCCATTCGGCCCTTTGAGCCTGCTCCGCCATTC
>NC_063344.1:35686631-35706871 GCF_021869965.1 Rhincodon typus
TCCCCACCTACACTCACCTTTACTGGCTCCATCCCCGCCTCTTTGACGTGTCTGTTTCCTCTCCACCTATCTTCTCCTCTATCCATCTTCTATCCGCCTCCCCCTCTCTCCCTGTTTATTTCAGAATCCCCTTCCCCTCCCCCATTTCTGAAGAAGGGTCTAGGCCTGAAACGTCAGCCTTCCTGCTCCTCTGATGCTGATTGGCCTGTTGTGTTCATCCAGCTCTACACCTTGTTATCTCAGATTCTCCAGCATCTGCAGTTCCTACTATCTCTATTCATACTGATGTTTGGTTTTACTCAACAAATTGCATCTGACCATGCTCAGCAGAACACTATCACACCTACCAAGCCATGTGGAGTATATGTCACTTATCATTCACCATATTAGCTCGCCTACTCACTACCCTCAATCTAATGGTGCCACAGAATGTTCTGTTCATACAATAAAGTCCAGGATAATTAAATCCAAACTTATCTGGCAAGCTTTTTGGATGGCCAAAGTTAAATCTATACGCTACTTCTCAAGCCAATGGTTTACTCTCACCAGCAACTCTCATCATTGGAAGACAGAGTTCTTCCCTCACATACTCTTACTACTCAACTGCACGTGCACAATGCATTACTGAGAAGATCAAAGATCAATGACTATATAGACAGTTAGCCCAATCAGAACCAGAATAAAACATCAGAGATCGAGATCTTCATACAAATACAAGTGTATGTGGAAAGGTGGTACAACATTTTGTATATCTAGGTCATGCAACATTGTCACAAACAATGGTCAATTCCCACTGCAAAAGACACAACACATTCATGTTGTATGTGACCTACCATCTGTTATACAAGGTGAAGATTCTGATAGTATTGTGCTCAGCAATAACCAAGCATCTAATAACCCTGATACACATCCATCCACATTGGCAGACAGCACATCGCAGAGTGAACCTACAAATCCAAGTCATAATCATTGCATAAGGCTTGGATCCAGTCATAATATACATCCACCAAAACGTTCTTATAAGGTAATTCTATGCAATTCTTGTCTCCCTGCTATAGGAAGAATGTTGTGAAACTTGAAAGAGTTCAGAAAAGATTTACAAGGATGTTGCCAGGGTTGGAGGGTATGAGCTATAGGGAGAGGCTGAATGGTCTGGTTCGATTTTGCCTGGAGCATCGGAGGCTGAGAGGTGACCTTATAAAGGTTTATAAAAACTTGAAGGGCATGGATATGGTAAATAAATGAGCTTTTTTTCCCAGGGAGGAGTCCAAAAGTAGAGGGCATAGTTTAAGGTGAGAGGGGAGAGATTTAAAAAGGATCTAAGGGGCAACTTTTTCACGTAAAGGATGGCGCCTGTATGAAATGAGCTGCCAGAGGAAGTGGTGAAGGCTGGGACAATTACATCATTTAAAATGCATCTGGATGAGTATATGAATAAGAAGGATATAAAGGGATATGGGCCAAGTGCTGGCAAGTGGGACTAGATTAATTTAGGATACCGGGTCAGCGTCGATGAGTTGGACCGAAGGATCTGTTTCCATCCTGTACAGGTCTATGACTCTATGACTCCAGTTAAGAAACATAGCAGCAGAGTTTGGGTGAATTTAAGTCCATGAAGGTTGGAAGTTGACAAACCAGGAGAGTATAGAATAGTAAAAGCTGGAAAAAATAAATGCATGGATAAGGCTTCAGCAGCAGATGGGCTGAGACAGAGTGGAAATGATAAATCAACACAAAGATGAAGTTGACAGTTTAGCTCACAGTTTTGGTGATGCTGTGGATATGAGGTCAGAAACTCAGTCAAGGTCAAATAGGATGCTAAAGTTGCAAACAGGATAATACAATTCATAATATTCATTATTTTTTTTCCTATAGAAGAAACAACACAAGGAAAAACATGGAAAGGATCTCAGTGTAGAATATATCCCAAGGATGAAGGTTGATGGAGGGTTTTGCAGTTTTTACAAATTCATATTTTAAAACTGTGTTTAATGAGCATGGTCAGGAAAGAGAATAATAAATGAAGCCTTGGAAAATTGTTGAAGAATATAAACTCCCACATATGCCATTGGAGATCTTCAGTATTCAGTGCCTTATTTAACTTGTGTTCAATGTTAGTAACTGCAAATTTAAAACATACATTTTTCTGCTCTATAAATAATAAATCCTGGAATTCAAAGCATATGATCTGATATTGCCATATAGCATATTAGATATCAAGTATCAGTTGATCCTTGCTAAGAAAATATGGTACTTCCTTTATTTTCTTTCACCTAATCCTCCAGTCAACACACTGCTGACAAAAGTCCACAGTGGTAATTATACAGTGTACAATATAGCATTGCTCCAGTGGGCAGCCATACACAAATCACTTCATGGATTAAATTTCATGAAATGTGGGCAGTTATTTCCTTCCTTTACTTAATTATCAACATTCTTAAAGGTACCAGAACCGCTATGATCTCAGAACAAAGAGACTATTTTGTGTTTTACAGATTATAGGAGAGACCATGTTAAAGATACTAATGAGCACTTCTGGCCTCACATAATTCTCTTCCAATTGCCACTACGTTGCAGTCCATAGAATAACATAGAAGACACAATTCAGTGTAGTTTTGAGTGCACACCATCTTTAGGAAGAGATGCTAAACTGAAGTCCCTTCTGCCCTCTCAAGTGAATGGAAAATACCCAAGGACACTACTTCATGAGAAGAGAGCTGTTCTCCCAGGATCTGACCAATGTTAACCCTCGACTGATACCTCTTTAAAAAAAACAGATTATCTGGTCATTACCGAGTTACTGTTGTGGGTAACAGTGCATAATTTGCTGCATATAAATTGCTTGGTGTGCTTCCTGCATTGAAGACTGCACTTCAAAATGTTTCCTTGACTTTAAATTGTTTTAGGATGATGTTATGAAATATATCATATAAACCCACATTTTTCTGTTTTTCTTTCTGTATAACATAAGAAAAAAAGCTAACATTTTGGCTCAACCTGGCCCATGCCATTTTTTATACATCACATGAGCACCCTTCCACTTGAATCATTTATTCCCATCATACTTTCCCTCCCACTATTCCCTTCTCCTTCATGTGTGTATCAAGTCTCCCTTTGAATACATGAAATATATTTGTTTTAATCAGTTTAGTGAGCGTAATGATAATATAGAATTCATGAACAGATAAATCCTTCTATGTTCTTCATTTCAGCATTTAATGACTATTTTATATGTCTTTCCTTTTGTGTTGGAATCATTCACAATTGGAAATTTTGTAGGATCAGCAGATATATGGAGTGAACAATTGATTTACAAGTGATGCAAAGTGAATTTTAAATAGAAGCCACCAATAAAGGTAATTATTTATGTTCTGGTATTTTTGTTTTTAGTTGTAATGAATATGTTATCTTAGGGGCTTTTAAATTGTACAATTAGATATCAGTTGGACGTCCCGTAATGCCTAAGCAGCATAGCTACAATAGTACCCGTGAGACCACGAGGCAAATCATTAAACACATCACTGACATCTTGAATAAATAATAAATAATACAGAAAAGGCTGGTTATATTCAACAGGTCTGACAGCATCTACGGAGAGAGAAATAAATTTAGAATGAAAGGTCACAGACTTGAAACACTCCCTCTGTTAAAGTTCGAATGTAAGGTCACAGACTTGAAACACTCCCTCTGTCCATCTCTCCACAGATTATTTCCTTCACTCTGCATAAAAGAAGAGTTGAACCAGTCAGACAATCATTCCATCAGCAACATTCTGACAAAGTAGACTAATTGACTGCAGTGAAAAGAGAAAGTGAAGTGAGAAAACATGATCAATTCATTCACATACAGAAGATTAGTTGAAATATTTTCATGTCAGAAGTTAAATGCTATGTCACTTTTTTTTCTCAGATTAGCATATAGCATATTTGGATTTGAATTTCTTATCCTATTTACTGCTGGCAGAAACACAAGGTTAATTTACATCTGTGCATTTTCTTGCATATGACAGCATCATTGGCCTTTCAAATGTCTTTTTGTAGTCTACAAACGTTGAATAGAATCATGAAGTTTGATTCCAAAAACATTTACAAGTATGGAAAAATTGTAATGTAACAATATCATGCGATTTTCACACATCCAGTGCCTCATTTCCTTTGGTAAATTTGAACAATGTGTGATGTAATCTGTTGTTTATAAGTTTGGGTATGTTTTGACTGAAGTTCCAAAGCCGGTATGAAGTTATTTTTATATTGCTCCTAACTGAAGCAGAAAACCAAAAACTAGGTTTCTATTAGGGATTATTAATTGGATTTCCTGACTGTGACATCAAATTTCTGAGCAATGAACCTTCAGAAGGTGGCTAAGAAAATGTATTTTTTAAAAAAGATCACAGTAGACTACATCATGTACCAGGATGTTAATGAGTGATTAGAGGAAGGTGACTGTGGGAAAGCTGTACCATCAGAATCATCATGGCCTATGTGAAGGAGATTTTGCAGAAGTGTGTCATGTTGGTGATAAGGGTATCTATGGAATTTGGACGGAGTAAAGCAGTTGGCGAAAACTACTTGAGGATCAGATCTTCACTGACAAAGAGTGGTTGAATTCTACCAGAAGAAGATAAAGTTGAGATGGACATTGGAACTGTGCATTTGTGCTAAGAGGTCTAACTGAGAAATCCATCAGCTTTGACTTTGTGACATTAGCTATCCTAAAGTCTAATTTATAGTTTCTACCGAATTCAATTTGTTTGTTGATTTATATTTACTTTTTCTTCACCTTGGTTCGATCATTACTGGAAATGTTTTTGTTTAATGAAACCAGATCCATCAGTTTATTCTGTTGTCTTATTTAGGAGGTTCAGTTACTTCCTGTTAATGGTCTCCACAGAGATTGTAGCAAGATGTCAGGTTTAACATCTCATATGATATGAAATTTCCCGTGTCTATAAAATGCACTATCTGAAGATTAGTCTCAGTATTGTCTCAAATATTCATGAACCCAAGTGCAAAACTATCCCTAAATTGGCATTAAATTGCCAATTTCATTTAGGGAGTGGGGTCTGGGTTAGGCTGGAAGGAAGAGGCACCAAATGGAAATAACAAAACAACATTTGCTAGGTTTGTTGAGGTCAGGTCTGAATGATATTATTCACTCAGTAAGGAACTGGAATTTACTTTGCATTTATGCTAAAACTTAAAAAAAAAGGTTTTTTTTTTAAGTTAGTCACCATAAGCCACCAGATTTAATTTTAGATAGAATCAGAAAATGTAATGCTTAAAATGCTGATAAAAGTTCCTGAGTCTTCAATGATAAAAAAACAGAATTTCACTTATCCAATTGCTGTAAAAATAATGGCCAGGGTGATATACCTTGGTAAAGTATATTTTTCAATCCCTTCCCAATGGGAATTTAAAATCAGGATATGATCTTAGTGGCTGCATTGTCTTGTTAGTCTGACAAAGAAGTGGAGGAAGAGTCATTTTTACCTCATTTACTTGACACCAAGGCTAAATTTCATAGGAACCAGGATTTAAATTAAGCTAGAGCTTTATTAAAATATTATTTTTCTTTATCCTTTTAAAGTACTTCATTGGTTGTGAAGTAGTTTGGAAAGACATTTGCTAAATACTTTGGTAAGTTACTAAATGCGTCTCCTTCCTGTTTTAATAGATCTTCCCAAAATACTTGTAACTTTCAAAAAGAGATACTAAACTAAAATAAAATTCCAAAGTTTAACATTTATATTCAATGTAAATGTCTGCAATATACTGGATATAATTGACATTGATCTTTGTTGTTTAGCTTCTATTGTTGTTGCTCGAAATGTTACTGATTAAGTAAATGTCATCTTAACTTGAACATTTGGGAAAAAGTACAGAATGGTTTAGATCAATCTGTCAACATAATTAGCTTAATGAGAACATGTAACAAGTTCAATTAACATGTTTTGCTTACATATGGGAAAACACAAAAGGTATTTTCTTAATTCTACAATGTTTTCTTCACTAATTAATCTCATTTTAATTATTTCTATATTTCATGCTTTTAATTTACACCACAGCTTTAACCGAGTTGTTATACATAGAATTAAGCATCACAATATATTTTGTTCCTGTAAGAATATAGTCTGAAAAAAAATCTAAAATATTACAACAAATGCTTGTCTAGTTTGTGAACACTCTGGGCCTTGTTTTCATTAACATGTTCATGTTGGTGCATGTTTCTATTATTCCTGATCAAAAATACATATTTAACTTTCATGCAAAAAATCTTACAAATGTCAGCCATCCCTTGGCTTCAATGAAAACAGTGTAGAAGTGGAATATAAATAATATAGCATTACTCAGCAGAACAGGCAGCATCTGTGGAGAGTGAGACAATATTAATGGGCAGAATTTCAACTTTAGAACTAACTTGCAACAGCAGGGTAGTGGACAATGGGTTGGAAGTTCATGGAGTGAAGTTTCTAGTCACCTTTCAACTCAGCCACGACATTAGCATCCCACTGCTGGACTTCCCATCTAATCAGGGTGGTCAGGCATAATCATAAACTGTATGAATTTTTCAAGTCTCACTATTTAAAGGGAGTCCAATAGGAACCAGCATGGAAGCATTCTACAACTGTCAGAATGGAGATAGGAATGTACTGATAAAGGGTCAATGTGAGAATATCGTCCTTTGGTTCTCTGAAGTGTCCTTGGAAGTAGTGCTGATGGAAGGGAAGAGCCAACTCTGAATTCACAGAGTAGTCACCATTTTGTTCCTCCTACTGTTCTGGTCTCCTCTACCGAGCACGCTACCACTAAGATGATTCAGAACACTTTTGCTGAGTGCAAACTGAATGCTTCCCAAGATGCTTTCAAACATCTGAATTGCAACTTCAACAATCTCACAGCTTGTTCAATGTCATTCCTTATATCTTTCATGGACATCAATGATGAGCCTCCTCAGATGTATTGTATAGGAGCCATATTTGTAGAGGTTAGCCTTTGTTTCCATGAATAACCCACTGAATCGGTTTGGAAATGTAAAGATCTCAGGAAAACTTGACTGGCACAGAATGAAAGCATAATGCAGCTTCCTGGACATCTTAAAAAGGTAGGCATGTTTTTTTTTAAATTGTTCATGGGATGTGGCCACCACAACCCACATTAGCATTGATTGCCATTCCCTAATTACCCTGAAGAAGAGGGTGGGTGAGTTGTCTTCTTGAAGCATTGCAGTCCTTAGGGTGTAGTGGCACCCACATTGCTATTAGGAAGGAAGTTCCAGGACCTCCAGTCAGGAATAGTGAAGGAACAGTGATATGATATCCAAAGTCAGAATGTGTGTGGCTTGGAGGGGAACTTACAGGGATGGTGTTCCCCTGAATCTACTGCTCTTGCCCTTCTAAGTGTTGGACCTTGCAGATTTAAAAGAAGCTGTCAAACTAGCCTTGGTAAGTTACTACAGTGCAACTGGTAGATAGAGCACATTGCTGTCATTGTGTGTCAGTAGTGAAGGGCATGAATGTTGAAGGTGGTAGATAGGGTGCCAATCAAGCAGCCTGCTTTATTCTGAATGATGTCAACCTTCTCAGTTGTTGTTGGAGTTACATTGATTCAAATGAGTGGCGAGTATTCTTTCACATTACTGATTTGTACCTTGCACGTGGTGGAAAGTCATTGGGGAGACAGGAGGTGAGTTTGGTCAGTGGTAATACTTAGGATGGTGATAATGGGAGATTCAGTAATTGCAATGCTATTGAATGTGAAAAGGCAATGGTTAGATTCTCTCTTGTCAGAAATGCTGTTTGTCTGGCGTACTGACCAAAAGCTGATAGATAGTTATTCTTTTAAATCGATCAACACTGCTGGTTGACTTGAGGCACGTTAGTCACTAGACATGAACATCCAATTGGCGCAACAAATCTAAAAGCTCTTGTCTGATTGATCACACCAGTCACTAAGAGGCTGTAAGTAGAAACCTTGGTAAACATGGGAAATGCAATTGTATGCAATGGACGGTGCAATTCTACAAATGCCACCAGCATATCACTGGAAAAATCAAAAAACAAAGCAATTCAGAGATCAAAGCAATTCAGAGATCTTGTTCACCACTGGCAATGCATGTCCAGTTGGTCCACTGGGCAGGAGGTTTTCATCCAGGAGGATGCAAGTGTCAAGAACAACCTGTTAAGAAACTGGGAATCTCTTGAGGCCTGTAAATGATTCTTTACTTGTCTACCCTGCTTTTGGGATCAGGAGCAGAGGTATAGCCTCTTATGAGCTGGAGCTCAATACTCATCCCCTTTGTCCTGTGGACAGCAGATGACTGAAGAGAAGACTCCTGCCATTGATGCTTCTCATCAAAGGTCAGGTAATGCTACATAAATTGCTCCCATATCACTATGCACGTTGACACCTGGAAAGTGGAAATCAAAGTGAAAAGAAAGTCCAATGTAGCATACTTGACATGGAAAGTCCTAGAAATCACTTCAAAACCAATGAAAACACACTCTGAACAGAACATTTCAGTGAGCAAAAGCTCAGAAAAGCCAGCAAAAGGCTCCAAAATCTCTAGAGCAAAGATGCAGTTCAGTATTTGAAGGCATTCCAATTTCACAGTCTTGCCAAACTTACAGATATTGCACTGTCTTCCTGTCTTGGTCATCCAGCTGAGTTTCAGTCAGCCAAGGAAACCTGTGTGCTGGCAGTTAAAGCTAGAATCCAGGGTTAAATGTTCAGTCAATTGGCTCCTTACACATATAAATTGCAGACCCACCTGTCTGTTGAGGGTTTTGTATTCTCTATGCAGAATCAGCAGATTTTTGCATAGATTCTTGTTTCCTTTTACTGTCATTCATCTGATGGGCTACAAAACTTCATTACTATCACTCTGCTGGAGAGAAGCTTGATGTAGATCAATTCTTCACTGCAAGGCCTTGGCTAACATGCCTGTCATCTTAGTTAAGGTGCCATGTGTGCTTGTTTCCAGCATTTGCATGGCCATAGTCAAGGCATTACAAACTCATTTAAGTGTTATGATTTATGTATTGATGCCCCATGGTAAAGAATATTCTGTTACAACTAAGTGAGGGTGGTGTATCAGTTCTCCTTTTCTTAATCCATTTAGTTGATTGTAACAAGGATGTATATTTCTTTCTTTAGCATACCAATTTCACACTTCAATTAAATCATACTTCCCTGGTTCAAAATGAAGGAGCTAATTACAAGGTTGCCTTGAGTGAAAGAAAAAGGAATTTTGTTACATATTAATCCCCAGAAAAATAATTTACGCACACACACACAACAACGTGTTTGAGGCCGGTATACCATTACCAAGTCACCTTTATTTCCCCGTGGGGGTGCCTTAACACTGATCCAGCTTCCTCAAAGCCAGCTCTGAGTGAGCAGCGGCTCTGACACTCCTGTTTATATGGCAGACAGGTCTCCCTGATTGGACCAAATTAACAGACCCAATCCGGAACTCATAAACATGAGGTCAACTTGGCCGACCTCATTACAATCACTATAAGATTTAAACAGTTGTTAAATGGATCACTTGCATCCTCTGCATTAGCAAAATTTGCCAATAGCTTTGAGTTCTTGTTGAATGGATGTTAATTCAATTTGACTTATCACCATACACTGTTTTTGAAAGGCTGAGAGAAGAGGGAGAGTTGGGGGGAGGGGGTTCGCAGAGAGAGAGGGATGGAGGAACGAACAAACTTCCAGTTATGTTCTTTGAAAACTATTACTTTTCTCTCAGCTGTGCTGTAAAAGGCATCTGGATAGGAATATGAATAGGAAGGGTTCAGAGCAATAGGATCCAAATGCTGACAATGGAATTAGGTCACATTGGGATGTCTGAGGAAGGGTCACCAGACCCGTAATATTAACTCTATTTTTTCCTTCACAGATGCTGCCAGACCTGCTGAGCTTTTCCAGCAACTTTGTTTTTGTTCTTGATTTACAGCATCTGTAGTTCTTTCAGTTTTTATTCAGTTTTTATTTACATTAGGATGTCTGGTTGGCGTGGACAAGTTGGACCAAAGGTTCTGTTTCCGTGCTGTATGACTCTCTGACTCTACGAAAAGTGATTACCCGATGTACAGTTCCTGGTCTATTCACTGCCTGCCTTCATTGTTTTCTGAACTGAATATTCAGCAGTCAACTTCCATCCCAATATGTGAAACTTTTAGAAAGGGATAGGCTGAACAGGAGATATCTGAATGATTGGTTTTAGGCATACTGATGACATTCAATTTTAGTTCAGACTATGTCTTGCTTATTAAAAGTTCCATGGACTTGTTCAACATGTGGTTAAGTGATCCCTGTGACCATCTGAAGTCTATGTTTCCCCTTTCTCAACACCATTTTGCTCCATGATAGGTTCCAGTTATTAGAAATTAGATTCTACAATCAAAATTTTCATGGCCCCGTTTTCCTAGACTGCCATTTGGCATCGGCCGACTGAGGTAGGAACTGAACTCCTCTCTTGTCTGCATTGATGGACATTATGTACAGGCGCTATGTCTATCGCCTACAGATTTTCATTAATGATTATCATTAGTACCAAGATGTGTCCAGCTGAGCAGAGCTTGGAGATTGAAATACCCACCAATCACTTTTGCTTACTCTTGTTCAGCTGAAAACTGTGAGATACCATGTGAAAACTAAGTGCCTAACTGGAGCCACTAGCACACAGGTTTCAGTGTATTTGGTGAGTGTGATAGTCAGGGAGTGGCATCAAATTGAATCAGAATCAGGGTGAGTAGTAGTGTAGTTGGATAAATGAGGATGTGAGTGAGAGAATAATGCATATGCTTTTAAGATTAGAGAGTTTGAGGATGAATGTAATGGAGTAGAGTTGACAAATTGGAGTGAAGAAGGGTTTGGAGATGAACCTGTAACTATACTCACTTTGATGAGGACATCAAAGCATCTAGCACTGAATCAAGGCACCTGTTACAAGCAACTCCTGCTGATCTCCTCAGGTGACTCCAACCAAACATGTCTTGTATTGGCAGCATGTTTACTCCTTGCATTTCTGTAGTACATTAAACAAAACATTGTTGAAATATGATGTAGCCCATTGAAATCGATTACAACATTTCTTGTTTCACTCCTAACATCACCAAATTCCATGCTTTAGCTCGGTCTTTATTCCAGCTGACAATGTGTTCTGTGGATCTCTGCCACACCCACTGTCACACATTGGAGAAGCTGAATTGGAATGAAAAGTTAGAATGAAGAAATATCCTATTGAAGTAGCACATTCTGGTGTATCAGGGCTTCTGACTTTCATACCCCCAGTTCAACGAATTTCAACCATGCTTCAGTTATTATCAAGTTCAATGTATTTGCTAAACATACTGCCAAACAAGGCATGCTTTTACATCTCATTAGTTGTTTAATTATATAATAGAACATTGCAAAGTATGAACATATCAACACGAATTGTAAAATCTATATGCAATAAAGCAAATTTTAAATTTCAGCAATAATTTTGTGATACTGAAAACTTATCCAAGCATAATTTACAATACAGGTAATAATGATCCTCATTTAAAAGTGAACTGGAGTCAACCCTTAATAATATAGTTGATTATTTTTGCAGTTTACTGTTCTTCAGCATTCACCAGTGTGTGAACACAAACAGAAACAAACATTTGTTCCATCAACATCTAGTAAACAAATATTGATGTCACATCTGCTGTTTTCTGGTTGTTGTTAAATTATAGAAAACAAAAATATCTTTGGAACACCAGTATAGCCTCATCAATTTTGGGGCATCAATTATTTTTACAAAATGTATTGTTACACTATATTGAATGTAATCTTTCAATAATTATTTCCTTCCTATTCAATTACACACATGGATCTGAAGATCAGTCCATATTTGACCAATATTAAGGGTGACATCAGGTAATGTTTGACCTCACATTGTACAAAAATAACAGGCAGCTTAAAACCAGCTGGTCTGCTAATTTTGTCCAATGTTGCAATTAAGCATCAGAACACCCATTAATTCCACTCATTTGTTTTACTATACTGATGAATATAAAGACGTCTTGAGAAAATTTTTCTTTTGACATTTGGAATTGTTCTTTCCTACATTTTTGAATAAGCAGATGTTGCCCATTTCTGATGAAGGGTCTAGGCCCGAAATGTCAACCTTCCTGCTCCTGTGATGCTGCTTGGCTCGCTGTGTTCATCCAGCTCTGCACCTTGTTGTCTCAGATTTTCCAGCATCTGCAGTTCCTACTATCTCTGATGCCCATTTCTGATGAAGGGTCTAGGCCCGAAACGTCAGCCTTCCTGCTCCTGTGATGCTGCTTGGCCCGCTGTGTTCATCCAGCTCTGCACTTTGTTGTCTCATTGCTTAAAAGCTGTTTTGTTTTAGATTTAAAGTAGCTAAAATATTTAGTTGTAGCTAAACAAAATCTGGAATATAAAAGGATTTTACACACAATGAATTAAACACAATAATATCATTTAATTCTTTATTTAAATAAGGATGCTAAAGCTCAGACAGAGTTCAAAGGAGATTTACTAGAATGATACCAGGAAAAAGAGATTTTAGATCCAAGAAAAGATTAGAGAAATTGGCCTTTGCTTCTGGGATCATAGAAGATGAAGGAGTGAACGAATTGAGGTGTTCAACATTATGAACATTTTTGACTTAGAAGGATAGCCTATTTCCATGAGTTGGAATGTCAGTAACTAGGGAGCACAATTTCAAGACTGTCAGTAAGAGAGCTAGGCATGAGATGAGGAAGAATTTCTTTACTGAGAGTGTTGTTAGGATTTGAAATGCACTGCCTGGGAGAGTGGCAGAGGTGGATTCCATAGGAGGTTTCAAAAGAGAGCTGAATATAAATTTGAAAGTAATGAATGTAGAAGGCTATGCAGATAGAGTTGGAGGATGGGACTAGCCGGATAACTCTTTCAGGAGCCAGCACAGACACAATGATTTGAATTGCATTGTGTATAGTAAAATTCTGTGATTATTTTAAAAAATCACAAATGCTTCTCACAGGAAATGTCTTTAATATTAAGAAATCTCCTCAGTATGAAAATATTGATTATTTTGACCACTTATGCCTTTTAGTCTCAAAGTTAGTTATGATCATGAATCATACTGTATGTCTTAAAGATATATGAGCCAGTACTGCTAAACTCAAACAGCCTGCAGTTCTTGGAGCATCAAAGTTATCCATTCTCAAAATTTCAAACATTATCCTTTCTTTCAAAAATTCAATTAGAGGCATTCACACATCCATCACTCACTGTGCTATTGTATTATTAAGTTTTTCATGTTAGGGACTCTCAAGTTCAACCTGAGAAATTACTCCCTCGTTTGACCTAGACCAAAATGTGCTGTTACCTGTCCAATGTTTTGGTAGCCAAAGTTGAGACATGTATGTTAGTTTACATGTGTTGTGTGATCTCCTTAATTTTGGTACATAGGTGGATAACAGAAATAAAAGATTGCATTTATAAAGCACCTTTCAAGATGTCACGATGTGCCAAAGCACTTTACAACTAATGAAGTATTCTGGAAATATTATCAACCATGAAATACTGCATTTGGCACACACAGGGTGATCAGAGGACATCTTTGTCACTCTGGGGTCTTGACTTCAAATATCAGGTTTATAGACTGTGCACTCGAGTGCAGTAGGGCCTCCTGAAGAATCCCCTCCTTTTGCCTCTGCTCCCTGCACATGTAGGCCTTCGAATTCTTGTCTATTGCTTCTTTTCCAAATACTCTTTCAGCCACGATAGTAATCAACCTCCCACATCCCTGCTAAAACCTTTGGCCAGAGCGCCAGTCAAAAATCCAGCAAAGGCTCCAAAAAGTAATTTCTCACAATGTTTTGCTGCTGTTCCAGCAGTTGAGAGAGCCAAAAGTGGCCAATAAATCACTGGCAGCGAACATTAATAAACTAGTAATATACTGGGAAACAACTGAAAATCATATTAAATAATGCTGTCTGAGCTGCACTTCCAATTTTTCCACCCATGATTCTTGGATGGTTTGGAGGTTTGGCAAATGGAATGCTGAGGAATTTCAAAACCATATTATGGTCCAACAGCAGCCACAGGATATGGGCCCCAGTTTCAGAGAATATAATAGATGGCTAAAAACAGACCCAACTAAAAATGGCATCAGGCATATTTCTGATGCTGAGGAGGTTCCAAGGCCCCAAACTAACTCTCAGAGTCCTAATGCCCAGAATATCATCTCAGATTGCTTCCCGTGGTTGAAGGAAGCAATGTGTAAACATAAATAAAAGATTAAAAATGACCGACTTTAAAACCAAGGACAGGAGAAACTTCTATTTTTTGCACAGATCTTTGAGAGGCTGGCAAATACAGTCAAAATTAGTGATCAAAGCTGAGACCATATCAACACTTAAAAATAGCTTTGATAAATGATTAGAACAATGAAAAATATTGAGACATTTGGGGACTGTCAGGGACATGAAATAAGGACTGGTGTTCATACAGAGTGTAAATATTGATATAAACTTGACCGTACAGCTTGTTTCTGTTTTAACATTTCTGTCTAATTTTATGCAATATTGTGAATCAGATATCGTGAACCTTGGAAATTGCAGCAGGCTCTATTTGAATGTGACCACTGTTGTTAACACAATATCAAGACTGGATTGATTCCTGGGGTCAGAACATTAACTTATATGGAGAGAATGTGTGGAATGGGCCTGGGCTGTCTGGAGGTTTGAAAAATGAGAAATGTTCTCATTAAAACATTAAAATTACGAAGAGGACTTGATGACAAAGGTGCTAAGCCGTAGTTTCCCCATATGTAGAGTTCACAGGAAAGGAATTGGCCATTTAGAACAGAGATGAGGATAAATTTCTTCAAAGGATTGTTAATCTTGGTAACTCTGTACTCCAGAAAACTGGATAATCAGTCAGTGAAAATATTTAAACCAGACAGCGTTAAATATTTGGACTCTCAACTAATCAAGGGATTAGGCCAGAAAGTGGACACACATTAATGCCCTGGATTCCAGTTTGTTTAGTTAGTTTGTTTAATCTGTCCTCATAATTTAAAGTTTAATGTCTGCACCCTGATGAGCATCTCATATAATTCCACAGTTCTTTGGTGTCATGTATTTTCTATGAGGTTCCTCAATAACTACACTCTCTGAGATTTTTGAGCCTGAAATGTCCCAACTTGTAAAGTTAGTCTTTACAATTATTTGATAATATGTGAGCAGGTGTAGCAACATCAAGGAGAAGATCGAAAATGAACCCTGGAAAGTAACTGGAGAGGTTCTCTGAGACTGAGATGAAAATGGAAAAAGTCTAATTTTGTGTGCTTGTCTTGAGTGCAGGATTTCTCGGAGTTAAGTTTAGAGTGTTGTCTATGGACTCAGGGTTTCTCAGTGTCTCTGTTGTACTCAGTTGATATTGTACAACCATGGAGTTGGAACTCATTAATAGAAAAATAAATCTACATCAAAGCATAGTATTTTTTACACAGAAATTATCGATAAACACTACTTAATTTCATTGCTAACACAGTGCGTCACACAGAATTTTTCTGAAGAAGGGTCTCGACCCAAAACGTCAGCTTTCCTGCTCCTCTGATGCTGCCTGGCCTGCTGTGTTCCTCCAACTCCACACTGTGTTATCTCTGACTCCAGCATCTGCAGTTCTTACTATCTTTTGACTTCATTGCTGATGTCATTATAGAGGCAATTTGCACTCTCTTAATTTATAAGTTCACCTGTTCACAGACAGACCTGAATCAAATTTATTTCAGTGAGAAGCCCAGCACGGTTAAGCAAACAATGCAAAAGATGTAAGACTTCTTCAGCAAGCACCAGTAGTGATCCCGCAGGATTTGTACCAATAGATGATATTGTGCTAGCATCATGGTAACAGAAACCATAAAATTATTCATGCAGGAAGGCAAATTGAAGAAATCAAGTTTGTTAAAGTAAAATCAGAGTCTGTATAATATTAAATATTAGTCGGAAAAAATCAGAGGCAAGAACTCTTAAAAGACCAATGCCAGAGGTAGTTTATTCTGTAATGGATTCATTGGCTTCCCATTTGAAGAATATTATTGTGTAAAGGGCTGCAGTATCTGGTGAGCAGTGTATTCTGCCTGGGGCTGTACCAGACAACAAATTCTGGATTACTAAACGATATTATAAAGTACACTGTGTTCTTCTTACATATCACAACTACCAGTTTTACAAGTTTAAGTCCAAGTTAGACACTGAGTCACTGCACCGCAAATTTTCACAGGCCACAGTGTGGTGAGGTCTGATCCAAGTGACCAGGGTCACATGCTGGATGATTTGTGAATTTCACTTGTGGAGGTAGTGTGATATCCTTGCTTGGAGGTAGTGGATCGTTGTTGATAGACCATTGTTTTGAGGGTGGTTGAGCATTGGGAGCTTTATTGTTTGATCACTTGCCAGATTTTTAATGCTGATATTGATGTTAGCCCACAAGGTGCGTTATTTGTCCTACTTGCGATACTAAAATTATTTGTAGATTTTGAGAAAGGTTGCGTGGGGTAAAAGATGACAACTTTCACATGGTCCACCCTATTAAGTAAGATCATCACATGCACAGCACAGCAGTAATGTTAGTACAGTACCATTGAACTGAGCAGTGCATTCATTCATGAATTCTCAGTGTTATTTCTTGTTGAAATGACAGAACTAGAAATTGCTTGGTGAATGAGCCTGCTTTCAGTGAAGCTGCAGATAAGTCAAATGCTTTTTCTCAATAAGGGGCTTTCTTGGCAGACTGTTTACAGCTGTTGAGGGCTGATTGCCTTTAAATCACAATTTTTATTCACTTATGAATGGCTTTTGCCATTGGGGTGAAATTATGCCTATATAATTTGGGTGCTTAAGAGGAACAGCTAGAGGCACTTTGCTCCGTCAGTACAAAGAACAGATCATGTGATAAGTTGAAAAAAAAGTGACGATTTCTTCAATTTAAAAGTTAAAGCCATTGGCACTGATATTATGACTGTTATCATGAATTTGGGGTTAATTTGGCCTGTCATTTATTTGTCTGACAGGATTTTCTTTTCTTTCTATTTCCAGTTGAAATAATGATTCTACAAGTTTCCATTTGTGCTTAAAATAAATTATTATTATGGACTGAATAAACTGTTTCTCTGTGAATTGCTGTCAATCAGAAACTACTTAAGGTGGCTTTGTTGTAAGAATGACAATTTGATACTGTGGAGGATGTTCTAGACCAGTTTATTGTAATTTAATTCCTTTAGTGTAGATGCTGAATAGATGAGATAAAACTTGACATTTTAAATCACTTAAGAATGTAATGTCAGTTTATATATTGATTGTTTCAAATTTGGTTATAGCAATACACAGAACTTTTTGGCTTATACAAAAGTTAACTCCTGACGTCCATGAAAAGGCCAGGAAGCTTTGATAATGGTCTTCCAGTGGCCTAATAACTTTACCAATAGTTACTTTGAAAACTGGCGTACAAAGAATAACCAACTGGGTTGCATCTTTCACACAAATCAAAACTTCCGAAAAGCAGAAGAGAAGAGAAGATTAAAACATTTTGACACAAAGATCTTATTTACACCATCGTCAGGACTTCTGTGGCAGTTTAACCTAAAACAAAAATTTTAATTTTATTGTATGAAATGTGTTATTGGCAGTTTTAAATATCAGGAATATATGCTTCACCACTGTGCTCTCTTCGGCAATGCCCACAAGCCTCTGTACATAAATTCTGGTTGAAATCCTTGCTATTAGCAGTATGCTTGAATGTTTAGGTGCTTTTTTTTCAACTGTTAATAATAGCTATTTCGGAATGGTTGCTTTTCCATTTCACTGATGACAAAATTATGTATGAAATAATGGGCTGAGTTTCACCAAAATTCAGCTAACAGTAAATTGTGGTGTTTTTCATAGAGGGTTTATGCGTTTGCACTCTCGTGAGTTTTCACTTGCACTACTCTGCAGAGCGCCTCATTATGTATGCACTATGCCTCTGTGGTGCCTGGTCACACAATTGTATGCTCAACAGGAAGCACTGGCCACTGCTGAGCTGTGTAGCGGTGCAGCTGCTCGGACATTCCACATGCACCAGTTGGCACACTGATGCGTTGACTTCTGGTTCTGGAAGCCATGGCTTTAGACAGACTTTGGAGGTCCATGCAACAGGAAGAAAATCTGCAGAGAACGTAGCTGCCAGGATCCCTTTGGGATTTCCAATGCCAGCAATCAGCATTGGCATGATATAGAAATGATGCTTTTGCAAAGTCATCAACACAGTGTGACATGGAAACTCTGTCAAGGACGACCATGGATTTCCTTTGCAAGGATGTTTGACGTAGTTCAACTTATTCCGATGTATGCTGCAAAAACAATTTTGCACACATGTATTAGGGGTTTGCAATTGTGATGTGACACGTGAATACTTGTCCTGCAGTCCCCACAACACTGAAGAAAGGCAGCATTGCTTATGAGAGCATATTAGCAAATAATTACTGTTGAAGGTGAGAAGGAATGAATTCCATGCCCTTGTTGCAGCCTGAGAAATGTTAGATTGTCCTTGTGAACTGTGGCCCACAGATGTGACTTTTCAGATCGCCTGTGACTACTTTTTCTCCCAGACGTGACCATGAATAACCTATAATCATAGAATTCCTACAGTGTGGAAACAGGCCATTCGGCTCAACAAGTCCACACAGCCCCTCTGAAGAGCATCCCACCCAGACCCATTCCCCTACTCCTACATTTCCCTTGTCTAACCTACCTAACCTAAACATCCCTGGGCAATTTAGCATGGCCAATCCACCTACCCTGCACATCTTTGGGCTGTGGGAGGAAACCGGAGCACCCAGACACGGGGTGAATGTGCAAACTCCACACAGTTGCCTGAGGCTGGAATTGAACCTGGGTCCCTTGGCACTGTGAGGCAGCAGTGCTAACCATAGCGCCACCGTGCAGAGATTTATACAAATTAAGTTGTTACAAGACTTACCCGGAATACCAATGACGAGGATGGTGTAGTATACTTTTTTGGTCATTAATCTTACGAAATGCATTTTGTTGCTTGCTAAACAACCTCTCCATTCCTACTGCTGGAAGTCTGTCAGAATTGGAGAAGTATCTCAGAATTGGAATTGACACAGTTCCAGGGACATTATTTTATGTTGTGTGACATTTCCATTGGGAAACTGTGATTACATCTTCAATTTTTTAATTGTTTTCAACAAACAGATTAAGAACAACACGTTTATTTTAATGATGTGATATCATTGAGATTTAAGTTTATATTTGAATACCCCAAAGACCGGATTATTCTGATCCTATTAGGTCTCAAATGTTAGTTGCAACTTATCTTCAAACAACAAGACTTGCATTATTTCACACACACTGTCAGACCCATCAATATCGAAATATCTTTTGATACTTCTTTTCAGTGATGACTTTCATTTTGCAGAGGCTATTCAGTCAGTCAATACCTCATGTTGTAGCGCTCCTTGAGAGTTGTTCCACTGCACACTGTTAGAACACTGCTTTCCTTGTTAATTCAATTCATTTGGAAAATAAGCACTCTAATACAAAACATGAAATTGATACTAACCACACCAACAGCTGGAACTTACACTAGGTAATATTTTCTCAGAACAAATACAAAGAAAAAGAAACTAATTCAGAATCTGAAATTCATAATTATACAATGACAGAATCTCAGAGCAGAAGAGATCCTTTGGCCCATCGCGTTTGTCCAGAAAAAAAGTACACTAAATCTACATCAGTTCCACTTTCCGGCACTTGGCCCATAGCTGCGAATGTTATGACATTTCATGTGCTTATCTAATTATTTTTTAAAGGTTGTGAGGTTTCCCACCTCAACTACCCTCCCAGGCAGTGCATTGCAGGCCCTTACCATCCTCTAGGTGAGATGATTTTTCCTCATGTCCCCTCTAAATCTCCTGCCTTTATTATACCACCTTGTTATTGGCCCTTCAACGAAGGGGAACAACTGATTTTTATTCACCCTGTCATACCCTCAATCTCACACACCTTGATCTCTGCTCTAAAGAAAGCAGCTTGAGCTTATCCAGCATCCCTCTTACCAACTAAATTGCTACAGCCCAAGCAACATTCTGGTGAGAAATAGTAGGAACTGCAGATGCTGGAGAATCTGAGATAACAAGGTGTAGAGCTGGATGAACACAGCAGGCCAAACAGCATCAGAGGA
>NC_063344.1:35716871-35780493 GCF_021869965.1 Rhincodon typus
TCAGCCTTCCTGATCCTATGATGCTGCTTGGCCTGCTGTGTTCATCCAGCTCTACATCTTGTTATCTTGGATTCGGTGAGGGTTTTTTTTTCCCTGAGGAAGTTGTGCAGACTCTTTTTGTGAGTGATGTGACAGCCCTTAAGGGACAGTTTCAGGAATCAGTAATCGCAAAATCCTGCAAGTGAATTATCTTCAGTAGCTAACAAAGTAGGACACAAATCCTTGTTGTAAGCAATCTTGACCATGCCTTTGATCATTACAAATTGATCATTGTTATCATAGAACATAGAACATAAAAGAGTACAACGCAGTACAGTCCCTTCGGCACACAATGTTGTGCCAACCTATTACCCTATTAAGATCAAACTACCCTGCATGCCCTAAATTTACTATCCTCCATATACCTATCCAACAGTCACTTAAAAGTCTCTAAAGTATCTGACTCCACTACCACCGCCGGCAGCGCATTCCACACGGCCACCACTCTCTGCGTAAAGAACCTACCTCTGACATCTCCCCTATACCTTCCTCCAATCACCTTAAAATTACGTCCCCACGTAATAGCCCTGGGAAAAAGTCTATGGCTACCCAACTATCTATGCCTCTCATCATCTTCTACACCTCTATCAAGTCACCTCTCATCCTTCTTCACTCCAATGAAAAAAACCCTAGCTCCCTTAACCTTTCCTCATAAGACCTGCCCTCCAGTCCAGGCAGCATCCTGGTAAATCTCCTATGCACCCTCTCTAAAGTTTCCACATCCTTCCTATAATGAGGCGACCAGAACTGAACACAATATTCCAAGTGTGGTCTAACCAGTGTTTTATAGAGCTGCAGCATAACCTCGTGGCTCTTAAACTCAATTCCTCTGCCAATGAAAGCCAACACAACATAAGCCTCCTTTACAATCCTATCAACTTGGGTGGGAACTTTGAGGGATCTACGGACGTGGACCCCAAGATCCCTCTGTTCTTCCACTCTGCCAAGAATCCTGCCATTAACTCTGTATTCTGCATTCAAATTTGACCTTCCAAAATGAATCACTTCACACTTTTCTGGGTTGAATTCCATCTGCCACTTCTTTGCCCAACTCTGCATCCTATCAATGTCCCATTACAGCTACAACAGCCCTCCACACTATCCACAACTCCACCAACCTTTGTGTCATCAGCAAACTTACTAACCTACCCTTCCACTTCCTCATCCAAGTCATTTATAAAGATCACAAAGAGCAGAGGTCCCAGAACAGATCCCTGCGGAACACCACTGGTCACCGAGCTCCAGGCTGAATATTTTTCATTTACTGCCACCCTCTGTCTTCTATTGGACAGCTGGTTTTGTATCCAGACAGCTAAATTTACCTGAATCCCATGCCTCCTTACTTTCTGAATGAGCCTACCATGGGGAACCTTATCAAACTCCTTGCTAAATCCATGTACACCACATCCACTGCTCTGTCTTCATCGATGTGTTTTGTCACATCCTCAAAGAATTCAATAAGGCTTGTGAGGCATGATCTGCCCCTCACAAAGCCATGTGTTATCGCTGTGAAGCAGAAGTATATCAGGAACCTTTAAAGTGTCAATTCTGGGCCATAATTCACAAAGACTATTTAAAGTTTTGCACAAGGGTGCAGGACAGATTTCCCCTCACCTTGAACTGCAACTATCTGCCAATATGCTTTTATATGCAATGCTGCTTTTCTTGGATGATATGGAGTGAGGGAGTGTGGGAGGACAGGTTTCTGTAACCCTATTTCATTTACAATTTCCTACGCTATTTGCAGGATATGACCTGTGCTGCAAAAATCAAAATAAGGTCCTTGGAAAGGCTTTCCATGGCCCTTCTTGTCAAGTTCATTGATGTCCCACTATATTGAGGACTATGCTAAACTGTCAATCATATGTGATGTGAATGCTGACTGCTCACATTAATGAAGAGCTGATCTATTTCTGATATTCCTCACACAGGTTCATTGGAACCATCACCAATGCATCAAGCCCCAGCTGGTGTTAATGTCACTGTAGCTATGGCATACAAAAGTTCAGAGAATTTGAGGATGAACTGATGTACCAGAGCTCAAGACCAACAGCAAACAGCCTCACCATGAAGAGGTCAAAGCTGAGGGTCCACACTGGATGCAGAGGAGGTACAGGAGGCCCAGAGTCTATCAGCTTTGATGTAATTTCTTCCAGATGAGTGAGGTGTATTACCTCCTCAGTGTGAAAATATTCTAGAACACCTTCACAGGACTAGTCATCCTTTCCCAGTGGCTGTCAAAGTTACAGCTGTGCTAAATTTTTATATGACTGCCTATTTCCAAAGATCCAATGGGTCTATTTAGGATCTCACAATTCCCAACACAAAAAGAAAGTGTTAAGGTTGTTACTGATGCAATTTGTGCCAGATCACAATGCTTCACCATGTTTCCTGATGATGACATCAGTGCTGTAACCCAGACAGCATATTTTGCTGGAGCCCGTAGCTACAGGGAGTGCTATAGACTGGACACATGTTATTTTGAGTACACCATTTCCTATATGCTGACTTGATCAACAGAAATGTAACTAGACCTGCTAAGATTCCAGTACCTGGATCAATTTGGCAGGACCTTGCAGTGCACTCTAGACATTGTGTGTAACAGAATCCTTTCATACTGTGCTGTGCACAACAGTAGCAGGCAAACAGGGGTTGTGATGAATGCTGGGAGAGTAGCAGCAATCTTTTGAGAAGAAGAATGACGAAATTAAAAGGGAGGAGGAATATATTCTTCAGCATGATAGAGTGTACAGTGTCAGGCACAATAGGCCAGGCAGATATTAAGTGTCACTCTGTTCCAGTAGGTCTGAACTTGGTAAAGTCATCAATCATTGACTATAAGTTTGTTGTTGCTTGAAAGACAGGTAGTCACTTTTATCCCCAGAAGCATACAGCTTGCTTTTGTTTGTTTTTTCTTAATTGTTATTGAACAACAGGAAAAGCAACTGTTTTCAACTGTTTAAAGGCTCTCCAACATGTGATACTCCCACACTGAATAGTGACAAGATGTTGTTCTACACTAGTGTTGAGGAAAAATAGCAGTCACTTAGACATGGTTCTAACACAGTGTGGCACTAAGGGAAGGTTGACTATGTAGCTTGATCCTTGTAGCTGTAGTTACAATGACTGTCAGTCAGGCGGGTGATGATGTAAAGGGGAAACACATTTAGGAATGTGAGCTTCTATTTGGAATGAAGTGTCACCCATGCTGTCTGAGTGCCCTTAGAGGCTGCTGCTTTTTGCTTCTTTCCCACTACATTTACCGTGAAGGGCTATCCCTAGCTAGCAGTGCACTGTTGGGCTTTAAATATGGCTCTGGTGGTGGAAATCCAACAAGGTCCTGGCAATGGTGAGTACTTGCACCACCATTGAGTGCAAGATAGTGTGAGAGCAGCACCAGAGAGGGGTGATGTATACATATTGAGGTGAGCAGCAGAGAATTGGGTGAGAACTCATAAAGAGAAAACCTCCATGAAATTCCTCGAAACTGACTGTTACATGTTTTTTAGTTAAATGCAGCCCCATGACTTTGACATTGGATTGCACCATGCCCACATTTCCAAGTGAGGGTGATGAGTGATTTTGAGGGAAGCTTGCAACTGGTGGTATTCACAGGTATCTGGGGACAGGCTTTGGGGAGTCAGGAGTTGACTTATTCACTGCAGAATTCCCAGCCTTTTTTCCTGCTCTTGAAGCCATTATATTTATATGGCTAGTCCCGTTCAGTTTATGATAAAGGGTAACCCCCAGGTTGTTGATAGTTGGGGTGGTTGGGAGGCGGGGATGGTATTCAATGATGGTAATGCCATTGAATATCAAGGGGTGATGTTTACATTTTCTCTTGTTGGAGACGGTCATTGTCTTGCACTTGTATGATATGAACATTATTTGCCACTTGTCAACCCAAACCTGGATATTGTGTAGGTCTTGCTGTTTTTGGAGTTGGACTATCATGAATGGTGCTAAACATTGCAAAATCACTGGTGAACGTCTCCACTTCTGACATTTCATGGACAGATGATAAAGAAACTGAAGATGGTTGGGTCTTGAACACTACCCTGAGGGACTGCTGCAGAGAGCTCCTGGAGCTGAGATGACAGATTTCCAACAATTATCTTTCTTTAGTGCTGGCTTGACTTTTCCCTGATTCCTATTGACTTTAGATTTGCTATGGCTCTTTAATGCCACAGTCAGGTCAAATGAGACTTTGGTGTCAAGGGCAGTCACTCTCACCACATCTTTGGAATTCAACTCTTCTGTCCCGACAAAGGTTGTAATGAGTCAGGAGCTGAGTGGTCCTGGCAGAACAAAAACTGAGTGTTAGAGAGGAGGTTATTGCTAAGCAAATGCTAGTTGATATTACTGTTGATGACATCTTTCATCACTTCCTGATGATAGAGAGTATCTCAGGAAAGTTATGCTGTCATTGGAAGCCGCCCAGAGAAGGTTTACTAGGCTGGTCCTGGCTATGGAGTCACTGGCTTATGAGGAGAGATTGAGGATATTGGAACTTAGAAGAATGAGAAACCTACAAGGTTCTTAGGCCACAATACAGGATAGATGCAGAAAGGTTGTTTCCCCTTTCGGAGACAAGCGGGCATAATCTCAAATTCAGGGATCATCCCATTAAGACAGTCGAAAAGGAATTTCTTCTCTGAGAGGGTAATGAATCAGTGGGGTTCTTTACTGCAGGGGGATGTAGTGACTGGTTCATTAAGTCTATTCAAAGTTGAGATAGACAAGTTTTTAATCATTAATGGAATCAAGTGTTATGGGGTAAAAGCAAGAAAGTGGAATTGAGGATTGTTAGACCAGCCATGATTTAATTGAATGGTAAGCATTCTGGAATTTGCATATTAATCCTTTCTAGCTGATTAAAGATTTAACAGCCATCTTAGGTTTGTTCAACACATTCACATCAGCTCTATGACACTTTGATCTTTCGCTTATAAATTCTGAGTCTGATGTCACTTCTCTCACTTTTACCTGAAAAAGGAGAGAGAACCCAATAGCTTGTGTCTTCAAGTAAACATATTGGACTATAACTCGGTGTCATGTGATTTTTAATCTTGTCCAGCCCAGTCCAACACTGGCACCTCCACATCATTGAACATATATAGTTATGGCTGGGAGACTGGTGGAGATGAGGTCAAATAAGTCTTTCACTCTTGATGATTCCCTCACCACAAACCCATTCTGGGAGTTATACCCTTGAGGACTCAACCAGCTTGATCAGTAGTGTGCTGATGGTCACTGAAGTGCCCCACCCAGAGTACATCCTGTGCGCTTACTACGCTCAGTGCTTCCTCCAAGTATTGCGTAACATAAAGGAGAACTGATGCATTAGCCGAGGGGCAGGAACAATAGGTGGCAATCAGCAGGAGGTCTCCTTTCCTTTCCTTCCTTATGTTTGCCCTAATTCCATGACAATTCATGGGATCCTGAGTCAATGTTGAGGACTTCCATGGCAACTCCCTCCTGGCTAATCATTGAGTTACTAGCCTACTTCCTTAATTATGTGTAAAAAAAAAAGTGTGGTTACAAGCATAGTTTACTGCATTGAGGCAACAATTCCATAGTTAATATAATCTACTTGTTTTTCATAAGATTAGTCTTAAGCAAAAACTGTGTTGTAAAGATTAAAATATTTCTTCATGACTGACAATAATTAGCACATGCAGATGCACAGGAAATCTTGATAGTTCAATCAGACATATGCAAGCAAATATTAACCTATTGCCTTGTTTTTAGATTTTACCTGAGGGGTCTACAGTTACTTGGATGAGACCAGTAGAAAATGGCCTTGTTCCCTAAAGTGCTGAACATTTAAACTCTCTAAAGCTCAAGCTAAGGTCTCGAGAATCATCCTCTGCTGTTTAGTTTTAAAGAAAAAATTGAATTGCATAACAATTACCACCCACTGTTGCTGGAAATGATATAAAACGATGACTGTATGGAATCAAAATGTCAGCTTGGTGAACTTTTGAACATTGAAACATACAAAATTACAGTTCTTAGGCAGAACCAGATTGACTGCCAACATGGCCAATGATATGTTCAGTACAACACAAAAAAATGACCCTGGGGGTCCATTTTGGAAATTGATAGCTTGGAAAACGTACATGCATTTTTCTCCTGTTGCTAATGTTAATGAAAAAATCGGTATGTGTGCAAAACGGGTTTCCCCATTTTGTATTCATACCACTTTCCCTCTATTAGTTTCTGCAGGAACATGTACCACATGGCTCTCTTATTCACAAAGCTCTTGATAATCTGACATGGCATTGCGTGCGATTTTACACAGAAGTAAATCACAGATCAGTAAATTGTTCTACCATTAGGGGCCTTAGAATTTCAGAAAAGCCACTTAAATGCTTGGCTGGTTGTAAACCTTGAAAACTAATGAAAGCATTTCCAGTCTACCCTCATGAGACGAGAAGATAGCTCTCCTCAAGGACATATGCAAACTTTTAATGTGTCCCACAGTCCAGTCAATATAATAGCTCAGGAAAAGGAAAATGTCAATTTTGATATATTTCTATGTAATGTTTTGAGATGGTGATCAGTCTGGCCAGCCAATAAAGAATCCCATTTTTAAACTGAAATGGATCACAGAGTTTTTATTCAATATTTTTTGCTGGCAAATTTCTTACTGAAAATTATATTTCAAGATTTGCACATAACTTTATTCAAATGAAATTTATCATCATTCTTCACAGAGGTATCAGGAAGAAGTCAGAAATATCTCACCCATTTCAAATTTAATATTGGAATCTTTTAATAAAAAGACTAGCAACAACTAACCCCTACATAAATCAGAGTCCTGTGCATTTATAGATGTAATGTCTAGCACATGCAAATGCATCATACTGTGATGCAACTCTTAGCAAGTCCAGATTATTTTATAAACTATTTCCAATAGAAGAACCACATTTAATGATGGTTATACTTTTATAGATGTCAACACAAACAGGCGTGTAATCAAAAAAAGCAAAAATTAATGCAGAGCCGAAAGAAGTAGTACTGGAAAGAATAATAAAAAAAATCAAGTTGATCCATTTTAAGGAATATGTCAGTAGGAAAGAGGGATTAGTGGAGAGATGGATTGGCGCGGGGGAGAATTCCTTACTGTGAACTCTCGACAGTTGAAGGAATTGTTGATAAAACTGGGGCAGAGAGAAGGGTTGATACACACCAGACTAAATTCAGAGGAACAGAGGGTGAAATTTTAACTGGAAGTGTGCCTTGGTTAGGTGGGCAGATTGATTTCAGCAGATTGATCCTCTGCTCATTTTAGCTGTCAGCCCTCATAATAACGTAACTGGCAGACTGCCACCAAATCTTGTTCAGATTGGTCTTCCCGCCCATTTGTAAGACAGAATTTCCAGTGAACCTCCTGAGGCCCAGTTAAAACCTGAATGTACTTTATCTCGGAGTTTTGCATTTTCTAGGTTGGTGTGTTGTCCTGTAGGAAATGCTTAATTCTTCTAAATGGTTTGCAAATCTCTCCCCAGTTTCTTTGAAATCTAGCTGGACATCCCCATGAAACATGTCAGAACAGGGACAATGTTCTCTCTCCCAGGCTTAGAAAGAAGAATTCAAAGATCTATACAAGGGATGAAGTTTTGGACTGACAAGTCCTCAAGTGTGTGCAATAATATTAAAAGAATGTTTTCTGTTGTGGTTGAGTCCAGAACTAAGGGGCATGACTTTAAAGTTAGGGTTCGCCCTATTAGGGTTAAGATGAGGAGCACTGATTTCCCTTAGAAGGTTGTGCAACATTGGAATTCTGCCTTAGAAGAAGGTCTTTGAATATTTTGAAGGCAAAGGTACGTTATTTTTAGCAAGGAAATCAAAGGCTATTGGAAGTAGATATGGACTTCCAAACACAAACAGATCAGCCATGATCTTACTGAATGGCAGAACATGTGATATATGTGTTTCAGCATCAGTGTGATGTGAAGAACGTAGGTCATAAGGCTCAATAATTGTTGAACCATTAATAAAAAGGCCCTGTTGACAATCAGTAGTGGGCAGCATGCTGATCATGCTCAACTTGCCAGTCCATTCAAGCCTCGGAAAAGTATAGCCACCATTAAATGTGGCTCTTCTATTGAAGATAATTTATAAAATAAACTGGACTTCCTAAGAGTAACTCACAGTATGATGCATTTGCATGTGCTAGATATTACATCTATAAATGCACAGGACCCTGATTTATGCAGGAAAAAAATGTGTGCATATGGTGCAACCTTTTTTTCCTAAAATAGGGGTCATGGAGACAGCCAAACTCTGATGTAGCCCCATGGCAACACCTGATGAATCAAAATCTAATTTGTTTGGTCAGAAAATTGACAGTTAACTTTTTTTTTCACATCTCCATACCAACGATGGCCCAATAAATCAGCACCCCATTCATATTTTCTGTAAAGTGGTGTCCCCACTTTCAAGGTTGTTTCATGCATAATAGTGTACAATGCAAAACAAAATGTGTCAACTCCTTGTTTCCTTTTAATAATGCTTAAGATCTGCGCTGATGAATTATTATATATAATAACCACTTGTAGTTTATTCAAAAAGATGCTCAGATCCTTCTGCATCTCAGTGGTCTGCAATCTCTCAACCATCCAAATAATAAGCTTCTATATTATTCTTCTTGCCTTAATGGACAATTTCACATCTCCCCTCATTATACACTGTTTGTCATATCTTTCCCCACTCCCTTAACCTATCCATATCCCTTTGTCAACTTCTTTCTCCTTTCACAATTTACTTTCCTATCTGTAAACTGTTGAGGCCTCAGCGATGATCCCCGTGGCATATTACTCAAACTCAGTTCACTTCTCTGGTAATTGTGATTTTCCTGAGGTCCCGCTTTCCATTTCTTGATTTATCATTGCTTCTAAGATGTTATTTATATCCTGCATAATACATGTTCAATTCTTCTGTAATTCTGTCATTTTCCATTATAAATTCTCCAGTTTCACTTCCTATACCGATACATACTTTGCTGACTGACATTTTTTCTTTGAATATTTACAGAAATTCTTTCTATATGTTTTTTATAAATCTGGCTATCTTTCTCTTGTACTAAAACTTTTGTTTCTTTGTTAATTTTTTGCCCATTCTTTGCCATTTTTTGTGCTTTATCCAATCTTCTGGCCTGCTACTTGTCTTTTGCCAATTATCCACTTTTTCTTTCAATTTGATCCTATCTTTAACATTTCTAGTTAACCACAGAATGTGGTCTATCCAGTAACCATAGAAGCCATAGAAATAATACAGCACAGAGGGGAGAGCGATTCAGGCTATCTTGTCCATGTCGACCCAAAGATACCTGGATGCCCTTTCTAATCCCATCTTCATGCACGTGACTCATAGCCCTGCATCTTACAGCACTTAAGATCCAGATTAAGGTACTTCTCAAAACAATTTCGAGTTTCTGTACCCACCATCAACTTTGGCAACAAATTCCAGACTCCCACCACCCTCAGTAAAAAAAAAAGCTTTTCTACATGTCCTGTCTAATCCTTCTATCACTTAGATTCAAGCTATGATCCTTGGTTTTTAAACTCTCTGCCAAGGGAAACAAGTTCCTCCTGTCTGCTCTATCTCTATCCCTCACAATTCTGTATACCACAATAATGTCATCCCTCAGCTTTTGCCATTCCAAGATAAACAACCCAACCACTCCAATTTCTCCTCGTAGCTACAATTATCCAGCCCTGGCAACATTCTAGTCAAGCTTCTCTGCTCTCTCTCCAGAGAAATTACATTAATATGTTGAACAGAACTGCACATAATACTCCAGCCGAGGCCTTACCAGTGTCTTATATGGTTTCATCATTTTATCCCTACTTTTGTATTCTATACCTCTGCCAATGAAGGACAGCATTCCATATCCCTTTTTTGCAACCTTATTGATCGATACTACTACCTTCAGGGACCTATGCACTTGCTCACCAAGATCCCTTCCTTCATCTACCCCTCTCAGTATGTTCCCATTTATTGGGTGTTCCTTTTGACTGTTTGATCTTGCTAAATGCATTGCCTCACACTTATCAGAGTTGAACTCCATCTGCCACTTTCCTGTCAACTGCACCAACCCATCTATATCATGTTAGGCTTACAGCTATCCACTACACAGCCAATTTTTTGTGTCATCTGCAAATTTCCTAATCGTGTCCCCATGTTCAATCCCAATCATTAATGTCTAACACAAACAGCAGGGATCCCAATGCCAAGTCCTTCAAAACATTACTTGAAACAGCTTTCCATTCACAAGGGGAGCAACAACAATTAACCTTTGTTTACTGTTACAACTTTGAATCCAATTTGGCACATGACCCTGTATCCCATGGACTTTTAGATTTTGACCAGTCTGCCATGTGGGACCTTGTCAAATGCCTGACTAATTTTCTTGCTCATTGGTGATTAGAAGAATGACAGGATTGTTTTATTAAAACATATAAGATTCTGAGTGGGTTAGACAGAACGGATGCTGAGAGATAGTAAGAACTGCCAATGCTGGAGTCTGAGATAACACAGTGTGGAGCTGGATGAACACAGCAGGCCAGGCAGCATGAGAGGAGCAGGAAAGCCAATGTTTTGGGTCAGGACCCTTCTTCAGAAATTCATTTCTGAAGCAGAGCAGGAAAGGACCAAGCAGCTGCTTATTTCTCCATGTCACGGCATAACAATTGGCAACAATCCTTCTTCCTCCTCCCTTCATTTCTTCATTTCTGAAGAAGGGTCCTGACCTGAAATATTAGCTTTCCTGCTCCTCTGATGCTGTCTGGCCTGCTGTGTTCCTGCAGCTCCACATTGTGTTATTATAGATGCTGAGAGGATGTTTCCCTCACGGTGCAATCTAAAACAAGGAGACACAGTTCCAAAATTAGGATCTCCCATTTAAGGCTGACAAGAAGACGAGTTTCATCTCTCAGAGGGTGACAAATTATTGGTATTCTCAACCTCAAAGAGCAAGGGAGGCTGAACTTTGAATACATTCAAAGCTGAGTTAAGCAGATTTCTGATCTATGCAGAAGTAACAGTTCATGGGAACACAGATGAAGTTTACATTATGATTTTACTGAATGATAGATCAGGCTTGAGGGGAAAATGGCCTGCTCCCAATTCTATTTATTATGGCCTTATTATGTTCTCCTGTTCTGTGAACCAACAAGGGCAGGAAAGGACCAAGCAGCTGTTTATTTCTCCACATCACAGCATAACAATTGGCAACAATCCTTCTTCCTCCGCCCTCAATAGTCTAAATAGTTTCCTTCTTGCATCATATTCTTCACGACTAAAAACCCAAGGACAAGCTATAATAACAACAACTTGCATTAACATAATACATTAAAATATCATAAAGTGCTTCCTTGGAGTGGCATCAATGATTTTCCTTCTCAGCCACGCTCTAATTTTGTTTGCTACCCATTTATTCCTCTGTCTGCCCACTACTTGCACTCCCTCATAAACCTAAATAAATGCCACACTTTCACCCAACCTGAAGATGCATTATGAAAGCTGTTATTGCTGCTGTTAAGTCAGTCTATTCGCATGAAATGTTGTAGCACTTCTCTTTCTCTGAAGTCCTTTCATTGCATAATACCCTGAAGAGGTTGAGAGATAGGGGATAATTCTCCGGAGAATGCACCATATCAAAAGTAGCAGTGTAGAAACCAACACCTCAGTTAGGTTTAACAGATTTAAAGGGGCATGCTGAAGTGAATATGAACTGGTAACAATAGCATATGCAAACCAGTGATGGCTTGCTCGAGGGAAATATCATCTACAAATATCTGCTAAGCATTCATACTTAGCAATCTTCTGGGACCAACCTTGATCTTATGTTGCATGGTCTGGAATTTGCTCACAAAACATCTCCATATTTCTGTCTTTTCTTTGACCTCCTTTCAGACTCATCCTTTTGATAACACTTTTACTCACACTTACTAATAACTCTACCCACTTTCACATTGGTGAAACTGTTTGATTGTAGATTGAGACATTTCTTAGTTAAAAATGCAATCCAAATGCAATTTATTCTTGTAACTACAGTACCAGGATTGCACTGAGCTTTGCTACTATATTAGTTTCTGTGTCTATCACTGGCACAAACATTAAGTTGAGCTGGCACTACTTGAGTTGTATTTTTTGTTCTTAACAGGTCAATTCTATGGCACAAACCTTTGTACATACTTCTGCACATTCCCATGTTTTGGTGATTTACAGTGCCATTTACAGATGTGTTTTGAGAAGTAAATCTGAATATTCAGCAGATTTCAGGCCCGATCCAAAAGACTGACCCTTTGAACACTGAACTAGAACAAGAAAGTGATCACCTCACTTGAGTTTTCTTTACAGTAATTGACAGATCTGTAACAGAAATTTGGATAAGTACATGAATACAAACAGGTAAGTGGGACTAGTTTAGTGTGGGATTATGTTTAGCATGGACTGGTTGGACTGAAGGGTCTGTTTCTGTGCTGTATGATTCAATGACTCTATAAATGGAGAAGAGGAATATGAAGTAGTGTGTTGAAAAGCAGATAAATTGTTTTCTTTAACTTGCTGGGCCCAAAAAGGTACCACAATTAGTGAATTGGCATTTTGTTTGTGTTGACTTTGTTAGCTAGGGTTTAACAGGAAAGGGAAAGACTGTGGAGAGACACATAATGCATACACAGGTCTGGAAATAAAGACTGACATTTCTGTGGAAGAAATATTAAATTGAAATGAAAACACAATGAGAAATTTTGGAAGAATTTATTGTTTTATTAAATGAAATTTAAATCCACAGAGACAGATTTCCATTTTCATCATTGGTATTTGAGGTGGGAAGCTGGGACAAGGGAAGTAGTTGGAACACATTGTCTGACCTTTATGGCATTTACCTGATCTGCTGATGGAAGCTGTTCTGATTGATTATCCATTGCCCCAGCAGGGAATGATATCAAAAAACTTACTGTACTATTGTGTATTCAAACTCTAGAAAGGCCACTTCATCATCTGAATCTCATAAAACCAAATAGTCACTAAGAATTATTTTAACATTAATTTTCTGTGATTAATTTCATTCACCATGTTTATTATAACACAATAAATAATAATGTTGATAATAATGTCATTGGAATTATTAGCTTGTAATGTTTACTGTATTTAGCAATTTAAGAAGTCTAATCACTGTACAATTCCCACAGGAATCATGAGATTATGTCTGAAACCATTATGAATGATACCTTTATTACCATTCCGATAATGTTACTTTGACCTCGATATTGGATTATGTTTCATCGAGTTATCAAATCAATCTAAGTCCCGTTAAGGCACGCAACCTTCAGTCCATGCTATAAATGCATCCACAATATATTAATTGGGGAAAACATGTTCATGTGAAACAAATGTTGACTGATATGCCTTTGTAAATGGGTGGCACGATACATGCAGTAATCAGTTTGTTCGGGCACAGAGGAGCCAAACCAAAGGTCTTTTGAGTGACTTTGGAACAACAGCACCTAAAAGGGAAGGTAAAATAACAATCACTTACCAGAACTTGGATCCAAGAGGAACTGATTGCTTTGCTACCAGCATCCTGGATAAATAATCTTTCTCAGTTCAACTGGTACAGTGGGATGGATTGTTCCAACTGTATAGACATTGGGCATTGGCAAGAAGAATGGCCACCATCATGAATGACTAGCCGAGGGACCATTCCATCAATTTTCCAGGGGGTAATTTGTCAAGAGATTCTTTATTTTATTCACTCATGGGATGGAAGCATCACTGCCTGGATCAGCATTTATTACATGGTGACATTGAAGGAACAGTATACATTTCCACCACAACAGTTCTGAGGAAGGGTCACTGGACCCGAAACATTAACTCTGTTTTTTCCTTCACAGATGCTGCCAGACCTGCTGAGCTTTTCCAGCAACTTTATTTCTGTTCCTGATTTACAGCATCCACAATTCTTTCAGTTTTTATTTGGTATACATTTCCACATTAGGATGGTGAGTGGCTCAGAGGGCTATTTGCAGATGGTGGTGTTCCTGTGTGTCTGCTTGACCTTTTTCCTTCTATGTGATAGTGATTGTGGGTTTTGGAAGGTGTTGTCTCAGGATCTTTGACAAATGTTTGTTGTACATCTTGTAGATAGTGCACACTGTTGCTGCTGAGCATCAGTGGTAGAGGGAATGGATGCTTGTGAATGTGGTGCCAAATTAAGTGGGCTGCTTTGCCCTGGATGGTGCCAAGCCTCTCAAATTTTGTTGGAGTTGCCATCATCCAGACAATTAGGGAGTATTCAACCACACTTTTGACTTGTAACTTGTAGATGGTGGGCAGGATCTGGGGAGTCAGAAGGTACATTACTCACTTCAAGTTTCCTAGTTTCTGTAGTCACAGTACTTATATCACTAGTCCAGTTCAGTTTCTGGTCAATGGTAACCCTCAGGATGTTGATAGTGGGAGATTCAGTGATAGTGATGCCATTGAATATCAAGGCTCTTGGCTAGCTGGTGTCCTGTTGGAGATGGTCATTGCATGGGACTTGTGTGACTTGAAAATTACTTGTCACTTATCAGCCCAAACCTGGATATTTTTCCAGGGCTTGCTACATTTTGTCATGGACTTCTTCAATATCTGAGGAGTGACAAATGGTGCTGAACATTGTGCAGACATCAGCAAAGATTCCACCTCTGGCCTCATGATGGTGGGAAGGTCATTCATAATGAAGCAGCTGAAGATGGTTGGGCCTAGGACAACTCCTGCTGAAATATCCTGGAGATGAGATGCCTGACCTTCTAAAGCAAGAGCCATCTTGTTCATGCCAGCTATGATCCCAAAGAGCACAGAGTTATCCCCCAATTCCCCTTAACTCCAGTTTTGCCAGGACTCCTTGATGTTGCACTGGTCAAATGTGATCTTGATTGGAGGGGCAGTCACATTCAGCTCACTTCTGGAATTCAGCTCTTTTGTCCAGGTTTGAACAAAAGCTGTAATGAAGTCAAGAGCTGAGTGGCTCTGGCTCAAAACTGAGCATTGATTAGTGCGATATTTCTAAGAAACTGCTGCTTGATAACACTGTTGATGACACTGATGATTGACAGTAGACTTACTGGCCAGGTCAGACTTGTCCTGCTTTTTACATACAAAACATACCTGGACAATTTTTTTCACATTGCTGACTGGATGCTAGTGTTGTAGCTGTACTGAACCAGCATGGCTAGCCTAGTTCTGAAGCACAACTCTTTAGTATTATTGCTGGAATTATGCCAAGGAGCATAGTGTTTGCAGTATCAAGCGCCTCCAAACACTTCCTATTATCAGATGCAGTGAATTGAAATGGTTCAAGACTGGCATCTGTAATGCAAGACATCTGCAGTGGAGCCCAGGATGGATCATCCACTTGTCACATCTGGCTGATATTGTTGTGAATGCTTCAGCCTTATCTTTGATAAGGACAGGTGTCTGCTGCTGAGAATCTCCAGGCCTGACGAGCTTCAGTAGCACTAACAGAAGCAATGGCCAAAGTCAACTGCTTAGTTCAGCAAATAAGGAGAGAGAATTTAAAGCATTTGATAATTCCATTGACTTCGGTCAAGCAGCTTTACATCTGAATTCATGAATTTGAGTTCAAGACACACTGGTCAAGGAGAAGGCAAGATTTCTCTTCAGGCTTAGGCTTCCATATAACACTGTTAATTACATATCAAGACTAAATACCACAATACACGGTATTCAAAAATATACCAAGCTCAAATGCTAGTCAGTCAACTCCATGTGGTTCTACCTTCTTTCTTATCTCTGCTCACATTGTGCTATACCCAGCGAGGAGCAGCTCTGTGGCTTGAGATTGTTCCAGGATCCTAAAGCTCTTACTTAACACAATGCTGGAGGGTGACTCTACCAGATAAAATTCTTGGTACTGTGGAGCATTCTTCTACACCCATGGCTACTTCTTAGATTGTACTCACCAACAATTTCATGCTCCATTTCAAAGTTCTTGTAAATATACAACTGTGCAATATTTTGCAGCCATAACACTCAACATAGATGCATTAGAAAGACTGGCAAATTGCAGAAATCTTCAAAAGGTACTAATGTTTGAGGAGTTTCCTCCATTCAATACATCTGTTTCTATAATTGAGGAGTGGCAGAACTGTTAAATTCTTTGTAGTGAATTTTACTTGGGAAATATAACAGAGAAAACACAGACAGCCAAAGACTGACAGCAAACTTGTCTGCATTGATAAACCAAGAATTTTATGTGATACGAAACAGAAAGAAATGGAGAGGGAAAGTGAAATATGGCAGTCAGGTGGGATTTGAAAGCTGCTATTTCAGCTTTTAAAAGACAATATAAGAAAATAGCAGTATAATGGGAAAGGTATTTGAACAGCAACTGGACTTGTCCAGTTCTCATGATTCATTCATAATGTTTCCTTCATGAATGAGGTCACATTTCAACACAAAAATTGAAAGAACAACAAAATCAAAATGCCATAATGTATTCAACGTTCAATTCATATCAAAATGCTCTGGGGCTGCATAACTACTATCGTTTGACTTTTGAACTATTAATTTTAGAAATATTGAGTGAAAGGTCTCCTCTTGTAGCCCAAAAATTGCTCCAAAGCAGTGGAGCTGTACAAACCAGGAAGATTTTCAGTAGTGAATCCTTATGTGGTGAAGTACAGTTCTCATTCTGTGTTAAATGGGATAAACTAACTGATTGAATTTTCTTGCTTGAACTACGTGGAGAAGATGAACTGGTTTTAGTTAACTATAGTTGAAATGAAGTCCTTTGGTCTGTGACTGAATAGCAACACATGAACCTGACTGGATACTTTCCCTGACTCCATATTGAAGACTTCTTTGTTGACAGCCATGATTCTTTATCCTTGAAATATAAATATCCATAATTTGATGGGACACAGATAACATTTATGAAGCTAGAAATTTGTTTGTGTTGCTTGCCCAAGGACCACTCCAAAATTGAACTTTGAATCTTAATAACATCAGACTGGTAGATGTGAGTGAAGCCCTCTGGCATTCCTAGACAATTCTGAAAGGGGAGAGATATTGGAAGAGAAATTGGAAGAGAAAGCATTAGCCTATAAAGATATGGGTGCAAACCACAAAAGGGTTAATTGGGCAAAAAAAGGAAGGTTATTGAGACAAGAGTGATCAAGATATCAGAAAAGAGACATGTGGCGGCCAACAAAGGCTCATGGTCCTTCCTGGTTCACATGTAGCCAAGTACTGGCTCTAAAAAGCATATCCTTTTGGTGTAGTCTGCTGTAGTGCCCCTTGGGACCATTGCTTGGGTTGCATGTAGATCTGGATTCCAGTGCTTCTGGATCTGATGAGCATTCTTCAAAACAAAATTGTGTTTTTGTTTTCAAATTTCCAGCACCCTGACTATTTTAATTCCTTAACTATTACATTCACTAAATGACTCAGAGTTTCTGCATTGAATCTGACTGTTTCTCTGACAAAGTGTAAATTACATTGATTTTGGTGCAGAGTTTCTTGCCATCAGGCCGAACGGGATTTCTTGCCCCATTTTACAAAACTCATCACATAAATTGGCATTTGAGCTTTTCATTGAGAATTATGTCCAATTTCTTCCCATTTTACCGTTCCTGGGCCAATTCACCACTCACCAGAGATCCCAGAATTAATTTGCACCTCTGGCACCAGGGCCACATTTAAAATGCTGTTCTGTGCCTGGACAAGAAGGGTCAGTTCAGAACTGACTTGCATGGTTCCTGACAATATCCCCGGACATGGTAGACAGGGACAAATCACTTTTGGACATGGTCTTGCAGCTTTTGCTAGATGGGGTGGAGGCTACAACAGTAGCCCATGCCAGCCTGCTCTGAGTTGTCCCCAAAGTGACAGCAGTTTCAACCATTTGGAGGAATGCCCAGCACTGCAGGATGAAGGTCAATGTCCTTCTCCACTCCATTATTATAAGCATCATTTCTTTGATACCACTAGCTCACTCTCTCTCTGCCACTGCACCTATCCCCGATTGAGGTTCTGCACTACCACTCTCACTATTGCATATGACATATTCCCCACTTGTTCTCATACACCTCAAACTGCAACAAATAACCCCTTTTGCCCTCTGTGCTGCCTACTCATACATGCAGGATTTTTCCCCAGCTACTCATTTTCTCCTTCAGTAATATCTGCCTCTTTCTCACTCCTGCAGCAAAATGGCACACAATAGGACAGAAAAAGCCCAGACAGGTGGTGCACTGCCCATCATTTGGCACCTCACGCCTTATCACTAAATCACAGGAGTGTTACGCAGAAGAAGGAAGCCAATCTGCCTATCATGTCTGCACCGGCTGTTCAAACAAGCATCATAATGTCAATCCCCTGCTATTTCCCCATATTCTTGTACACTATTTCTATCCAAATAATCATCAAATACTATATTGAATACCTCATATGAACCTGCCTCAACCCATTTCCACATAGCGTATTCCATTCACTACTTACTCACTGTGGGAAAAAATTGACAAGAGGATCTTCACTCTGACTGCCCTAAGCAGGACTTGGACCCACAGTAGAGGCTGCCCTTGACTCACTTCGCCAGGATCCCCTCCTCCTTGACTGGACTGACAACTATGACAAGCTTCCTGGCTTTGTAGCTGCACTAAATGGCATGGCAAGACAATAGTTTTGTCTGATATCTCTGACTGAAAGGACAATATACAAAAAACGTATGGGAAAGCAATACAAGGTAGGGATGCTACAAGCATCCAGGGAAGTTCAGAATGAGTGAGCACTGTGAAAGCAAACAAAGAGCCAGACATGCAGCTTGGTCTAGTTCATGCTCTGGGTTTGTGTTCCTGAGTGCGCAGTGTCCTTACTACAACATGTCAAAGATAGTTGCTCATGCAGCCCAATATGTAGCATTGAAATTGAGAAATGCCCTGCTAGTGGATTGGAAATGTGCCATGGAGGTTCATAGAGGCTGGAACATGTCAGATGCCATGTTCATGGGTGTGATTACATGTGGCCAATGCCCATGGTGCATGTCTAAGGTTTTGGTGACCAGTGCCCAACATAAAGGTCTATTCAAGCAAATGGCGAATTGAACGTGCATGGAACCATCTCTGGTTCCCATGTCAGCTTTTCCTGACAGTTAATTTTTTTATTGAGTTTACTAAGATGGAAACCCCATGGTGAGTTGACTGTTCGCAAGACACTTACAAGCAGTAGTTAGCATTAATTGGAAATTTACCTCTGACTAGCGAAAATCTCACCACATTACTTGAGAAATGTGAACAAAATGCACCAAGATGGGCATGACATCAAGATGGATCTCGTCCAAATTTCCACCCAATTTTACCACTCATCTTGTTATAGTCCATGTTGCTCAGAGCCTGGTAAGTTTCTGTCCTCTGCTTTCTTTTAAACTTCTGTTAGATAAAATTGAAATAAACGATTTAGTTTGACAGCACACAGGCTTTTAAGTAGCAGAGCACAGATTGTGCATCCTGCATTCCCTTTATTCATAAATGGCGGCCATACCTACAATGGTCTCAATATTATATTCTTGTTGAATTCACTTGTTAAATCTCTCAACCTAACACTCTCGCTCATGTTTTTAAGATCCTCCCTAGAACCCATTTCTTTGCTCAAGCATTTAGTCACACATCTTATTAATTCCTTTGGCTCAATGTCAATTTTTGTCTAATTATTCCTCCATAAATCTCTTGGGATGTTTTCCTAGGTTAAAAGCTCAATGTAGATGAAAGCTGCTGTTGTAAATGTTTAGTAGGAGAGAACTGAGTGAGACTGTAGCTAATCAGGTAACTCACAGTTGTAATGATCCAGCTTCTACTTGATGCCAAGCACATCATAGCATATTTCAAAATAATCAGAACAAAAGCATTGTTGTGTTTATATCGCATAAAATAAACAGGAGATTCTCACCACATCAGGCATTTCTGTGAAAAAGGAAACAAGGTTGATATGCAGAATTTGATGCTGGCAATGTGCGTCTTGACACTGGGTGGAGAAATGGTTGAAGCCTCAAGTCACCTTCGCTGGTAGGCCTTCCCCAGGTGTAAGGAACCAAGTATGAAAACACACCATCCTGGGAGGCTTCCAGCCAATCAGAGGCCAGCAATTCTCCATTGTCCGTCAGTGCCACTCAGAGTAGTGGCAGCTACTGGTAATACACCCACAAGGGGTCTAATATTGGAGAGGGACGATTAAGTTAGGGTGTGATAGGTGTTGCAAGCAGTTACTGGCTGTGGGCAGCAGAAGAAACTGTAGCTGGCATGTGACTATCAGTAGCTGAATGAGAGAACTCTCCTTTGGGCTTTGCAGATGACATATGCCCATTTCTACTTGAATACCCCCTTGCACATACTGACCCAGTTAAACACACACATCTTCAAATTCACCACAAAGAGGAATATTAAATTTCATCCAATGTTTCAAGCCAATGGCCCTCCCAGTTATGATGAAATTTCATAAAACTGAAATGTTAATAATGTTCTTTCGCCACAAATGCTGTCCAACCTGTTGAATATTTCCTGCATTTCTGGTTTTATTCTACTTTTTGACCTTATGTCATATTCTGCTTTTGTGCAATACTTATGTTGATTGTTTGCAGTCCTTGTAGCCAAAAAGGCTTCCCTTGGAATGAAAGATCTCTCTTTTCACAACCCCTATTGCTGCAACTTAACAGTGAAATAAAAACAGAAAGTAGAGAAGAAACTCAATAACTTTGACAGCATTTGTAGAGAGAGAAACAAAGTTAACAGGCTAAATTTTCCAATTTACAGTTACAAATGTAGTGGCAAATGACTTTGTTGCCCATTCTGCCATGACTTGGGCAGAATCTTCTCATGCAACTTTCCACTTTTCACCTTATTAGTTATGCCACTGAATTGTCAGGTGCCCATCTCAGGGAGTCATAAAACTGAAGAGGCCAAAGAGCTTGCCACTGAGAGGACCTTTTGGCTTACATGCTCTGCTTTCATGTTTAAGCCTGGTTGCACACCACTTCATATCCTGCAAGCCAGGAACTACCCCTCACACTGTGCTGTTTGATTCTAATCACTGTGGATATGTTCCAGCAGATGTGAAGCTTTCTCACCACTTTCAGACAGGGATCTGGAGGTGCTGGTGGAAAAGAAGGCAGCCCTTTACCCTGCAGACCATCAAAGGAGGCTACACCAATAGACCCAGCTAGCCCAGGTAGAAATAGAAGCATTGGTCAGTGCTCTGTTCCAAGTCAAGCAGGACAGCCAACAGTGTGTATGGAAGGTCAATTATCTCCTGCTGTCAGCAAGGATGAGTGCCACCATCTTATATCTGTTGCGTCACACTCACATGACCAGCACTCACCCTAATTAGGTCATTACACATACATTCACCAAGCCATGTAGACTACACAGACAATATTGCATGTATCGTTCACTAAGGGACTGTAACCAACTTCATTGTCCCAAACTACTAACGTTTCCTATCCTCCACTCTCTAGGGACTCCTCACCAACGCTCCGGCTCTTGTACCACCACTAACTGCTCTTACACCTACTTCCATCATACTCACTATAAAAAAAGACTGACCTATAACTGAGTCCAAGAGGTGCAGAACTGATGGGGACAGGAGGGCAGACATCAGACTGCCTCTTCCCTGCTATCAGGAACAAGAATGGTTTTGTTTGGAGAAGAGCAGGACTGCTTATGTGGCAGCCTATCCCATTACCACCAGCAAGAACTCATTCTAATCTGCATTAACAGTTATCCAATTTCCATAACTAATGCCATCAGCTCTCTTATTTGGGCACTAGCTGCATTCAAAGAACCTTCACAAAAGAGGACAGCTCCAGAGATCCTTAGTGCCACCTCTACCTTTAAGGAAGAAGTCAGATAAACCATGGGGGATGCACTGGCAAGATCTTCACCCACACTCTTATATTGTTTGGCTGAAATTACCTAAAAGTACCTAAGGTCTGATCAAAATGAGTAAAGAAGACACGTGCACTTCAATATACAGCCAATTTATTCACTTAATCTTCTTAATATTTATACAAACTCTCGAGTGAGTCAACAGCTTAAACTATTTTATGCACATGCAAACAAATGAGTCTCACTGTCTTCATGCTGGGCCTGCCAATTTCAATTTGCGCCAAATTTACTTTGTTTCATATACTGTACGCATTTAAATATAACATCATCAGACCTGCGTTGAATGTGTTCATTCTCATAGTTGTCCCTTTATCTGCTGTGCCTGAAGTTAGATTCCTGACACTTTCCATACTGCATCGTATTACTTGTTCTGGAAAATTTTATCTTTGCTGAACCCTCCCCTTCTTGAACATTTTCCATAATTTCCATGCAACTGAACCAACCTCCCCCACCATTTAATTTACAGCCCAATCGATGGGCCTAGTTATGTGAATTGATAGGACTCTGGTCCCAGCATGATTAGGTGGACCTGACCCCTCCTTCCCCAGTACTGATGCCAATTTCCAATGAATTCGAATCTGTTTCTCCCACACCAATCTCTGAACCACATGTTTACCTCTTCAATATTGTTGACCCTGTGCCAATTTGCACTTGGCTTAGGTAGTAATCCAGAGATCATTATCTTTTTGGTTCTGCTTTCTAATTTAGCCCCTAGTTGCTCATATTCCCTCAGTAGAACCTCGTTCCTTTTTCTATCTATATCAGTGGTAGTTACCTGGACAACGACAACTGGATCTTTCCCCACCCCATTCAAGTTCCTCTGCAGCCCAGATGAGATATCCTGAGCCCAGGCACCAGGCAGACAAGGCAGCCTTTGGGACTCTTGATCCTGACCTATTAATTGTGTTAATAGATAGGAAAAGGAGGACTTGCATCAAAAAGTACCTTTCTTGTGTAAGAATATGCTTAAAGATTTGGTTTAATTTGATGCAAATCTGTTGGAAATAAGTTGACAATCCTTGGAGTTCATTACAATTCTCAAGAAGATGCCATGTTTTCCCAAATTGCCTTTTCTCAAGAATTATTATGGTCAGGTTTTCTCAAGTGACCTTTGATATGGACAGATAACTTATGACACGTGAGCAGTGGCATTTGAGAGTTGTGAAGCCTAAAGAAGACAAAGGAAAGTGCACCAGTTAGGCTGGTGGATCAATAATTATGCGCAGGAGAGCTATGCGGGTAAAGCCAACTATGTCCCATACTTTGGACTAATTTCAGTTAAATATGGATGAATTAGAAACTGATCACAGACCCCAAATATTGTTACATAGAATAAGATATGAGGATGGTTGCTGTGAAACCAAAGGTTTAAAGGAGGCTAATAACTTTCATTCAAATAGCACTGCCACAGAAAGACTATCAATGTTGTCCTATTAGAACTGAATCAGTTCTCCAGTCAATCTAGACTGTATTACAATTCACTGGAACAGCACAATGGAAATCAAGCCCTACTATTATTGCAGTAATAAAAAATGTGAGAAATTAAATTAAACTATTCAGAGTCTTTATTTTACCTCATTGATGAACTCTGGTTTAAAGAAAACACTCTATCAGATTTCTATACTTAACAAGAAAACAGCTATTCATTGCAAATAAATTGTTTCCAACCAATGGCAGAGAGAAAAAAAAAAGACATTGCTAACTTATAACACTCTACGACTTAAACTCTACACAAATTTCCCTCCTCACATACAAATAGACACCCTAAGGCAGGCAAGACATGATTTTAAGGGTGGAAAAAAAAATCAAGAAACGTGGATTTATAGCACCCATTTGGATCAGAGGAATCTGAGTTGACTTCTCTCTCTTCCTTTCAATTCTTTTTAGTTCTTTGCCAACAGGTTGAGGTAATTTACACACTGATATTGTCTTTTATTTACTAATTGAAATTTTGTATTCATTGTCCTGGAAGGTGATTTCCATGTTTCCTTTCAACTGGAGAATTTACAGAGTCGAGAGAATGGAAGCCAACTATTTATCACAGGTACTTTCTGGTCCTTGTGCAAAGGACAGAGACAGTGAGAAAGCTTTTTTTGATATAACAAGGTGTTCATCCAGCTCTACACCTTGTTATCTCAGATTCTCCAGCATCTGCAGTTCCTACTATCTCTGAAGCTTTTTTTGATGTTTTCTTTTTGCAGGCTAGCTGTTTCTTCTGTTGAACTGGCCCTACTCATGCCCTGGTCACCCAGACAGGAGCCGATCAAAACATTGTTGTTAAACACCATTCCTCCTCAGTTCAGAACCCACTGGCTCTGTTTTTCAGTTTTCTGCTTTTTGGTCTCAGTGTTCCAGTCAAAATTGTAAACAGCTCACAACATACTTCAGTCAACATGATTTTTAAAATGGCTGCCATATCTTTACACAGTCACTTTGGTTTAAAGCAGCACCTTCCTTTTGAAATCACAATCCAAATATAAATGAAAATAAAGATTTTTTTTCCTGCTGACTATATAGGAAATGATTGAATGTGTTCCTAAATTCCTGCAAACTAAGTTTAAAGCTTTTTATTAATAAATCTCTTGGAGTTGTAGTCAAATTGTGTCCAGTGTAATTCTCAATTTCTTGGACTTTACACACAAGGTCCTGACAATTATTTATTTTTTTTGAAGTATAGCCACTTTTTAATGTACGTTCTATAGATTTCATGCCTGATCATGCATACAGTCAGAGTCATAGACTCATACAGCACGGAAACAGACCCTTCAGTCCAAGCTCGTCCATGCCATCCCAGTTTCCCATACTAAACTAGTTCCACTTGCCTGCATTTGGTCGATATCCCTCTAAATCCTTCCTAATCATGCACCTATCCAAATGTCTTCTTAAATGTTGTAACTGTACATGCGTACACTGCTTTCTCTGACAGTTCATTCCACACACAAACCATTCTCTGAATGTAAACATTGCTCCTCATATACCTTTTAAATCTTTCTCCCCTCATCCTAAAAATATGTCCCTTAGTTTTGAACTCCCCCACCCTAGGGAAAAGACCTTTGCTATTCACCTTATCTATGCTCTTCATGATTTTATAAACCTCTATAAGGCCACCCCATAACCTCCCACGCTCCAGTGAAAAAAGTCTCAGCCTATCCTTATAACTCAAACCCTCCAGTCCCAGTAACGTCCTGGTTAATCTTTTCTGAACCCTCTCCAGTTTGATAACATCCTTCCTATAGCAGGGCAATCAGAACTGTACACAGTACTCCAAAAATGGCCTTACCAACGTCCTGTAAAACTTCAACACGATGTCCCAATGCCTATACTCATTGGTCCAAGCAATTAAGGCAAGCATGCTAAACACCTTCTTAACCACCCTGTTTACCTGTGATGCAACTTTCAAAGAACTATGTACCTAAACCCCTAAGTGTTTCACAATCTCTGATGGCACACTGAAGTGCAGCCCATGCATGATGCCACCAAACTGCAATCATCATAAGAATACCATTATTCTGGCATTGACGGTAAATACCAGCTTGCATCTATGGACACAGAATTTCCAATAATATTTTACCTCAGCATATTTTAATTGGATGCCAAGGTTAAAAAAAAGCTCGAAGCTTTACAACATTATTTCCTCCCCATTACAAATACGTTTCATCGGGACAATTCCCTTGGTTGTTCAAAATTATGCCTTCCAGCATTTAACATAGTAGGTATCAGTATTAATAGAAGTTTAGTGTCAAAGAACTCAAAATTCAATATACATGAATATTTACATGTTCATCCAGGAAGCATTGGTTTTCTTTCGTGCTCTCCCTACTCCACTGCCATATCTTAGACAACGTTTGGCAGGAATCCAGATTTCACACATAACCAGGAATACGGCCAATCTTCTGCCAATAGGTTGGCAGTGAAGCAGGAGGAACCTAAAAAGGCTCCTTGGGAATTTTAAGCGTTTTTTGTTTTACAAAGCAGTACGGGAGTATTAGAAGCAGTTTATCCAAATTTAATTTAAATTCCATACAACCTATGCCACTAAACTGAAGTAGAATAAGCAACTGAATTTAAGCAACACCAAATGGTTGATTTATCTCCAATTGTGAGAGCAGAAGTCAAAAGGTCCTGAAATCCTATGATTGTCTGGGAGTGGTGGAGAAAATACTTGATAATATCATCCCAGTGGCTTGTTTTATATCTTAAGCCTGTCCCCAGGCCAAAGCTTTGCACCAGGTTTTGCCCAATGACTTTACACTGGATACTCAACGGATGATTAGGCAACTGAGTAAGGCAAGAAATCAAAGGTCCCCCTCATTAAAATAGTAATGCTAAGCCTGTGCTAATTATAGGCACAAGTCCAGAGACATATTTTGTCTAAGATCTTAGAAGGACTTGGGCAGAAAACATGCAGAGACTTCCAGAAATTTCTTTGTACTTTTTCCCTCTTCATTATATCTGGAGTACACTGATTTTTCTGGAAAATCCTTTCTCTCTTCAGGTGTCATACTTCATTCTTATACATTGCTTATTTAATCACTATCAATGAAGAAAATCTGCTACAATTATTAAAGATTTCATTCCATACAGCCCCTAACTGACAAAAATCCAAGTTCTTTCTTTAATAACATATTTCCAATGACTTAGCTAATCCTCGCTAATACCAGTAAGTAGTTATGCAAGTCTGAAGAAAGAAATCAATGGGGTATTGAAATAGGCTTAATCTTATCACAGAAAAAGTGGGAAAATCTGTCAGTTTCATGCTCCTGTGTGTGTGGCAGTTAGTTATAACAGGATTGGGCTCTAGTGTGACGCTACTGCCATCAAATCACTTGCACTGACTATCTGGTGTCATACGTGACAAACAGCCAATTGCACGAAGCGTTCGTATATTTGCTTATTTCAGAAGACGAAAGATAGGAGGGAAAAGGGAAAAAGGAAGTCAAATTAAACCTGGTGTTTTCAGCAGCTTAACCCCTGAAGGGGTGCAGTAGCGTTTTTGTATTATATCTGAAGATCATACAAGATTAGAATTTTCCGTATTGCTCAGAATGTAAGCAGAAACATGTGTTCTTATTGTGCCTCCCAGAGCTGAGCAATATCTTTGTAGAATATTATTGCAGAAGAAACATGATAAAAAACATTTGTTTTTACAAAAAATGAGGTTTTCTAAGTTCTCAGAAGGTTCAATAATTTTTTGTTTAACTGCATGCAGATGTTAGGATGAACTCCATAGTTCAGTGCAAATATTAGTTGAAACCAGCTGTTTTCCATTTACTAAGTATTATATTTATATATATATATATATATATATATATATATATATGCATTCATACTCCAGGAGATAAATTTTACAGGGACTGGGAATGGTGTGTACTATTTGGTTCCCTCGCAACAAGTTTAGTCCTACCTGGATTGATGTTTAACTAAGCCTTGACGCAATTGTGATTCTCTCCAGGATGCCTTGAAGAAATGAGGGTTGGACTTCCACCCTTTCTGGGAGGACATCGAGAGCTGCCAGCCAATCAGTGGGGTCACAGCTTTAGCTGTGCCAGCAGTGCAGCCATGCCAGACCTCAGTAGTGGGTGCTGCCTGGATGGCAAGGACAACAGAAGTTGCTGATGGATCTTGGATTCAAGTATGTCCCGGGCCATTTTATATAGGAAAGTATCAGGGAGCCTAGGCAGGATACAATGGAGGGTGAATGGATGGTTTTGTTAGCTTGGTGAGGAGTGAGAAGTGAGGTAAATCTCAGGGTGGAGAGGGGATGCTCCCCCAGAGCACACAGGCCCACCAAAGAATGCACCCCCTTTTTCCTTTTCACATTTTAACCAGATAGATTATAAATCTGGTCTTGCAACACCTTCCTGCCTGACCATGTCAACCAAATAATAGCATGGACAGCTTAATATTCAGGTCAATTGACAAACTCTGTTGTCCATTGATTATTTCTTTAAAAATGGTGGGTTGACTGCCAATGCTAGTGCCCGACTGCCTATTGTTTTATGGGGGCTGGGTTGGAGTGAGCAAGAAGGCAGTGAGCCAGCTGGCTACATATATAATATATTTGTTTTTACATAACCTCTGTCCAAAGCTAGCCCAGCTGGGACATGTGGAATCTTGCTCACCTTTCACATCCTCATGACACAGCAAAATCTTTCAAAATTGGTGAATTACTTTCATAGAATCCCTACAGTGTGGAAACAGGCCCTTCGGCCTAACAAGTCCACACCGACTCTCAGAGCATCCCATCCAGACCCATTCCCCTATAAACCCACTTAACCTACACACCCCTGAACACTACGGGCAAGTTAGCATGGCCAATCCACCTGTGGACTGTGGGAGGAAACCGGAGCACCCAGAGGAAAACCACACAGACACGGGGAGAATGTGCAAACTCCACACAGACAGTCTCCCAAGGGTGGAATTGAACCCAGGAACCTGGTGCTGTGAGGCAGCACTGCTAACCAATGTGCGTGTTGCCCCCAACTTTTGAAGGGCCGTTGACTTAAATGTTAACTCTGTTTTTCCCCATACAGTTGCTGCCTAACCTGCTGCATATATTCAATTTTTTTCTTTCTACTTTTGAAGGACAGTCACTAGTCTTACAATGGTAAACATGATGGCAGATTTGTGCACAAATGGGTTCCACAGATGTTGATTCATTGCTCCTCTTAAGTACAGGATTCAAACTATGTTTATTTTCCATCAAACATATTCCATTTGTTCCCAACTGATATTAATACATAGATACTGCTATGACTTTATCTGTGCCCTTCCTCTGTTTCTTTGGATTTGCCTAGTGAGTCTTTTGTTGACTATTATGAACAAATACTTCATGGAAAACAATGGGGTGAATATTAACCACCCCCAAACCACCCACAGCCAAGGAGTAGATGAAAGGCATAAATTATTGATTGTTCAGTCAATGCAGTTCGACTATGATTTAACTGAGATCTATTTGGATGCTGGTGAGAAATCTAACTGCCAAACTCAAGGATTTCCTCACTGCAGGGAGTTCTCACTTGTGAAATTTTTATCCTTAGGAAATGTTGATTAGTTATTTTTAACTAACTTTTGATTTGGTTTCAAACTTTCCTCAGAGTACTAATGGATGGGAAAAAGATAGGAATTGTGTAGCAGTTCAGGTGGTATTTAATTCTGACTTGTCCCATTGGGATCAGTTTTGCTTATTGTGGTCATTGTATCAATATAATTTAGCAAATATCTAGGGCAGAGTACTTGTGTGGATGCAACCTTTGTGGAGCCTAGAAAATTGAACAAGATCAGGATGGAATGTAACTTCTATATGATTGATAGCTGGCAAAATGGGAAAAGATTTAACATCTTTGGCAGTATCAACACGTGGTGAGATCAGATTCATATAGGAGAGAACTGCACAGGTTGGAGGACATAGGATCTCATTATTCATGTTTGAGTAAAGACAACATAGACAAGGGAAGATGAATGAAGGTGGGGCATTCATGACCAGACCAAGCGCTTATTTCTAGGAATGTTTCAAGAATCACAAAGGTTCCTCAAGTGTGAAATATAACAAAAAAAAACCCTCAAACTACTTACACTGCTCTCACCAAGACTCCAAACATCTCTCCTTTAGTACTAAGTAGTCCTTCAGCAACTCACCCACCATTGTACACCTGCACAATGGGCCCTGCTGAGTGGGCTGCGATAATGATTAATCTGTGGAAGTGATGCAAATCATCAAATTTTGTTAACATAGCAACGAAAAGAAAACTTAACAGCATAATAATTTGTCAAACACCCATAAGCATACCCACGGTGAATTACAATTTCTTCAACTTATCCATGTTATTGCCTTCATATGGTGGATCTAGTGCAGTTTCAGGGTAGGTAAGCTGCTTCTCTTGCGTTTATGCCGGGGGAAATGTAGCAACAGGAGCTGAAGCAGTATATTGGGAGGAGAATTGAAAGCATTTTAAACAGTGTTTTTATTTCCACATCTCGTTTTTCCATGTTTCTATTCTGTGCCAGTAAGGTATTTGTCATCCTGTTTAAGCTGACAAGACAAGTTGGCATCAAAAGTCTGCACAGCTGTGATCATGGACTTATCTAAGAGCCTCCTTCCAGAAATCCAACTCACTCTCCAAATTAACCCATTGATGTACAAGTGTCTGTGCTGCTTTACAGCTATGCTTTTTTGTGATGATACATCAAAAAAAAAGAGGTTCTCTGAAGGATTACTCTCACGGAGCTCCGAAATACTTATTTACCCATTCAAAGGCATGGGCAAGAAACGGATCTGTGGGTGAGTGATTATGATCCATTTGATAGATTCTGTGCATTTGATAAAGGAGACTATGACACATTGCATCAGAATTGGGGTGAGTGTCTGCACCGGATAGGTCAATGGCACGGTGACAAGTATACTGTGAAGGATAGCTTGATGTTCATGAAAATCGAATAGGTACAAGAATTGACATGATGGAGCACAAGACTGAGTGAGTGCAGAGGAATGTAATTTAACTAGCAATTGTACTCTTTTTCTTTAACTGGTTCAGTCATTAAACCATTTTCTGCATTGTATCCACAAACAAAGTACAACACCAATACTGTGAGAACACTATGTTTCTACTTCTTGCTGGGGAAAATGATATATTTCCTACTCCTGACTCTGTGGCCATTGCTCTATCTCCACCGTTCATCCTGAACAACTCCCAATTTACACTTGGGGACGTTCTGTTTAAAACTGCAGAAATCATATCATACCTGCTGCACATCTTGGTGACGTGAAACCCAGAAATCAAAATTAATAATTTAACAAAGTTGAGATTTCAGATTTTAAACAATTCCCAAGCCATTGCCTGTGAGTTCCCTTCCAAGGCACTCACCATCCTAACTGAGAAATATATTGCCATTCCTTCAACATCACTGGGGCACAATCCTGAAATTCTCTCCCTAATGATATTGTGGGTCAACCTAGCATACGGACTGCTGTGGTTCATGAAGGCAGCTCACCACCACCTTCTCAAAGGCAACTAGGAATGGGCAATAAATGCCAGCCCAGTCAGCAACACCCATATTCCATGAGTAAAAAGAAAAACTGGTTGAATTCCAGACTTTTTCACATTCAACTTCATCTCCCCTCTCAAAGTTACCTTCAGGTTAATGCCAGGATCAAAGCTTCTGTTGAGAATGTATAACATTAAATCAATAGTTCTTTTGACATTTTGAATGTTTAGAATGAAAGTAGTGCTATTGATGCAAAAATACCCATTTAAAACATTAATCAGTATAACTGTTTATAAAGCCAGCTGTTTTATTTGGTTTTCCTTGATGCTGAACTACATTATTTCTACAATCATGACAATGTAATAAAGAAGAAACAGTAGCAAGCATCTTAATCTTCAAGTTAATGTGTCTTTTAAAGATTATAGCAACTTATGAATGTTATATCTGATTTTTCTAGACCATTCTATTGTACTGGTTTGATTTCCCAGTCTATATTAACTCTGACACAAAGAATGCCTGGAAAGTGAATTATTGATAAAACAATAAACCGGAAAGACAAACTGCTTGAAAGCTATTCTGCAATGTGAGTATTAAACACTCTCAGCAGAGCAGCAAATGACTTCACAGTAGTGATTTTATTATTTCTTTTCATTGTGTAAGTCATGTTAAAGATTAGAGGAGATTTGTCTCCAGGTACCTTTTCCCACAGTGGTCTCTGACTGTATGCTATATTTGTGGAATCATTGTATCAGAAAGTGGAAATGTTAAGCCTCATTTTCACAGACAAGGAGATTTATTCTGCATGATGCATTTTACTGAAAGTTCAGATGACAATGCAATTTAATTTATATTATTCTGTTCTCTTTTCTCTGAACATGGATTTGTTTCTGTCTCATTTTATTTGAAAAAATTAAGATTTAAAATGAGAATTCAAAATTCGATTGCTGGCCCAGTAGAATAATAATTAACATACACAGTTCATATCCGATGTGGATAAACACTTTGGTTCCATAAATGTGGAAGCCAACTGTCACCAACTTTGTTTGTTATTAATTTGGTCTGTGGGGTGGGTCCCCATAGTTAAAGAGCAAAGACATAGAACAGAATTATGTTCCTACTTTTAGCCACTGTCTATTGGAAAAGTGAAATAAGGTCTTCCTGTTGATTTTCTGGAGCAGACCACATTTTGCTGACTAGGATACCACAACAATATAGCAACATTTTTTTTATGTATCATTTATATAGTGTCAGCATATTAACAAAATATCTCAAGGCTCTTCAGAAGAATGACATGGAGCAAAATTAGACACTGAGCCGCATTTTAGATCGGATAAGAAAAATCTTGGTCAAAAGCAGGTCAAAGGAATGGCTGTAAATATGATTTTAGAGCACTTTGAACCATTTCTATGGAAATTAATGAATAAATCCAAGTAAAATATTTACACAGTGTGTTGCCAGGGGCATTGGGTAGAAAAGTTTCTGACTGCATTCTAAAGTTAGCCCAGTTACCTTCTTTGTGCGTGGTGTGAGTTTGTGGAACTACAATTTGAGCTGTCTGTGGAAAGACCTGCGGATTGTTGTTACTATCACAGTTTAGATTGAGACCATAAACTATATATTGTAATTGATGCTGAAACCGTATTTGTCATTGCAGGTTACAGACAGGTAACATATTTGTTCTTTTTTTCTCATACTCATGTCTTTACCTCTGCTTTGAAGGGACCAAAATTTTCTTTTGTTACTCTTCAACTTATGTTTGTACAAGCTCTTACAAACCACTTTTGTATTCCTGGCTAGCCTATTCTCATTTTCCTACTGTCTCAATACTAAATTTTCGATTGTCCTTTGCTGTTGTTTTTAATTCTCCCTATCCTCAGACTTACTACAATTGCATGCAACATTATAAGGCTCTTCCTTCAATTTAATGCCATCCTTAATTTTCCTACTATGCCGTGGATGCATCTTTCTTGCTGAGTTTTTGTTATTCATGAACCATATTTTTGTTGAACATTTTTGGATAATTTCTTTTAAGTATTTCCAACTGTTATTCACCACCAAATCTTTTAATCTACTTACCCATTGCCCTAACTCTTCTTTAATATCTATGTGCTATTGGGTTGTTTAAGTTTAAGGTTCTATTTTTTTAAATAGAGAATGTCACTGTCAAATTTGAATGGCATTTAATTGCTTGATCAATTATTTTCCTTGATAATCTTTTACTGTAAGATTGCTAATTGAGTAGTGCCTTGTCACATAACACTAAACTTAAAATTACATTGTTGTTTGTTGCTTCCGTAATCTATTTTGTATTTAACAAACTAATCTTCCAAACTACCTTTGCCAATTTGATTTTAAATGAAGATTGAAGTTCCCCATGATTATTACTGCAAGCAAGGCAATGTTTTCTTGCCTACCGTTCTATCAAATGTTATAACTGCTGTTAAGTGGGCTATAAGCTTCTCACATCAGTGAGGTTGTTGACTTGCTCACTGAGCTGGCTTGTCCTCGTTCACTTCTTGTTCTGTTGATTGCATTACGGTGGAGAACCATGCCTCTAGGAATTCCCGTGCGTGTCTATGTTTGGCTTGGGCTACTATGGTTACATTGTCCCAGTCAAACTGATGTAATGCCTGTAATGCAATCAACAAACATATAGAAGTGGACCCCATATACAAACCCATTGAGATCAAAACCGGAAATGACACTACTCACCATAATGGATGAAACAGTATAAATTCCAAGCAGTGTAGAATAACACCACTTCATCGGAGGCCCCTGATGATGTCACCTAGCGTGGTGACAAAATGTCTGAATGAGACCAAGTCAGCTCAGCGAGCAAGTCAACATCCTCACCCACAACCCGAGCTGCAGATCTTTGCCAAAGCTTTACTCATATCAATGGCTTTCTAGCCCTTTCTATTCCCAATCTCCACCTATTCTGATTCTACTTCCTTTTTGACCCTCTGAATCAAGATTCTGTCTTACTGCTCTCCTTATATCATCTTTCATTATCTAGGCTATTCTTTCTTTTCTATTATGCCTGTCTGTTGTGCACAATTTACTTCTTAATCTTAGTCACTGAGCAAGTCTCCGTGATGGTGATAATAATAAATCAATTTAACTCCAATGATGTTGCTGGTTCATCTATCTTGTTGATTTGTGCATTCGTAGAAAGAACCTTAAATTCTATTTAACTGCTATCCTTTGCATGGATCTTATTCGCTGATGCATTATTACTGTTGGATTTATTTACCTTTTCTGTCCCACTATGTTTGTCTCTCTTCAAACACCTGTCCTTCACAAAGGTTGTATCCACAGATTGAGGAAACTGGGCCTACATTCTGCAGAGTTTAGAAGAATGACAAGCGATCTCATTGAAACATACAGAATTCTTATGGGGCTCAACAGGAGGAAGGTGCTTTCCATGATGGGAATAAAAGATGAGAAGGAGCTGCAGCACACAACAGGTATGAACAGAAGTAGGACATTCAGCCCATTGAGTCTGCTCTGCCATTCAATGAGATCACCGTTGTTCTGATAATCCTCAATTCCATTTTCCAGCCTTTTCCCCATAAACCTTGATTTTCTTACTGATAAAAATCTGTCTGATTCAGCCTTGAATATACTTAGTGACCCAAACTTTGCCGCCCTGTATGGTGAAGAATTCTACAGATTCACTACTCTCTGAGAGAAGAAATTTCTCCTTATTTCTGTCTTAAATATATGATGTTATATTCTAAGATTATGCTGTCTGGTTCTAGACTCTCTCTCCCAATAACCTTTCCACATATACCTTGTTAAGGCCCCCCCAAGTATCTTGTATGTTTCGAAATTCCAATGTGTACTGCCGCAACCTACTCAACTTCTCCCCATAACAGTCCCTCCATACCTGGTATCAGCCTAGTGAACATTCTCTGGACTGTTTCCAATTCCACGATAACTTTCCTTACATAAGAGGCCGAAGACTGTTCACAGGGCTAGAGGCCTGAGAGGATTGGGGATGGCCAGCAGGCTGGAGGCTCGGAGTGAAACGGCTAGTGGTCTGGAGGCTAGGTGCAGAGCGGGACAGCCTGTATGTCCAGAGTAAAGTCGGGATGGTGGTTGGACCAGTGTGAGTAATTAGCGGCTTGTGAGCCCGGTCAGACCACATGTGGAAGCCTTCTGCATTGAACTACTGCAGGCTCTTTATAGAAAGACTGTAATGTTTATTTTTTTAACTTTAGTTCTTACTTTTTTAATGTAGACTAGAATAACCGTAAGGTAATGTAACTTTTATTAATCGCTCTATTTTGTGTCTTAGATTTGTACCTAGGTACTTCGTACCTAAGATGGTGTCATGTGGGACAACATTGTAAATTTTTCACTGTACTCCTATACTTTTGTACTTGAATACACCTGACAATAAACTTAATTCTGTATTCCTTCCGTGGTCTGATCCGTACCTTGTAAAGGTTTAGCATAACCACCCTAACTTTATACTCGATTCCTTTTAAAATGAAGCCCACCTTTCCAGTTGTCTTCCTTGTTGCCTGTCAAACCTGGATGCTAGTTTTTTGTGATCCATGGATGAGGACTGCCAAATCCCTTTGTTCTGTGATATTCTGCACTCTTTGTTTAAACAATATTCAGCTCTTCTATTCTTCCTGTCAAAATGCATAACCTTACATTTTGCCACATTTTATTCCATCTACCAAGTCTCTACCCATTTACTTAACCTGTCCATATCCTTCTGCAGACTCTTTGTGTCATCTTTACCACTTACCTTTGCATTTACTTTTGTGTTATCTGCAAAATTAGCAAAAGTCCATTCACTTTTCTCATCCAATCACAAATATATATTGTAAATAATGTGATCACTTGAGCACTGATGCCTGTGGCACACGACTAGTTGCAGGTTGCCAACCTGAAAATGCCTCTCTTATTCCAACACTTTGTCCGCTATTAGTGAACCGATTCTCTATCCCTATTAAACCACTACCTCCAACGCCATGGACTCATCTTATTAAGTGGCTGAATGTGTGCTACCTTATCAAACACCTTCCATGTAAGACTGAGATAAGGAGGAATTTCTTCACACAGAGTAATGGGAACCTTTTAAATTTTAAACCCAAAAGGCTGTGAATGTTCAGTCATTTCAATAAGTTCAAAACAGAGATTGAAAGATTTCTAGTCACTAATGACATGAAGGGTTATGGGGATAGTGTTGGAATATGGCAATGAGATAGATGATCAGCCATGATCTAGAATGCCAGAGCAAGCTCAAGTGGCTGAATGATCTACTTTTCCTCCTACACTCTATATCATTGAGTAAATTCAATACAGAAGTTAATAATTTAGATATTAAAGTTATCAAGTTCTATAGGATGGCGCAGGGAATGGTGTTGAGATAGAATCAGTCTTCATCTACTTGAATGGCAGACCAGATTTGAGGGGCTGAATTACCTACTCTTGCTCCTAATTCTTATGTTCCTATGTTACTGAATGGCTCAACTAACAACACAGCAATTATTGTTGATCTGTCACCATTTTTTGGTTGGGTTTTTGCAATTAACAGTATGATTTTATCTGATGCAGCAATAATTATGTCAGCTTCCATAACATAAGGAGTGGACAAGTGTAACATAGTACTGGGAGATTCAATAGACATTTATTATATGTCCTGATGTATGCATATGTTACAATCACAGACAATTCAGTCTCTGGACTAATATGAAAGGATATTTGGTTACAGACAGAAGCACACCTCCATTGAGATGCTATGCTCCAAGTGATCTCAGTTTACATGGAATCTGAGACTTTTACATGATTAGGTCACATGCTATGGCATGATGATGATATCTTGAGCATGTAATTTGTTGGTGCACTGCACACCAACTGTGAGACTTAACACAACAACTTCCTTTCAGGCCCTGCATTTAATTTGGATCTTACATGGACCATAATACTTGGACTCTCTTAGATCCTACTGCAAATTCACTTTGTGAATCTTTGCCTCTAGATCAGTCCTCATTTTTGCAATAAAAGTAAAATACTGCTGGTGCTGGAAATTCGAAATAAATCTGTTCGAAAGAAGAGCCACTTTAGATTCAGAATGTTAACTCTGTTTCTCTTTCCACAAATTCCCTAAGACCTGCTGTGCTTCTCCAGCACTTTCTATTTTTATTTATTTTTTCCAAAACTGTCTAGGAATTCCAGATTTGTTGGCAAACTTTTCTTGTGCTTTTACAGGTTTTTTTCTTGCCTTGCATAAAACATGAAACAAAGGCTAGAGAGGTGTTTGCAAGGAGTCTTCTGGAGAGTGATAGTATAGCTCCATAAAGGCGGGCTCATGTCAGAGCTCTTTCAGCTCACTCCACTCTCCAAAGGGAGTCACTTTCTTAGAAGTTCTGAGAAACCCCTGAAGTTCTGAGAAACAGTTCTGAGGAAGGGTCATCGGACCCGAAATGTTAACTCTGTTTTCTCCTTCACAGATGCTGCCAGACCTGCTGAACTTTTCCAGCAACTTTGTTTTTGTACTTTCTTAGAGGTTATTGGCTGTAAGGGGTGAAATCACTGCCTGATTTTAAAAAGATGCTTTTTCCTCTTGTGAGGATCTTCCCCAGTTTCTTGATATCTTTCTTGTGCTAGGTACAATGCCTACCTAAGCTAATTGTGTTTGAGAATTCTCTATTTTCCAGAATTGAGAGCGATCCACTTGGCCTTGTACGATTTTCAGAAAGGTGTGACTTTCTTCCAGTCTATGGAATAATCAGTGGTTTGTGATTGCCTTTTCTGGGGGCTAAGAAGGACAGAATTGAAAAATGCTATTGTTTTTGAGGTTCTGCTCACAATATCCATCAGTTATATGGTAATAATTAAAAGCCCTAATTCCTTGTTGCAGGATCAGCTAATGATAATACTGTAATCAATGAGGCTGAATGCTCCATATTTGCTGAGCTGAAGATTTATTTATTGTTTTTGTCTGATGATGAGAAGCTGAATCATTTTGTGCTGGTCTCCCAAAGTTGTTGAACTGATCTTCGTTCAGACCACTTGAAAAAGATTGAGAGAAAGAAAATACATTCATACATCAAGAACATGCCAGTCAAAGTAGAAAGTAGAAGATATTTCCCCTCACAGATCGAACATTTTATCTAAATTTTTAAACGCAGATTGATTTTGATAGAATTTGAAGCTTATCAATGTTGACGATGTTCTTGATTTTGCCTCAACTGGTTGTTAATGTCATTGTAAAACAAAGACTCATCACAGAAATGGAACATTCACTCTTTTCTTCTTCACTATTGCTACCTGATCTAATAAGTATTTTCAGCATTTTCTTTTTCATTTTCATCATTTTTGATTTATTGATTATTTTATTTTAAAACTGATTTATTCAGGATATTGTGGTCAATGTCTTGAATCATCATCAGCTGTGTTAACATTCAAATTAATAAATTCAATTTGATGAACTTAATTTCATATTTAATTATATGAACTGCTATTACATCTTTATTAAGCAGTCCCTCAGGCCTCGTTTCCAAATGATTTGTTGGATTCTGAAATGGCTAGTAACTCTAAAGCACACAGACGCTTGCACATGTGGGTGAGGTGGTGTTTCAGGGTAAGGAGGGTAGGTTTCTTAGAAGTTTGTGAACACTTTGCGATTTCTCTTTTCCATCTTTACATGTTCCTGGTGCCTTCCAGAATGAGCATTCCCTATGTTGATTGGTTAAAAGTTAGGATTTCCAATGAGTCAGCAAATATGTTTGACTTCTTCAAGGATACTATTGAGAATAACCAGGGAATTTCCTGCCTGTACCAGGTTCCAAGTAAAGCAATTGCAATGGAATCTGATGGCAAGGAAAAAAATGAAATGTTCAGTTCAGTAGATCTGGTTTTGTGTGATTAGTGCTTTGATGTTTGGCAAGTTGGTTTGAGAGAGGATGTTACAGTTTGACTACCTTTCATGTCCCTGGATTTGAAGTATCTATATCACTGCACCAACTTTCTTTTCTATCTTCTTTGATGCTGTACAATACGAGAAATAACTGCACAGAGGCCAGTATCCCATCAACAGGTCACCCTTTATTTACATGTGTACTGTACATGGGCTGTGACCAGCCTGCTCAAAGGCAGTCCTTAGACTGAGGAGACCTTCTGAACCACCTGTTTATATCTGTCAGCCAGGGCTCTCTGATGGGCCCAGGTTAACAACTCCAATCAAGAATCTCTTGGTCAATCAGATCCTCCTGGCCATGGTTCTAATCACTACAATACCTTACCTCCAGCAAATGATCCAAACAGACAATCTACAGAGCAGACAGGAAACTGTACAATTTACAACACCTTCAAACCAAAAGTAAAACTTCTCCAACCTTAGCTATACAGCTTTGTAAATGACAATTGTTTGAGCATTTACTCAGATGCTGATCTCTCAGGTTATTGCTGACTCCTTTGAAGGATGTGAGAAAATGTATCTTGCACTAAATACCTAAAAAACCAAGGTCCTCTTCCAATCAGCGCCTATAGCAAAACACTTCCCTCTGATGTTTAACTTCAACAGCAGGATGCTGGAAAATGTGCATTACTTTCACATCTTCTCAGCCTCTTCTCATTAAGGGCAAATATGGACAGTGAAGTTTATTACTGCCCTCAAAGTGCCAGCTCAGCATTCAGCTGACTGATAAAAAAGAGGACTTGACCTCGAGGGTCTCAAAGCCGAGACTCTGCTCTATGGTCTATCAGGCAGCAGTGATCCACATGTTGCTAGATGCTTCAGCGACTTAAAAGCTACAGCAGGCACCTCAAAGCACTGGGGAATTGATGCCTTCACTATTAAATATTGTGAGGTTGGGGTAGAGGGAGGTGATGTGTATGGGGAGAAGACTGATGTACGGTCTATGTCACAAAGATGTAATTGGACAAACAGAAGACAGGTAAATTTATGAGCATCTATTGCCGGTTTAATTCAGAGGTCTATTTCAGCTACTTGCAGGTGAACATTTCTACCGGCCTGTGATTTTGCAGCGTTCATTGATGCAAAGCAATTCAATACACCTGATAACAATGAAATCTCTTATTTTGCACATAGCTTCTAAAACATTTAAAATGAATAATTTTAAAGTAATGCAATTTGCCACATTGAAATAGGGGAGTAAAATACAAGCAGATTTTACTCTTTACTCAGGATCATTGTAAATGCCAGCTTCCACAGAAAAACTCTCATTTCTTCTGAATTAAAATTCGCTCTTACATAGAAAATGATGTGAACAACAATCCAGGTACCCATCTAGGAATTACAGCAGTAGTTGTTTTGTGCCTCTGAACTCTCCAAAAGCCAAAAAAAAGGAGCTGACCACATAGCTTAAACTAAAATGAAATTTAAAAACAAGTAAGATGGATTAACAAATTAAATGATAATATATTAGTTTAGACCAGTGAGAATTAAGTAAACAATTTTCTCGATCCAGATAATAAAATATGTAATAATTAGTATTTGTCAAGAACTCTTTAATTACGATATATGCTGTCTAAGATTATGCTAGTCTAATTTACTGTGGTGACATCAGGCTAACTGGATGGAAGTAAACTAAACAATTGTGATCAGAAGCTATCTTATTTATACTCAGCCCGAAATGACTCTGAATTCAGAACTATTAATCCAAAGAAGAAATAATTTCATTCCCTGCTGATATGATACTTGATGGCAATTTGAAGCCGGTATTAGTGTACCACCCATTTTTGGGCACTAGCTTCATTTAGATTTTCAGAATCAACTCCAAGTCGAGGAGTTTAGAAATTAGTGCACAATAGAGTGAGCCAAAAATTCTCTCCAGTGGTACCTTTCAGAGGCGATAGATAAATTTAAAAAAGAAAAGATATGTGATGGCTGAGAGACTGAAAATCGCAACACATATTGACAAAAGACCAAATATTTAAACAAAAGGCAAGACAGTGATTTAAAACACACAGTTACTTCTAATTAGTCAAACTAGGTCAACAATAGGCTAACTGGAGCAGAACCTGACAAACACCAATCTTATTTGAGCAGGGATGGTCATGGTGTTGTTCTGATGATGCCATATCACTGAGGGTCTTTGCCCAAATTTCACACTTTGGCTGCACAGCAATTGGTTTTACACCCAATCCTTCTGACCCATCTGAGGTGTGTGATCAGTCTTTCATTGATCTATGTGGGTGTCTGGGGGACAGTCAGTCTTTAACTGGTCCATGTCCCACAGGATTTAGGTCATGTTGTTTTTTACTCCTGTTTTTCTGTATGCATAGATGTTGAGCCACAGGATATCTGGCCTTTAATCTACCGTTTCTTTCCAACTTTAATTTGTTTCACAAGTAGTTATATGATTACCTACAAATCATGAGGCAACTACACATATCTAAGTTAAATATTACCACATAAAGTTCCTTCATCAATCAAATTTTTACAATGAATCTCAGGCATCCCTTGAAGAAAGCTTCTATAATAATTCAAATATATATCCATGCAGTGCCCCTTCGGTGCCTCTATTATATCTACTAAGATGTAGATTAAAGCCAGCATTAAATTGGTATGCAGTATTCTAATGATGTGGCAAACTAATATTCTGATACATTTGGGTCAATAATTGTATCATTTTCTTGGCTTTTCACTTATTACCCCAAACAGACAGATTTATCAGTGGTTTGCCTCGATTACCAAATGTATTTGCACCAGGACATGAAAAATGGTCCACAAGAAAAGGTGAATTTTGATATTTATGCCACATTTCCAAATTTTAGACCAAAAGGTTTGAAATTCAGATTCTAATGCAAATCTTGGTTAATGCCATGTGCTGTTGGTAATAGTGCTTCTCAGACAGATCAATTGCTTTTGAAACGGTCAAAGATGGCATATATTAGCCAAATGTAATTATGCAATCCAGCCTTCATATTACCTGTAAAGTTCAAACTATAAACATGATCATGTTGGTAGACATTGGTAATTTATAAAGACCAATTTGAATGTATTTCAGAGGAGTTAAGCAGAGGTTGACTATCAGATCATACCCTTATGATAATATTATTTCTCATGGCTCCACAATATTCCCCTGCACTTTGACAGACAGAATGGATATGCACACAGTCATTTCACAAAATTTCCATACTAAAGCTATTTGTTTTTATTCGAGGGATATGGACATCACTGGCTGTGCCAGCATTTATTAACCATTCTTAGTTACCTTGGAGAGGGTGGTGTTGAGCTACATCGTTAAATCACTGCAATCCTTTTGGTGTAGGTACACACACAATGCTGTTAGGGAGGAAGTTCCATGGTTTTGGGTCAGTGACAGTGAATGAAAGGTGATATATTTCCAAGTTAGGATGGCTGGTACTCCCATATATCTATTGCTCTTGTCCTTCTGGATGAGAAAAAGTTGTGGGTTTGAAAGATGTTGTCTTAAGAGCTTTAGTGAGTTTCGGCAGTGCAGCTTGTAAATGATACCTGATGCTTTAGTTGAGCATCGGTGATGGAGAGAGGGCAAGCGCTGTCAACCAAGCAGGCTGCTTTGCCCTGAATAGTGTCAAGCTTCCTGAGTGTTGTTTGAGCTGCACTCATCCAGTGGGGAATATCCCATTACACTCCTGACTTGTGCCTTGTGACTCTGAGGAGCCAAGAGATGAGTTACTCACTGCAGAATTCCAATCTTCTGACTTGCTCTTGTAGCCATAGTATTTAGATGGCTACTTCAGTTTGTCCATTGATTAACAGTCTGGAAAAGTAGTTCATCACCATGTAAATGTATGGCAGCTGACTAGCTCAGTTGGCTGGACAAGTAGTTTGCAATTCTGTAACACCAACAGTGTGGTTTCAATTTCTGCACTGGCCGAGATCAACACGAATGTCCTGCCTTCTTGATCTTGCCCCTTGCCTGAGGCATGGTGACACTCAGGTTAAACAACCATCTCTTTCTAATGAGAGAGCAGCCCTATCGTCCTCCTTACTTATAGTTTATACTTATACTTTACTAGATAAGCAACGAATGTGTGCCAGTCAATGTGTGACGTCTGACTCTAATGTGACACAATCAAGGTAGTCATCCTCCCTTCTTCCTTTGTTCTTCAAAAAAAATGTTTAAAGTAGAATTCCCAGAAGAAAATTTTACTGTTGCTATTCTAGTATATCAAAAGAGCAGATTATATAAGAGAAAAATAACAAAAACAAACTTCACAACTATTGGTATAAACCAGAAAATCCATTTCCATAAATGAAATGGCTTCTAGGGACATTCAACATCAATTTTCCATGGATTGGTGGATTCAGTAATGACTGAGTGCTGTACTGAAATAAATGCCAAGAGATTGTGTAGATTTCTAAAATATGTTTTTTTTTAAAATTTAGCAAACTCAACATGAACAGACACTTTCAATATCAATTACAGAACCTGACTGTGAAATTGCATGGGACAATAAAAAGACAGAAATATCTGTCACAAGTAGCCACTCAAATTTCCAATATGTAAGCCCAGTTTTGAACTTTTTTCAAAGCAAAACCAACTGAAAACTTTATTCTGATATATTGCCTGTTCCTTGTTGAAAACATCATCTGATTAATTATAAAATCAAGCAATCTAGCCTGTTTTCCCTCAAACAACTCAGACTTGTCTTCAACTGCTAGTCTCAGGAGCTCAAGCACATCTGAAGAATGCTGCTGCTATTTCCCTTTTGAGTGCCAGTTCATATATTTTAGTTTTAGGTGCTGGTGGCCTACCCTATGTTAATCACATTTTCTACCCTTTCTGGCCAATTTCTGATTGAAATGTATCTTCCCTGCCCATGCCTTTGTTTCAAGATGGTTGTCTTTAACTCATATATGACAATAAGAGGGATAAAACTCCTCCATATCAACTGAAGCATGTCAACTTGGAGAATTCTACCACGGGAGATCCCTGAGAGCACCACTTACCTTGGCTATTGTCTTTGTTTACCCCTATCACTGGCAACTAAAAGTTTTATTCAAAGAAGATGGAAACTACATTCTGCTAGAGTTTCACAATTCTATACCTGCTAATTCCATAACATTCCTAAACTATGATTATTGCTAATCAGAAAGTTTCTGATCCACAAAATCCAGAAAATTTATCAGAAAGTATGTCAGATACATATTATATATAAATATATATAAATAAGTTTTTTTTTAATTTGACCCTGTCACTAATAAAACGGAAGGGAGTAAACTTTTACATATATGGTCTTTAGTTAAGATGTTTTGGATACTTCACTTGGTGTATCTGGGACAATTTGTTATTGCATCTTGTGGTACTAATAACTAATAGTTTGTGGCTGGGGTAGAGTGTTGCCACAACTCCAACTTTCTATACTGTGTCTAAGGACTTGAGACCACTACGCAGTCTTAAAAAGAAGAGGCAGTTGTCTTAATGACAGAATGCAGTTTATCACATGGTAGTATTAGCTATATCAACTAGTTAAGTACATTTATTAAGACTAACAGGAACCAAAGATGACACACCTGACCTCCTTCACCTACCTCAAAGATGTTGAGCTAAAGGCTTAAAAGTGAAAACAGCTGACTGTAAATTACATACACAATTTCTCCTCATGTATGTTCTTTGGACTGCAGAGCTGCTTGTATAGTTTCATCTTGGTAGGATTTAACTTCTGTTTCTTCAGTCTTGATATCTAAACAGGATGGTTGTTCCTGTAACTCTTGAAATTGACCAAAATAATTTCTGTCAAACTTGGTTCCATATAATTTCACATAGGAATATTTCTTGTATATTGTATCTTGTATAACTGTTCTACTGTATTGAGATTTTGCACACATAGCTACCATTTTTTCTGCTCTGAAGCTGTAGCCTGCTTCTGCAAATCTTTCTGGTTGACGATTAGTGGATAGTGGTGTGCCTCAGGGATAGGTGTTGGGACCACAATTGGTTACAATTTACATAGACAATTTAGAGTCAAAGTTTGCAGATGAAACTAAGATGAGTGGTAGAGCAAAGTGTGAGCAGAACACTGAAAGTCTTCAGAGGGATATAGATAGGTTAAGTGAGTGAGAAAGGGTGTGGCAGATGGAGTACAATGTTGGTAAATGTGAGATCATCCATCTTGATAGGAATAACAGCAAAATGGACTATTATTTAAATGGTGAAAAATTGCAGCATGCTGCTGTACAGAGGGATCTTGGTGTCCTTGTACATGAATCACACAAAGTTGGTTTGCAGCAGGTAGTTAAGAAGGCAAACATGATATTGTCCTTCATTGTTAGAGGGATGGAGTATAAAAACAAGGAGATTATGCTGTAGCTGTATAGGCTGCTGGTGAGGCCACACCTGGAATACTAAGTACAGTTTTGGTCTCCTTATTTGAGAAAGGATGTATCAGCACTGGAAGGAGTGCAGAAGAGGATCAATCGGTTGATTTCATAATTGAGAGGGTTACCTTATGAGGAAAGACTGAGTGGCCTGAGGCTATACTCATTAGAATTTAGCAAAATGAGAGGGGATCTTACAGAAACATATAAAATTATGAAGGGAATAGATGAGATAGAAGCAGGAAGGTTGTTTCCACTGGTGGGTGAAACTGGAACTATGGGGCATAGCTTCAAAATAAGGGGGAGCAGATTTAGGACTGTGTTAAGTAGGAACTTGTTCACCTAAAGGGTTGTGAATCTGTGAAGTTCCCTGCCCAGTGAAGCAGTTGAAGTTACTTTGTTGAATGTTTTTAAGGCAAAGATAGATAGATTTTTGCACAGTAAAGGATTTAAGGGTTATGGTGAGTGGGTGGGTAAATGGAACTGAATCCATGAAAAGATCAGCCATGATCTTATTGAATGGTGGAGCAGGCTAGCCAGGCCAGATGACCTATTTCTGTTTCTTATGTTCTTATGTTCTGAAATTGACCAATAGTTTTACAGATCCACAATTCTTTTGACATATCTGTGCACTGCCGTTAACTGTAAGACAGATTTATTCTACAGCGTTGACATTTCTCTTAGTCAATGTTCTCTGTAAAAAGCATGGCTGTGCAGCAGCTGGAAAACCCCTTACACATTTCATCAGCTTCTATTGCATGACTTCTGCTCTGCTTTAAACATACCATGCACAGAATTTGGAAGACCATGCTCGAAGAACAACAATTAAGGGCAACATTGTGCTTAGCATCTGTTGCTTGGCCACAACTGTTGCTAGCATGATACATGAATCTCTGGAGTGTTTATATCTTATAAAATGGACTGGTTCCATTGCACTCCTGTAGTAAAGTTGTCCTTCTCCTCTCTGATGTGTCTAAGCTTTTCTGTTTTCTGCTTCCATCACAATTTAGATAGCTTCACTGAAGTCAAAATTTCCTTGAATTGTAATATATCCGGCAAAGACTTACCAATGATACTGACCATTGTATTTCTTATAAATTCTGATTTCAATGCTCCATATAGTCATAGTTTTCTACTAGTCTGTAGGGCTCATTGTTCAATGTATCTACAGAACCACCTGATGCTGAACTCTTCTGTTAAATTTTGCATTTTTAAGAATTCTACTTGTTCTCAGATTGACGTAATTATCAAAAGTTGTTAAGACCATTTCCAACTTAAATGCACCTTCTTTTGTATTTTGGAAATTTATAACAGCATCAATATGAATGATGAATAAAACAGTGCAATTACTTGTCCAACTTGAGAATTAGTATTTTTTAATTGCTAATGCACTGATTGTTAAGTGATTTAAATTTAAGCTTTTAATCAAACTATGCTTGTTTTGCCCTTTTATTCCAATTCTCCAAAAAGTTTATGTTGCATTTTTCAATCTGTGTCTTCACTGGAATTGGCAGTCTTATATTTGAATGTTCCTGAGTAAGAGTTCATACCCAAAAGCTTCCTATATACCCTTTCTATGAGTGGTCTCTAATTTAGAGCTTTTGCAAAATTCTCAGTTTTTGTTTCAAATTTCAACTATCTGCAATAACTTGTTTTCATTTTAGAACATTTCTGAGTATTGCTCTGGATTTGGGTCTGCCAGAAATATCCCCACCTGAGTTTAGTGATCTCAAACACTTACTTAAACAGCCCTGTCACCTGCTCCTTGCGGAAGTTAATTCCTACTGTGGTAGCAGGACCCAGGAGTGTAACAATGAATTGTTTGCTTACTGGACTAAATTTCCAGGTCCTGTGCACATATGCTCTTTCAATCTCAGCAAAAGGCATACAGAAGTTAACTGTGGGGAAGGCGACACTTGGTTTAATTCATTAACTGTCTTGTACACATTAAACAAAACATACAGAACATTGATATGGTGAAAGACATTTGCCATAATTTATGTTTGTGAACTATACAAAAGAATATGCATACATTAGCTCACTTTGGTGTTTTGTCATATTCTGTGTAAAATAACATTGCTTTGTCCGCCCTGTCCTTGAGCTCAGCACTCCTTCATACTGTTGTATGAGTTTTTATTGTATCTCTCTAAGTTACAGATCAAAAGGATTTGTAAACACCAAGGTACTAGATAAAAGTGAAATATTGCAGGTATTGATGATCTGAAATAAAAATGTAGAGTGTTGGAAAAAATCTGCAGGTCTGGCAACATTTATATAGAGAAAGAGATTTAACATTTTGAATTCAGTATGACTGTTGTTCAGAACTGGGTACCAGATGTTTTGCCAAATGACCAGCCATTACTCATGAATAGCTTGATGCATTGTCTCAGAAAGAAAGTGTCCTATCTCACTTTTTTTAATTATCATACATCAGCCAACGAAATTACAACAAAAAAAAAGCATGAGGCTGTAAAGGCTAACGCCACCTAGGCAGACTTTGCTCAGAACACAATTATATTTTAAATTGTTTACGGCCAACTCTTCACCATTGGGAAATAGCCAAGGAATCCTGAAGTGTGACAAGTATGTCGGAGTAAAGTACAATGCATCACTGAAAACTGACAGTTACTAGAGTTTCACCTTGAACATCTGCAAAAGCAGCTTTGGGAACAGGCAACCTCTGTGCAAGCACAGAGAGTCCAGATTGTTTTCTAATCATTCCTCTCTTGGCAAAAAGACTTGCACTCTTAACAATGCAGGACACAATTGAGGAGAATCTTGCTGGAGGCACAAAACCAAAAATAGCAAAGGAAGAAGAAAGTTATGTTGAAATCTTAAAATACTGTAGCAAAAACAAGGCCGAAAAGGCAGTGAGGGCAGAGAGAGGGGTCAATCTAAAGTGGAATAACTGTGCAAATTACAACAGAAGTTATTGTTGTACCCATGCTGAATACAAAACAGAGTGAATTATGTAATTTTTTTGTGGTGGGCTGGGGTCTGTGGGGGTGCATGAATGGGATTAAACAAGGTGAAATACTGACTATTAAGGCAGACCAATAGTTAAAATCTACGATTAAACTGAAGTCAAATGTTTTCTAGGAGTTTGTGCCAAAAACTACATTAAACACACAGCCTGACACAGAGCAGATTTTGTTTTTATATGTTCCAGAATGTGATGAAGATGTAGAGCAGACACAGCCAGCTAAATAGAGGCAGCAAACAGTTGTAACCTTGGTCATTTCAGTTTTTCAGCACAAACATTATAGCATGAAGACTTTATTCCCTTAAGTATTTTAAAGCTAACTGGTGAAAATATTTATTATTTGGTTACGAATCAGTAATTCACACTGTCACCTTCTATATGTTGCATAGCTTAGAATTTTGTATCGGAACCAGTTTACTTACAAATAACAGCATTTGTAACTTCAGCATAGTGATGTCTGATTCAATTTAAAATTCCACATGCATAAGAAATCAAAATTCTGTTTCCCATAAGGCATGTCTTCAGCAAAGTGCAAAAGGTAATTATATTCAGCAAAACGGGTGTCACGAGTCCATAACTGAATGATGAACAACATAATCTAATGAAAGGTCTATAAAAACTTACAGGAGGTCACCTCAACATCCACACAATATTCCTTCATATTGTTCATTTAACATGCACTTCAAGTCTCTCAAGAATTTCATTCTCTTAGTGTACTTTTAAAATAGCCCAACTGTGAATGGTAATTTTGAAAAGTCATTTCATATTATATCTGGCTGATTTTGTATCACTTTTACAAGCCCATGAATGGAGTTGTGTAAATGATTGTCATTTGACAAAACACTTAGAAACGGAAAGAGTGCACAACACCTAATACATTTTTCATACTTTTTTTAAAGCAATGAAAAAAGATGACAAAATGCTTTGCTAGAGCTTTTAGTTGCTGATACTTAAGTAATATTGATATGTTTATCATTTTTAAAAATTATCAGTGCTTGATTTTTTTTGCTAATAAATAATATTTATGGTATCAACATGCAGTAAGCTAATTCCTTGCATAAAATGTGAGTACACAGGCTTATTAGAGGTGAAGTTGTGATATTATATTCATTGATATTTTGTATGAAATTCTGTTGCTATTTTAAGAAACAGCAATAACGCATTCAAATAAGCAGCAGAAGATTTTTGTTTGTTTGGATGAGAATCACAAGGAGTGATGGAGAAAATGAAAGTTTATAATGGAGAAGCTGGGATGTTATTACTGGCCCAGACAATAATGCTCAATAAACCTCAAACCGTGCTCTATCTTATGGCTAGAGTGCACAGCAGGCAGTTCAGAAATATGTCAACAACTGTGAGAACATTGTGCTGCAACAATGTAGTTTAAAGGGGCTTTGTCATGGTTTGGAAGTATTTGTGCAGAATTGTTTCCTGGAGCAGCCACTTCAGAGCTGCCATATCAACTGTCAGAGTAAGTCTATATTGTGGCAGTGGTTATACATCCTGCAATTCACAGCGACCTACTCAAAGGCATGTTGATGTTATATTAGAAATAAAATATCACGTGGAGTAAAAAAAATGTTGACGCTCCATTAGTTCTCAGTAAAAAATCACTGCTTTTTTAATCATACCACTGCGAATTCCCAGTTCACAAGCCCAGCGTCAGCTTTAACAGTATGTTTATACGTAATGCACATTGGTTAGCAAAATAATTCATTTCACTAAATTTAAGTTTTAGAGTGAAAATTTAAGTTTTAGAGTGAAGGGTCTAGGCCCGAAACGTCAGCCTTCCTGCTCCTATGTTGCTGCTTGGCCTGCTGTGTTCATCCAGCTGTACACCTTGATATCTCAGATTCTCCAGCATCTGCAGTTCCTACTATCTTGGGATAAAGAGAGGTATTTTCCATAACAAAGATGGGGATTTCAATGTCAGTCAATCCAGGATATGCACTTGCATGTCTACCATTAAAAATTTGTCCTGATCAATCCCTCAGACAGGAAACAGTGCAGATGAAAATTAAAATGCTCAATACTAATAATAAATGAAACGAAGGCTGAATGGCATCATTTAAATTTAGATAATTTACTTTCACTAACTTTCTGCTATAGTTTCCTCAAAGCAATTATGAGTCAAATGTTCAACTTCAGCAGCTCGCTATGCATACTGTCTAACTTTACATGGAAACAAAATTGGATTGATGGCAACCAATCTGCCACCAGATCAAAGTTGAGAATTTTACCCCATGCCTCTGTTCTATTAGCTTAATATTCGATGTAAAGTATACTGGTTATACGAAGGACCAAAAATCCTACTTTTGTGCATGGTGAGTTTTGTTACTGGAGGGACAAAAAAATGGGGAGAATCTAGTTCTATCTAAATTTCATTGTAAGCAAAAGAATCCAGGAAATTCTAGCGTTGCGAATTAAAGATGGATTTTCAGCTTTTGGTTATCAGTGGAGTTGAATGGATAATATTGAATATTAATTTAGTCAAACTTTAGATGTAAAACATGTTTTCAAGAAATTATAATGTTCATATTCTAATCCTAGTGGTTGTGTAACACTAAAAGAGCTTCCATCATCACTGAGTTTGATTACAATTTTGATGTTATAATTGGTTTTATCCCTCTTTATCTGGCATGTTCTATGTTTCAACATATTCTTTTGGGTTTCTATTTTTCCCTTAAGTTCTGACTATCTCTTCATACTGTGTCAAAACAACCATTTCCAATGACCAATTACTTTAGCCCAATTACTGAACCATTGTTGAGACTCCCTTGAGATCATCCTGGAATCTTGAAATAAAGCAACTTTCTTTGAAAGAATGCGATGGTAATGAAGAAGGCCTCTGTCCACTGAGGCTGCTTCAGGCTGATACTCATCAGTTCCCAGCACTCTTTGTAGTGGGCCTTTCTGGAAATAATGGGGAGACGCTTGTAGTGGAAGTAGATTTCCAGGATCAAATAAGGGTCAAGGGATAAGAGTTTAATGGTGAAAGCAAACACCAAAAAAAAGTAAGTAATCAATGTGTCTAAAAAGTGGCAATCTCAGGTGAACTGCAATTAGTCTTATTGTGCTTCAGTCCCTGAGGACAGGACTCCAATGCTCCTTCAGCACATAATGGCACCTTCAGGATGTTTGGCTAGACTAATGTGTACTCCTGTCATAAATGGAGCTGTCACTTTGGAGTGCAGAATTAAACCTGGTGCACAAAAAGACCACAAAGGCATTGTGATGGGAAGACTATCAAAATTACTTCAATATTTGGGAATGTATCTTTCTGGTATTGAAATCTTTTTGAGCATCAGTTTGAATCCAGCTATAAATTCCAATTCTTAGTGTTAAAAATAACTTGATGGAATGTCTAATATTTGAAAAGCGTATGGTTAAAAAAAATAGTGATGGTTATCCATACCCATTCACTTTTGATCAAGGTCATTAAGAAAGTGCACTGGACTTCTGATTTGATTTGATTTTTTTTATTGTCACATGTACTGAAATACAGTGAAAACCAGACAAATCATACCTTACATAAGTACATTAGGATAATAGAACAAAATGCAGAACATAGTGTTACAGTGACAGTAAAGGTGCAGAGAAGGATCAACTCTAATTTCAGAGAGGTCTGTTCATAAGTTTAATAACAGCAGGGAAGTAGCTGTTCCTCCCTGAATTTGTTGATACATGTTTTCAAATGTTTGTATTTTCTGCCTGATGGAAGAAGGTGGAAGAGAGTATAATCAAGGTGAAAGGGATCTTTGATTATGTTAGCTGTTTTCCTGAGGAAGTGGGAAATGTAGACAGAGACAATGGAAAGAAGGCTGGTTTTTGTGATGAACTGGGCTACATTCACAACGGTCTGTTTTTTTTTGTGGTCTCGGGCAAAGCAATTGCCATACCAAGCTGTGATGCATCCAAATAAGATGCTTTCTGTGGTGCATCCATAAAAATTGGCAAGTCACTGTGGACATGTTGAATTTCCTTAGCCTACTGAGGAAGTAGAGACATTGGTGTGTTTTCTTGACTGTAAAGTCGACATGGATGGACTAGGAGACTATTGGTGATATTTGCTCCTAGGAACTTGAAGCTCTTGATAAACTCAATCTCAGCACCATTGATACAGACAGGGGCATGTCCCCCACTTCACTTCCCGAAGTCGATGGTCTGCTGACATTGAGGAAGAGCTTGTTGTCTTTACACCTGCATAGATACTCAATAATGTTCTGTTTTGCAATTTGTGTGAGTAGATGTATAGTATGATGAGCAACTGTATCTCCTTTCAAATAACTTTAGGGATGTTACTGATGCACCATTTTCACAAGAGCACATACTACTTCTGTGCATTACTTCACCAGGAGTGAATCCCACAGGGATTTAGTTTCTCTTGGCTAACATCCAACTGCTAAATTTGTAAACTAAAAACTCAAATAAGGTTTTGACAGAGTGGATACAGAGAGAAACTTACCCCAAAACTGGTAAGAATGTAGAATTCATTACCACAGGTAATGGTTGGAGCAGATAGTATAAAAGTATTGAAAGGAAATTAATGATTACTGTGATGGATTTGGATGAGAAAGGAAGAGAGAAAGATTGAGTGGAACGTAAGTGGCAGCAGGAACTGGTTAAGCCAAATGACATGCTTCTGTGCCATGTTCCTATATAAACCCACAATTAGACAACATAAATCAATGTTTTATAGTTATTGTAGCTTGAAATGTTGATGGCCACTTCTTTGCTAGCTATATTATTATTTAATTATGATTAAGTACATAACTGTAGTGCACATGCACAGAGAAACACAAAATTTTGGCCCTCTACACTTGAAATATTCTAATTTATATTTAACTGTTCCCTCCTATTCATCTCCTTTGTTACATGCTACTCAAAAGCCAAAATCACAGACAAGCAAATTACTCTCTGACCTCTTCATTGTTGTTCATGAATTGACAATACCAAGTGGTATATGACAGCAACCAGCTTATTTGTGTGATGGAGGCACCTGTACATATCATCTCATGAGCTGTAAAACTTCAATTTACTGAAGTCAGAGCACTACATTTTGTTTGTACCTTTGACAGTCAGAGAAGGGATGCACCAACCAAAATAAATTTGATGAACAAAAAGGTCAAAATTTGAATGGAAAATGTCATAGCTACGAATAAATTCAAAATAACAGTTAAGATGACATCAGATTTCAGCCTCAGCTCATAACAGTATTAATAAACCAGTTAACATCAAAAACAATTGCTAACCCAAACCCTTTTCACCCCAGAAACTGGGTAGATGGGCACTTAAAAATGAAGGCAGTTGACATAACTTGAAGTTGATTCATTTGTGCAACATCTGAATTCAGCTTTCTAATGGATGAAGTAATCAGCAAAAGTAGACAAAGCTCACTTATGCAAATTTTGAATCCTGTTACGGAATCCCAAGTGTGCTTCAAAATGAGTCACCAAGTTTCTCATTGGGCTGAAGCAGATCAACAGCTCAGCTTCAGACAGAAAAGGCTTCTCAAACTAAGTGTAAGACCTTCCTTAAGGGGCCAGAAGGAGCATTTATTCTCCAAACCCCACAAGGAAAGTCAAATTCTGCTTTCTCTTGAGTTCAGCACAGGATCACTCCAACCCCATCCAACCATCATCAGCTTATGGTGAACATTCCCCATTCTTTTATCATTTGGTTTGATGCAACATTCTGCCAAAATTTGGTAGGGTTCAGTTCAAACTGTAATTTCCACCAAGTTTCATGGAGGGTTTCTCTCCTCAAGGCCTAGTGAAATATCTCATGTTTTAATCCCAAATTCGCCTCATTAACCACATACCATGCCCCTATGGTGCCCCTCTCAATTGATGTTAGCCCACTTCTCTCATTCATCATAGCTGGAAGTAATCACAATGGCCAGAATGTCCTAGGATATACTGAAATCCCTGGCACTGCTAACATATTTGAAAGGCCATTGCATACCAGTTCAGGAATTAGTAGTCTAGAGATGCCTTGCACTTTTGCAGGTAATCCCCTCAGGCATGGCTGAGAAGACAAAATTGGTATCTGGCTTTGGAATGGGCATCTGGAGGCACACATGGATGAGTTGGTACACAGGAAAACACAACACCAGACACTGCCAGCCTGGTCCAAAATTGCAAACAAAGTCAGTGAGGTTTTCATGGTCCATAGAAATGCCCGGCAAAGCAGGAAGGTGAACAACTTATCCACTCTGCTAGGGTGAGTGCCACCATCTTCTCTCTGATACTTCACACCCAGTCTAACTGCTGCTGCACTCACTTCCCACCAAGGCTCCACCACTATCATGGTTGCATGCGACATCTTCACCCATTCAGACTCACCCATCCAATCCCCCTCACCCTGCATACCATCTATGCTGCCTATTCACTCACTTGGGAACCTCATCTCTTTTCCCCTCAACCTGCACCAATACGAGCATAGATGTGCCACCCACTTTCCTGTCACTCAATCCATTCCTTTCTCTCATTCCGGTAGAATTGGCTTGTAACTGGGCCATAAAGGCCAAGAAGGATGGTGGCGAGCTGTATATTAATCTCCTCACCCTCTACAAAGAGAGGACCTTGCTGCTGGTTGGTAAAGATCTGGAATGCTCATGTGTGGATTCGAAAACCTCAATGGCCTAACAACCAAATAAGGGTATTGTTCATTACCATCTAACTCTTGGCGTTACTCTCACCGGGCATTTAATGTTGACAGGCCACAACCTGTTCCCCTTGGTCACGACAAATTCTCTTTTTTGTCTCCTGCAGACACCAATGTATGTCCAGCATGTTCACCATCAAGAGGCCAGCTCCACAACCCACGCCCTCATTTACCTTCCAGGAAGACAGCACAAATGTCTCAGAGGAAGCATCAGTAAAGCTGCTTTCTACAAACCCTACCAGGTCAGATACTGACATGTCAGTGGGTATTTTAACAACGTTAGAGTAAGGGTGTGCCTTCTGGTGAGCGCTTCAATGCCACATTTTCACAGATGGCCAAGGAAGAAACATCCCAGCTTGCTGGCAATTGGAGGACTGCTACAGACCAGACACTTGCACAGCCCCAGGCAAGATTGGACATTATGGAGTCAACAATTAGGGACTTCATTGATGTACACATGCAGACACAGCAGCAGACAGGTTTGTCAGGGGCACTGAGTGACCTGACTCAAAGACTGCAAGGCAGCAATAACATGGGTAGGACTCTGCTGCCTCAGGCATTCAAGCATTTGGTTACCTCAAAGGGCAGATTGACAGCTGCCATGGAGAAACAGTCGCAGCAATCTCAGTGCCTGCCAGATAGGCACACAAACCTGCGCATTCATCATTCTGGTCATTGGTGCTTAGCACCAGTTGCTTAGCAACACAGGGACAAGTGACCTTGACCTTACTGCAGGTGCAGCTTTCTCACAAAGAGATGGGCTGGAGGGGCGCAGTAGGCACTCAGCCCCAGGAGGAACCACATACAGGCCTTCAGGTATCTCCTCTCAGGATACTTAAAGTTCCATCTCTACACTGTCTCAACCACGTGGGATGTTGAGCCAAGAAGGGAGCACTCTCCTCTGAACAGGGTACTTCAAGCATGTCTGGGCCCTCTTGAGAAAACAAAAACACCACCAAGGTCATTTGACCAAATGTCCAAGGTCACTGCAGGACTGGTTCCCTCTACACCAGCTATGGAACCTGGCATTGCTCACCAAGATATATCACAAGGATAAGGAAAGAAGACAACCTTCTGAGGGCACATAGGTAGCATGTGTAAAATGTCACTGTCAATACATTATCCCAGTTATAAAAGTATGTTCTATTTTCAGCATCAGCTGTGTATGAAAGTCTTTGTCTAGCCACAGCTAAAATATTGAAGATTGAGAGACCACCCATCCCTAGTGCTGCCTGATGTTCCATGGTCCAAGGTGTGAAGTGAATAGCTCTTGCACCATGTGCAGTTAATACTTGAACTGCAAGTGATGGCTAATTTGACAACATGCTTCATCTTTCCAGGTACCCAAACATTGCTACTGCATTACAGGCATTAGTGGGATTCAATCATTTTCTTGCATGATATGGTGAAGAGTGCACACAGTAGGCTCATATCTAAGATTCACAAAGCCTTTAGTGCCTGTAGATGTTTTTCAGGTTCAGTGTATGAGTGTCGCTGTAATGGTGTTGCCTTTTGAAGGGCCTTACATCATTCAAACTTAAAAGCCCCTCCCTCACAGAATGAACAAATTACCTCACCCACTGAGCATTTAATTGTGGCCATCTTCATCTAATTGCACCCTTGTTATTTACGATGTTTGTCATATAAGCTGCTAGCATTTTGTTCAGTGTGAGATTGACATAGCCCTGTGCTGATCAGCATCATGTCAACCCCTTTGATTGCTGACCTGCATGACAAACTGCTTGGCTAAGCTGAAAAGTAAGGCAGAAGTACAGTGACCCCTTAATGTGCAACACAGGATCAAAGTGTTTAAAGGCAAGGTAAGGTAGGGAATGCTGTGAGATCCCAGGTTGGCATCCAGTGAGTGAGTGAGCAGCCCCGAGATGTAGACTGGTCCAATCTGTGAGCTGGGTACTTGCCCTTGCATGTAAACTATCCCTCCAGCAACAGTCCAATGTTCATTGCCAGTGTTCCCAGAGTGCAATGTGGGAGTACAGAGGTTTAGTCTAAGTGTCTCAGAGATGAACATGTTAAAGTAGAGAGGCTAGCACTTGTTAATGCCAGCATTCATGGACATAGGGTCCACTTGGCCACTGCCCATGGACCGTATCCTGAGATGTTGTAATCAAGTGTCCAAGTTGGAAGTCAGGAGCAGCAAATAGTGAGCTGGAGTCACCAGGTACTGTCTCTGATTTTCATGTTGGGAATTCTCAGTGCTTAGTATCTATCTGGTCATAGAAGAATAGGAGAGTGCATTTTAATGAGGTGAGATTAGGTCAAAATAAGAGTTGTTATCAGTGATTTCCCATGTTAATAGGTTTCCTGCCACTGGTGTGTGAATATCTCATCTCAATTTCTTGAACTTAATTGGAAAATGTGACTTTTTATTCCCATTGTCAAATAAGATCTTGTTGATTCTCACTCAATCCTCACATATTTCTCACCATAGCTCACATTGAATGCTAACAGACTGGGCAAGGAAAAGGGAAAGTCAAAAAATATCTTCAGGCTTTCAAAATAACTTCATTCATTATGCAAAAATATTAATTATTGCTATGCATGATAATCATAGATATACCAGGATAAAACAGATACCTGCAGATGCTGGAAATATGAAACAGAAACAAAAATTGCTGGAGAAACTCAGCAGGTCTGGCAGCATCTGTGGAGAAAAAGCAGAGTTAATGTTTCAAATTCGGTAAGCAGGAACATGCAATTTCTGATTTTGTTATATGTGTACCAGGCTCTGACTTGTTGTACTAGACAAGGACTAATCTACCCTTGTCTGTTCATGTCCCTGAGCTCACTTAGACTTTCCAGTCTAGTGTAGCCTCTAGTGTTGAGCCCAGTGATGGGGTCTAATGCTGCTCACACTGTGCTATTTGTGCTTGGTGATGTGCAGCTCTGTGACATCATCACAAAGTTACTGCAGGGCCTTGAAGCCTTTATACATCAGCCCTCTCTAAACCTTTTAACGCTGTCATAAACATTGATTAACAGATACATATATTTGCAAATGTGTTATCTAATTTACTTCTTTTTATGACATTTACTGTTCAATAACTCTTTAACTCTCCCACACCTCTCCAGCTCTTTGACTTGATGCATCCATTTTGCTAATTAGACCAGGCGAGTTCGTGAGCAGATAAAAATATTTTTGGTACTTCTGATACTTTGAGTTCCAATAGTGATTCTTATTCCTGTTCTTTTTCCTTCGTCAATCAGTTTATTTTAAGCTTGAGAGGACTTTAAACTAATTGGGGATGGAGGGATGGGAGGTTTGGGGGGTGTGAGGGTGGGAGTTGTCAGGAGTTAGAAGGCCTCAAAGGAAGCATTGGTAAGGCTGCATCTCTTACCCTCCACTAGCCCATGTACTGATATCTTGCCAGAAACCAAACATATAGAATGTGTGGATACACAATATGGTGAACAGTTCACAGGAACAGTTCTGCAGCTGGTCGAGGCAGAAACGGTCCAGGCCACTGGCACTCAGAGGATGGAAAGAGATCAGCCATCTGCTCAGCTCCAGGCAGGAGATGACTCTGTGCTGTTGGCACTCAGGGACTTCATCCAAATGTAGAGGGAGGGGCAGCAGCGTCAGGCAGGCATATGGGATGCAATGGCCCTCATTGCCCAGAAGGTGCATTGTTGCAGTGAATCCTGAGACAGTCTGGCTACCTCCATTGACAGGTTGGCAGCTGTCATGGAGCACCAGGTCTTGTACCCTCTGGGTTTGTTGGAGAAGGACACACACCTGCATTCCAATTCCTCTCCCATTGGTCCTCAGGATGAAAACCATTGTCACAGATGAGCAGGGGTGCTTGATCCCTGTCTCAGTTGCCCTGTCCTCTCAATAAGACAGCGTAGTGCAAGCATACAATCAGCGGGAGGTGGTACTGTAGCCAGGCCCCTCTAATTACTCCAGCTGCTGTTCCAAGATCCATGGGCAGCAGCGTCTGGAGAAACAGGAAGTGAATGGGTCGACATTATATTGATATACCGATTGGTGTGCATAGGCCCTCAGAGCAGGAAACATTGATTCTGCCCATAATTATTTCAGGAAATGATTGATCTATCTTCTTTCTGTGTTTGTAAGCTTTCTCAATCCTTCGAGTCGAAAAGTGTGTCTGACGCTTGCCCGCATGGAGCTACTTATGTTCAGTTGTGTGCAGGTCCATTACATAATTGTGAAGGTTCGACAGGCTTTTGAAGCCATTATACAAAACACACAAATTACTTGCCTCCTTTTATGTCAGCAGTTGACCTCTGACCATCCAAACATTCTTCCTACCTGTCTGCTTGCTGCTGCTTTAATCTGTTTTTGGCTTTTTGCCAAGGCTTGTATATGGAAATACCATGGATCTGAAACATAAACCAGCCAAAATGTATTATACACTGGCTCTGAGATAGCAAGAACTGCTGATGCTGGAGTCAGAGACAACACAGTGTGGAGCTGGAGGAACACAGCAGGCCAGGCAGCATCAGAGGAGCGGGAAAGTTGATGTTTCAGTTTGGGACCCTTCTTCTGAAGAAGGTGTCTGATGTGCTGTGTTCGTCCAGCTCCACACTGTGTTATCTTATACACTGGCTCTTTTCTGTTTGCTCACTGCACCCCTATGCCCCCAAACCACTCAAGGTCAAAAATCAATGGCATTGTATGTTTTCCTTAATCTTCTACCTTTTTTTCAAGATTGGCATTGTTTGTTTCTCTTCATTTGTTTTCTATTCCTTAATTGAATTTTTAATGTTTGAAATCACTTACTGATTCGTTATCTTTGACATACAGTTAAAAGATAATGTTGTATTTATAATAATGCAATTTTTCTACTTTCTATTCCAGTTAGGTCTGCATCAAACTGAAAGTGGAACCCATCACACTGATACCAGATCTCAACCAACCACTAAATGAAGCTTTGGTTGACTTTACCTCTAATATCTCTTTTCTTCAAGTTAACAATTCTCAGAAATCCTTCTGTCACTGCGATAGAATTTTTCAAAATTGATTATATTTCAATCTGCCTGTTTTGTTCCTTCTTAGTCAAGCAAAACCAATCTATGCAGTCGACACCTACAGGCTGTAATTTGGTTTCCTCAGTAATACTGTTCCTTCTGAATCAAAAAGCCATAGATCAAAGTCCCTGTAGATTTGAGCATAAATTGGCACTTCATTACAGTACTGACATAGTGCTTGCTGGAGGTGTCATCTTATTGAAGCATACAAAATTCTTCGGGGATTTGACAGGTTAGATGTTAAATGTTGAATGGCAGGTTAAATATTGTTTTCCCTTGTGGGAGAATCTAGGACTAGAGGGCTTAATCTCAGAACAAGGCATCTCCCTTTCAAGAGAGGGATGAGGAAGAATCTCTTCTCTCTGAGGGTAGTGAATTTCTGGAATTCTTTGCTGCACAGGTCTGTAGAGACTGAGTCATTAAATATAGTCAAGGTTGAGATAGATTTTTAATCATGAAGGGCATCAAGTATTATGAGGAAAAGGCAGGAAAGTTGAATTGAAAATAATCAGATCAAACATGACCTCAGTGAATGGTGGAGCAGATTTGATGGGCTGAATGACCTAATTCTTCTCTAATGTCTTATGGCAAAACGTAATACTAGCTTCCTGGCCAACATTGCTCCCTCAATCAAACCACGTGAAACAGATTATCTAGTTGTTGAAATATTTGAGGGACCTTATTGCATGAAATTGAGTGCTGCAATTCCTTACATAAAAATAATGACATTTCAAATGTAATAAATGGCTTCAATGCACTTTAGGATATTTCAAGATTTTACTGCACATCAAGGGTCCTGACCTGAAAAGTCAACTTTCCTGCTCCTCTGATGTTGCGTGGCCTGCTGTGTTCCTCCAGCTCCACACTGTGTTATCGCCGACTCCAGCATCTGCAGTTTTTACTATCGCACCATAGTTTAAGTTCTTTCTTCCAAGAAAACTAGCTTGATGTTGTTTTATTTTAGTAATAATATGGGACAATTAATTCTTTGCTTCTCTAAAAGATTAAAAAAACTAAGTTTAATATTTCACCACTGATACAACCATTCTCAAGTCACATTTGTATGGATATCATTTAGTAAAACTGAGGACTTCAATCCAATTTTAACTCTGGGTGCTGCAATTGGCCTGACCATCCAATTTATAAATACATGGTCACTACCTCAAAATGCTTTCCTTCCACCTGCTCAGTCTCATTTCTAAACCTTAGGTCCAGAACTGTCCACAGCCTTGTTGAGTTTTCTACATACTGGCTGATAAAGGTCTCTGGATCCAATTAAGAATTTTGCTCCCTCTCTACCTTGCAGACTAAAACTAACCATGTAATATTTTGGTAGTTAAGATATCCTAGGGTATTTAAGGATATTCTTCCTTAATATTCTTACACTTCTCTGAAGTTTTATTGCATATTTGACCACTATCTCTCCCGAGAGAAAATATAGTACACATCCAATGGTATGCTTTCCCCTTATGTGGTTTTTCCCCTTATGTGGTTTTTACATTGACTCATATGCAATACTATATCTAAGCTATTTGAATGCCCCACTTGCCAATTGGTATACTGATGCATTGATTTCCTAATGCAGAAATCATTGCTTAAAATGGACTTCAGAGGTTCATGCAGCTGATAAAAACTAAGCAGCCACAGCTCAGATGGCCTCATTTGATGTCCTCACATATCATCTGTCCTCCCCTTTTATAATTGATTCTTGATCAATAATGCAACAATCTCTTCCTCTTCTATCCCTGACTTTATCTTGCCTGAATACTGCATAACCAGGAACATTGAGCTGCCCTCCCTGCCCATTCTTCTGCCAAGTCTCATTATGATATCAATGATACCCCAAGCTATGATAGCACACTCCCACATGCCTGTCTACGCCCTCAGCTCATTTGTCTTATTTCTCAATCTCTTTGCTTTAAAACATATTCCTGTAGTCTTACTTAACTCATTTCATTCTGTTTCCTTTGCTTTCCAGACTCACTCACTCACATTTTAACTTCTAATTCCATCTCAGCTTCTGTCCCCTCTGAACTACTTGTCAGGATCCCACTCTCTGTGAATCTAATTGAAATCAGCCTGAACAGCATTAGCAAACATCTCCATGTTGGTCAGATGTAACCCATCTAGCTTGTACAAGTCTGTGCTACCTCAGAAATGGTCCTCATGCCTCAGGGACCTAAAGCCCTCTACCTTGAACCATCTTTTCAGTCATGCATTCATCTGCTCTCTCCTTTTGTTATACTCACTGTTGCATGGCACTAGCAATAATCGAAAGTTTACTACCTCCTGCTTTAAATTTCTGACCTAACACCCTAAAGTCTGCTTACTGAATCTCACTTCTCTTTCTTCCCATGTCAGTGATCCCACCATGAACCATGACCTCTAGCTGTTCACCATCACCCTCCTCTGGCTGACCTCCACAGAGGAACAATCACTCTCAATGTTTTCCAAGACCAAAACATGGTTAGTGAGTGAGATTCACTTGGGGGATTCTCTCACTATCTGCTTGGTTCCATTCTCTTGTCAGGCGGTCACCCTTTTTTTTCTCTGCCTACACTTGCTTAAACTGTGGAGTGACGCATCCTGAAATGTGACGTCCATAAACCTCGTGAGTGCACCATAGGTCCCTCAGCTTCTATTCAAGCTCCAAATCCTGGAGTTTGAGTTGCTCCAAGCTGTGATAGGGTTAGGAGGAAACGCCATGTCACATGGTCATCCTGCCTGCCAGGAGCATCTAGGATTTCCCATATACTGCAGAATGTACAAATCATGTACTTGAGCTCTCTAAACATATCTAAACTAAGTAAAATATGGATGCTTGCCTTTATTTTATCCTTACTTTTAATTAGTTACAGAGCAGAAAAGTCTTATTCATGTTTATGTCAGGCAAATAGCCAGCACCCCTAAGTTCTATCAAGCAAAGACATATAGTTTTGAAGTCCACAGATATTAATTTTCTATTAAATGTTTCTAACTGTACTTGTGGCTTTAATGTATATCAACATCCAGTTCCAAGAGACATGAGGGAAATACCTAACAATTACCTACCTGTTCTCTCGGGACATTGTTCAGTTTCATTGAAACAGCTCCCCGGCCGTCTGTCAGTGTCTGGGACCTCTCCACTTGCATTCCTCACTGCCACCATTCCCAAGTCGCACACAGCCACAGTACAAGGCTGTCTGCTCCTGAGATGTCTATGTTCTTGCTGCTCATTTAAGTCTTGCTGCCACCACTCCTGAATTGCACACAGGTCTTCTGCCAGTCTGTACACTTCAGTCAGTGCCCTCGCCTCTCCCGCTCCTCTCAGAGATGCCGACTGCCTGTCACTGGTTCGTCACTTGTCCAGTCCTGGGGGATCCCTATTCAAAGGTACACATTGCCTGACATTGACCCCGTAAAAGTCACCCCACAATCTTTGCTGCCAGTGCCCCAACCCCGTGATCACCTTTCCTACCATTACTGTCCCATGCCTAGGTCTGCCAGTGATCCTGGCCCTCAGATGGGTGTGGTATTTCTTGCCAGTTTCACTGCTGAACAATGGAGCATTGCATGACTCTGTTTGACCAACAGCTCTCAGTGGATGGGACATTCAACCTTAGGGTCCTTGACCTTAAGGAAGGTCCAGCACTGCCCAGACAACAAGGTGCAGAGCTGGATAAACACAGCAGGCCAAGCAGCATCATAGGA
>NC_063344.1:35780893-35799964 GCF_021869965.1 Rhincodon typus
GTGATGCTGCTTGGCCTGCTGTGTTTATCCAGCTCTGCACCTTGTTGTCTTGGATTCTCCAGCATCTGCAGTTCCTACTATCTCCAGCACTGCCCAGTTCAGTTCCTAATTTCCACTCAATTCAGTGTTTACTCCCATAAAGAAAAAACAGAAATATCTCAGGTGAGCCCTGTCACTTCTTTCAAATATCTTTGTCTTAATTCATTGGGATAACACACTGGAAATCAAATCCAATCTTTCCTGGATTTGCCAAAAAATTTTTTTTTTGAAAAAATATGCACAATTCCCAAACTACCTGATTTTTAGATAATTTTCTAGGTCAGTAGAAAACACAGACCAGGTTTCTGTAGTTAACAAGAAATCACTACTTAATATAGTTCATTAGATCCTAGCTACAAGTGAACCATTGAACTAAACGAATTCTACTGGTTAAAACTCTAAACACCCTCCTTATAAACTTCCATTTACACATACACAGACAGACAAAAACAGGAAATAAAAACACATGGGCAGAGGGAAAATTGTGAAAACTGTTCTCTTTGTTGCCAAAATCTGTTGGGTTGTTCATCACTGATTTGAGGGTTTCTCCTCTATCTTCCTTTTTCCAAGCAGGAGGTATACAATGGCTGGTTCACATCCAAATATCTCTGACTTATCTAATTCACACTCAGACTTGGAACACCTGCTGAAGGAAATATAAGCTGGTTTCCTTCAGACTTAAAGTGGCTTACTGTAGAGAACTGACAGAGAGGAAGAGTTTTTGGCTGTTTCACATTTGCTAGTTCCTCTGCTGGTTTTCCCAACTACTCTCTGTCTTGCTTACAGCCCAAGATAACTGACAACTGATCATCTTGTTGTTGGCAGGCACAGGACCTTGTCATTGATAATCCACTAATCCACACCAAGCAGCTTCACTTGCAAACAGCCCCGAGGCTCAGTTCATCTGCACATTTTTTATGTAGCTGTGGGCTCCAACAGGAATCACAAAAGATACCAAGATTCTTTCAGCAATCCTTGTAAATCCCTGCTTTTATAACAGTTTGTTCTCATTTCAGTCTACAGTTTTAAAAAACACAAAACCAAAAAGACATGGTCCTTACATCTTTCATTATTTTTCATGAAAAGATTCAAATAATTTATCGCACAATTGTTTAGTGTTAACAAAGGCAGATTTTTTAAACAATGTACAGTCAAACAAAATGAACCCCTTTGACTCCCACACTCAATGATCAAAACAAGTCTTCTACATTCCCAGTCTGTTAGTTAGGGATAAAATATGAATAGAAGTATGGGCAGACACCATGTTGGGCACTTTTATGTGTGTACATTTTCCAAGTTACAACTGATTGTAAGCTTGTAAAAATTAGCACCTTACAATCAAAGGAGAATGAAAGGGTCAAGATTAAGGCAACTTTACTCGTCAACAACAAGAAAGTGTCAGTAATTGCCGTCCTCCTCCCGATGAAAGGCGACCTTCAATTTATACACTTTCATGAACTTGCAATAAAATTTCATTGCCCTACCTCAAAGCAGGTGCCTGTTCATTTCACAAACTATTTATCTATATAAAAAATGCCTTCAGAAGAAGTCCTAATGAAAATAACATGATTTGTTTTAAAGCAAGGGAATCTGTCTAATGGCTGATTGCAAAACCATCTATAACCTTTTAAGTCAAATCATCCCTCTAAGTACACTTACATGGAATGTTGCCTTTGTCTCAACCCATGTCTGTGCTGGAATGTTAAAGTCAGGAGAATCCTTTCACTTAAAAGAATGTAGGAGAATAAATGCACACACAGGGATAAATCAGATGTCTTATAGAATTTTGTTAAAAGGAGACTTTTTTCAGTAAATTGCTCATAACATGGTTGAGCATATATCAATATGAATGGTAGCACAAGATATAGATTTAATTAGGATGAGATTTAAATGTTGAGACCAAACCTTCTGATACAGTATTTTCTCATTCTGTTAAGTCGAGAGGTAAATGTAAAAAAAAACTTGAAGCTTTTGTTCCAAGCGTTTCAACCAGCATGCCAATCATCTTACTTCTCCAGCTCCATTTTTGCTTTTCTTTTTCCCTACAGCTTTGATCTACCTCTGAGTAACAGCCCTTTTCCTACACTCTGGGACCCCAGTTTTGTATTCAGTGCACACCATTTATTTGCACTTCCACCATTTCCTAAAATGAGCTGTTAAGAGTTTTGAGGTTAAGATAGTGGAAATATTTAGAGCTTTAAAACCCATCCTGCTCTCACAAAAATGCAAACTGTCTATTTACGGTCTATGTGGTGTTTATATTGAGTCTTCATTTTGCAATTCAACATCAGCATTACACCTCTTAGTGCACAGATGGAGTGGAACTGTTCTGTTTGTATCATGGGCTGTGAACAATATACAATGTGTGTCACATTTCCTCCACTACTAAAGCAGCCTCCGAGAAGCCAGTGTGCCACTTTCATCATAAATCTTCTTTTCCCTTCAACAAACCTATGTGTAAGATCATTGTTCTCATATCCGACCATGCTTTTCTGTTGCTTTTGCCACATTACCGGGTAAGATATAGGGAAAAAAAGATTTGTTTGCCAGAGTTCCTGCTCTCTACTCTAGCTGTTATCAGTCCTTTCTTCATCACAGACTTTCTTCTTTTCCAGTTTCCTCAAAACTATGTTTTAATTCAAGTTCAAATAAGGAACCATACACATTCTGGACTAATTTTTACAAAGTACATTAAACTACTAAAAATCAATGTGCTAACATTATTCTTGCAATTACATGAACTGAGAAATTCAAACTATACTTTCTCTTTTTTAATTGATTAGTGAAAATCAACATTCTCTCCTCCTGGGATGTCAGTCTATCCCTGAACCTCAGAGGTTTGCGATTCCTTATACATCCTCATTCTCATCTTCTTCTTATAATCTTAAATCAGGCATTTAGAACCCAAATTCAATGCCACCTTTGATTTATCTTCTGTTATTAATTTGGTGACTTACATGGCACAACCCTATATCCTCTCAATCCAGTCTGCAGGGGAACATTAAGCAGATCACTAATACCCTGTTTCCTCAGGCCAATCATTATAGAGCTTTGGGATTTACATAACTACAGGAGGTCGGTAGAGGACACTTAAGTAACTGAACCTTAAGGCACTGGAATCTCAGACAGGCAGTTGCACGAAAAAGAATGATTTTCACTCCAGTAGCGTTCATCTGATCTGTGGGCACACCCAATAGGAACATGACAGTCTGTGCCGGGTTGTCAGGCAGCTGTCAGGACATTTGTCTGTCCTGTAAGGAGTTTTCTTTTCAAGGCTGAGCTTCTGAATGTGAATTTCTGGACTTCTTAAAGCAGTTGGGAGCTGTCTTCCCTCCTATCTTCGCTGCCACTATCTACTTCTGATCATCTGCGTTTGCTGCTTCACCAAGCGTAACATGTTAATTTATTATCTAAATCTCTACCTATTCCATTAAGTTATAGAGGCATCGAGTCATACAGCACGGGACAGGCTCTTTGGCCCAACATATCCATGTCCACCAGGTTTCCTTAACTGAACTAATCCCATTTGCCTGCATTTGGCTCATATCCCTCTAAACCCTTCTTACTTATGTACCTGCCCAATGTCTCTTAATTGTTGTAATTGTACTCATCTCCAGCACTTTCTCTGGCAGTTCGTTCCATACATGCACCACCCTTTGTGTGAAAATGTCGCTGCTCAAGTACTTTTTAAATCTTTCCTCTCTCATCATAAACCTATGCCCTTTAGTTTTGGATGCCCTGAACCTGGGGAAAACACGTTGGCTATTCACCTTATTGATGCCCCGCATGATATTATAAACCTCAATAAGGTCACTCCTCAGCCTCCGAAGCTCCAGGGGAAAAAGTCCCAGCCTATCCAGTCTCTCCTTATAACTCAAACTTTCCAGTTTCAGTAACATCTTCGTAAATCTTTTTTGCACCATTTCCAGTTTAATAACATCCTTCTTATAACAGGGCAAACAGAACTGTATGCAGTACTCCAAATGTGGCCTTGCGAACAACTTGTACAGCTGTAACAATGGCGTCCCAGCTCCTGTACTCAATGCTCTGACTGATGAAGGCAATCATACCAAATGCCTTTTTCACTACTCCGTCCACCTGTGTTGCCATTTTCAAGGAGCAATGTATCTATAACCCTCTGTCTCTCTGTTCAACAACACCACCTAGGGCCCTTTCAATTAACTTTGTTAAGTCCTGCACTGGTTTGTCTGACCAAAATGCTGCACATCACATTTATTTAAATTAAACTCCATCACCTATTCCTCAGCCCACTGGCGCAGTTGATCAAGATTCCATTTCACTCTTAGATAACCTTCTTCACTGTCCACTCTACTACCAATTTTGGTGTCATCTGTAAACTTACTAACCATGCTTCCTATTTTCTCATCCAAATTATTTATATTAATGATGAACAACAATGGACCCAACAATGATCCTTGCAGCACACCACAGTCCTCCAGTCTGAACACAACTCTCTACTACCACCCTCTGTCCCTTACCGTAAGATCAATTTTGTATCCAATTGGCTTGCTCTCCTTGGATCCCATGAGATCTAACCTTACTAACCAGTCTACCGTGTGGAACCTCGTCAAAGCCCTTGCTAAAGTCCAAGTAGACAATGATTGCTGCTCTGCCTTCATCTATCTTCTCGATCACCTCTTCAAAAAAAGCTCAACAAGTTTGTAAGACACAATTTCCCATGTACAAATCTGACTATCTCTAATCAGTCCTTTCCTTTCCAAATGTATGTAGATCCTAATTCTCAGAATCCCCTCCAACAACTTACCTACCATTGACATCAGGCTCACCGGTCTGTAGTTCCCTATCTTACATAATGGCACAACATTAGTCACCCTCAGTCCTCCGCACATCACCAATGGCTGTTGATGTTACAAATATCTCTGCTAGGGGCCCTGCATTTTCTTCCCTTGCTCTCCACAATGTCCTGGAATACACTTAATCAGGTCCCAGGGATTTATCTACCTAATGCATTTTAAGACCTCCAGCACCACCTCTTCTGTAGCGTGGAGTCTTTTCAAGACATCACTATTCAATTCCCTGAATTCCCTATCTTCCATGTGTTTCTACATGGTAAATACTAATGCAAAATATTCATTTAGGATCTCACCTATCTCCTATAGTTCCACACATAGATGGCCTCATTGGTTTTTAAGGGACCCTATTCTCTCCCTAGTTATTCTTTTGCCCTTAATATACTTGGAGAATGGCATTGGATTCTCCTTAATCTTATGTGCCAAAGCTTTCTCATGTCCCCTTTTTGCCCTCCTGATTTCCCTCTCAAGTGTACTCACACTCCACTCTACTCTTCAAGGGATGCCAAAGACCTGAATGCTGCTGCAATTTTCCTGTGAGAGGCTATCGACCCCCCCAACCATATCCAAAATTGTATACTTGTTTGATAAGGGGATAGCCACAGGGGACTCCTGCATTACCTGCCGACCTCTCTTGGCAGTCACCCATCTACCTGACTGTACCTGTGTACCACCTCCCTGAAGCTACTATCTATCATACTCTCTGCCTCCTGTAGGTTCCTCAGTGCTTCTAACAGCTGCTCCAACCGATCATGTGGCTTGAGACACTTCCTGTAGACCGAGTCACTAGAGTCAGTCGACTGCTCCCTTATTTCCCACATCTGGCAGGAGGAGTACACCAGTCCACTCACTGCCATCTCCGTCCCTTGAGCAACTAGCAGACTTAGGGTAAAACAACGGTCTTACCCTTACCTTGCTACTGCTCACCCTCCTCATCAAAGCCTGGTATTCACCTAGGCCTTCTCTAGATCTAAACAGCAGCATTTTGACCACAAAACAGCCCTTTGTAAAAATGACTGGAACAAGGCATAGCTATGCCTCTCTCCCCGACTTGCTAAACTCCCACACTTAGCTCAATTCCCAGCGATTGCACGATTGCACACTCTTGCTGGTCGCGCTCTGATCTCTATGTTCCTGCATGGAACAGATGAGCACGAAACTCTGGAACCTTGAAACCTTTCCTCCTCTATCATTTTTCAGGCCCTTAAAGGTCATTGCAAAGACAGAAAGTACACAAGAGTTATCATACCATTTATATGCGGAATAGTAATAAGTGTTGGCTTCAAAATGCAGTTTAAAGTTGTCAAGCTCAAGCAAATGTGTATTTTCTTTTGGAATGTGAAGGAATATAAGTATCAGATGGACATACTTCTGAATCAAAGCATCAGCCTTGGCAGTTCATTGCTGTTGAAGGGATATTGATATCCAAAGCCTCCTGCTCTACCTTGGTAAGAGCGATGAAACTGGTTACCCTCTCCCTTGTGTGATGTATTGATTTCTGCTTTAGGAAGAGAGGTCATGAATTATTGTGGGGCAACAGAAAATTAAGGAGAATGCATACATGTGGGGTTTCTGCATATGGTGTATATACTTCGAAGAAGATAGAGCAGGATGCATGCAGAATGGTGAGGTGATGAATGTGGCTGGAGTGTAAAATGAGGAAGGAGTCATGATAGGAATTCCTGGCTGTGCAATTGTTACCGTCTGAGAAGAGATTGCTGATAGTTGCTGCTGTGAAGGCAGCAAACATGAAGTGTGCATGTGTGTGTTTGGAATGAGAACAGGAGGTGATATAATATATCTTTCTGATTAGTGGAAAAGGATGAGATACAGGCGAGGGAATTATTTAGAGTGTTGAGAGAGGAGAGGAAGGGATTGCTTCCAGATGTTAAGCAGAGAGGGAAGAAGAAAGAAAGAGTTGTACAATCTTTTTGTTCTTGTCAGACCTTTGAAGTATTTTCTGTATTAAATCCAGGTTGTTAAGGTGGTGCTGCTGGAACTCACAAACTCAGCCATCTGTCTCCAGATCTGCAGTATGGACATCTTAGAGATTTTCTTTCAATTCTGGGAAAAAGAAGTTCTGTCATTGCCCTAACCGTTTCAACTAGTACCTTCATGAAAGGGTCAGATAACCTGCAGTAGTTTTGAAATTAATTTAGAAAAAAATAGCTTTTAACAGCAATATTAGCGATCTGAAGGGAATGAGCGTAAATGCCAATTAAGTAACTTATTCACATTTTGAATAAGCTTAAGTTCATCTGCTTGAAAGTCCATTCTGCAACTGGCTCACTCTATGTCATTTGATGGACCATCCCCCTCCATTTTAACAATGTCTTATGACTGGATATGGGATAGAAAATGTTCACTGCAATATCATTTGTAAAAAGCTTGTAAAAAGCACCCTGCATTTTTGCCAACTTCAAGTTATGTGCGGTGACAAACTATTCATCAATGCTTATAGAATATTTCAAACTTAATGGTATTCTCAACATTAATGAAAGCATCAGCTTTTCAACCTCCAAAGGAAGTCATTTTCTAATTAGTGAAATCTCCAACTACACCACAATGAAAGCCATTATGTGAGAAACATATTGATGCCTACAAAGTTCGAGTCCAAAACTTCCACACACACCTTGCATTTCAATGCAGAAGGAAAATATTGCTTATTTTGTAGCCCAGGCAACTCCAGCAGCAGTTATTGGATGCTCCTCTGTAAAATTCCCTGTGTCATCTAGGAGGCATAAATCAAGATTATGATGAAATAGCCTATACTTGCCTGGTTGGGTCAATTCCAACAATACTCAATACTCAATATCATACAGAACAAAGCAGCCCACTTGATTGTCACTCCATCACCACTGACACACAGTGCCATCTATAAGTTGTATCAAGGCTCCTTCAACAGTACCTTCTAAACTTGGGATCTCTGCCACCTAGAAAGCCAAGGACAACAGATGCTAGGGAACACCACAACCTACAAGTTTCTTTCCAGTCACACACCATCCTGACTTAGAGTTACATCACTGTTTCTTCATTGTCTGAATCCCAGATTTCCCTTCCTAACAGCACTCCGGTTGTCCCTATATCCCAAGGACTGCAGTGGTTTAAGAAGACAGCTCACCAGCATCTTCTCCAAGGAAATTAGGATGGGCAATAAATGCTAGTGTTGCCAGTGACATGCATATTCTATGAACAAATTTAAAAAAAATTAAAACTGTTTTTAAGCAAAAAGTGCAAAGTTTGAAAAAAGTTGATCAGTTCACCTGAAATATGTCTTAATAGTCCATTTGGGCAACCACAGGAACACACCCCCACAATTTATTGTCAGTTCATTTTAATGGGCATAAAATTACTGGTATACATTCTTGTACAAAAGAGAATCCTGCTTGATTTGTCTTTTGGAATTCATGTGGCTATCGTTAACAAAACTGGTGTCTACTGTCCATTATTAATTGCACTGTTGCAATGAGTTTATACCACAATATGACTTGCTAGGGTGTTTCAGAGTGCTGACCATTGCATTGATGTCAGACTAGAGTCACAGACAATGCAGTAAGGGCAGTTGATTTTGTTCCCTAAAAAGCATTTTAGTGAACCATTTGGACTTTTTTACTTGTCGCATTCTTAGTCACTTTTACAGACATGATATTCTTTATATTTCCAGATTTTTAAAATCATGTCTGTAATTACCACAATGGGATTGAACTTACATTATTCGGGTTCTAAGTTCAGACTTTCTATCAGTAATATTACTATAACAATTTCATACCTTTAAATTAGCTCTTATTTCCCATGCATTTGCAACATTTCCCAAAACAATGATGGCATTTCTAACTTCTTAAACTGGGAAATTACTGTTGGCAATAGTAATGGACAAGTCCTTGATTTATTGGCATGACATGCTTCTGTATGTATAAAAGGTCCAAAGAAATCAAAATAGATAGTACAGAATCGTATTATGAATGTATTAAACACTTAATTACTTATTTCAACAATAATTATTTCTAGGTTATCTTGCTTCCCAACCTATCTTTCAAAGCTGCCAGGTCAAATCTGAAGTTCAAAGTAAGGAAAGGATAGCAGTATGATCTTGGCTATATCAGCTTGATCTCCCACCTATTCAAAGTAAGATCTACATGATAAGGTCTTATAAAAGTGTGCAACCACTGTGGGACTACTCTGTTGTTATGAAAATTAGTTACAAAGATTTGTACTTCTGTTCTCATCACACTGGATGAAAGTAGAAATGTGAAGCAAGTGATCATTCAATGGCATACAGAAGTATTGTCAGCAGCATAATCCAATTAAACTAAACAAATGTAAGAAAAATAAAACAAGATTGTCCAAAATTCCTCATGTGCAAACAGAAAATATTTGTTGTGAATATATACCTGATTGCCATATATGCCGATCAAAGTCATTATACTTTCTTACTCTTCTGATTGTCAGGACAGTAATCACATTTCAATTCTTCTTTCTTCTTCTGTCCCTTTAAAATGTTCTTTTAAACACCCCTCCATGAACACAAGCTTTTGGCCACCTGTCTGATGCTATTGTTGGGTTGGTATCATATTGTATTTGATAATGCACCTGTTGAGTACTTTGGGATGTTTCACTACATTAAAGGTATATATGAAGTGCCAGTTGTTGTTTTTGCTGCAGGGATGCAATAGTTATTTTGCTAATAGTTTCAAATGAGATGGCTGTGATGGTTTCACATACATGCAATCTCTATATTCTTCACTTTATAAGTTCTTGATAGGGCCAGTGTCATAAGTCAGTGGCTTGACATGAGGTCTTCTAGTCTTGTTCAGTTAAAATCCATTGTCTTGTCTGCTTTATTAGTTCAAAGTAAAGTTGCTCAGTTACTCACTTCACTGGGAAGTCAACCATTTTCCTATTTGTTAAGGTAAACACTTTTGATCTTTATTTTCTCTTTATTGACAGTTAAGAATTTTGAGAAGCAGCTTTTGCTTGTCAGTGTTGACACTTAGGAATGTGGAATTGATATCTCAAAATGTTTTTTTTTATTGTTTCTACCTTTTATGTTCATTCTTCAGGAGTTATAATGTGCTCAACTCCAACATTTTGAGGAGGTCTCAAAAGCTACTCATCAGTCAGTCAGGACTGTGGTTTGCGGTAATCTATTAATTATTAATAATATAGCACATACAAACTTCAGATCAGAGATTTCTGAAAATAGGTGTAAGATACAACATTTGTCCACTTCTAAAATGTTTAAAAATCAATTCGTTCATTTTCTTGGGGTGTTTGACTCTTTAAAAAGAGCTGTGCCTTCATTTTTCAGCATGGAAATGAATCCTACATTTTGTTCTGAACCTGCCCCACGCATCTACCATGCCCAGAATTTTCCTTTGTCCCAGGAAGGTATTGAAACTTACTTGATGGTTTCACAAGTTACAGCATGCAATCTCAATGTCGTTTCTGCATATACAAGTCAAAACCGTGAAAATTGATAAGCTCTTTCACTTTTCGGCCCTTTCAGATAATCTTTTCTACTCACTCATTGGACATGGGTGTCACTGGTTGGTCAACATTTATTGCCATGCATCGTTGCTCTTGAGAAGGTGATGGTGAGCTCCCTTCTTGAACCGCTGTTGTTTGTGCCCTTAGGGAGAAAATTCCAGGATTTTGATCCAGAGACAGTGAAGGAACGATGATGTATTTCTAAGTCAGGACAGGAGTGGCTTGGAGGTGAACTTACAGGTAGTGGTGTTTCCATGTATCTGTTGACCTTGTTCTTCTATATGAAGTGGATGTGTGTTTGGAAGATGCTGTCTAAATATTTTTAGCAAACTTCTGCAGTGCATCTTGTAAATAGTACACAGTGCTGCAACTCACTGTCGGTGGTGGAGAGAGTAGATGTTTGTGGATGTGGCACCAATCAAATGGGTTGCTTTATTCTCAATGGTGTCAAGCGTCTTGAGTGTTGGTGGAGATTCTCTCATCTGGGCAAGTAGGGAGTATTCCATCACAGCTCTGATTTGTGCTTTTTAAATTTTGGACAGGCTGTGGGGAGTTAGGAGGTGAGTTACTTGCTGCAACATTCCTAGTCAATGATATGCTCTTTTAGCCACTGTGTTTATAATGGCAAATCCAGGTGAGTTTATGGCAAATACTAACTCCCACAATGTTGATAGTGGGGATTCAGTGATGGTAACAGGATCTGAGGATCTTTAGTGAATTTCTGCAGTGCATCTTGTAGGGCAGTACATACTGCTGCTACTGAACGTTGATGGTGGAGGGAGGGAATGCTTATGGATGTAGTGCCAATCAAGTGGTCTGCTTTGCCCTGGATGGTGTCAAATTTCTTGAGTGTTATTGGGGCTGCACTCATCCAGGCAAGTGGGGAACATTCCATCACACTCCTGACTTGCGTCTTTTAGATGGTGGGCAGACTTTGAGGAGTCAGGAGGTGTATTACTCTCCACAGTATTCCTAGCTTCTGACTTGCTCTTGTAGCCACTGTGTTTATGTGGTGAGTCCAGTTGAGTTTCTGGTCAATGATAACCCCCAGGATGTTGACAGTGGGCAATTCAGTAATGGTAATGCCATTGAATGCCAAGGGCAGTGATTAGGTGGTCTCTTATTCATGATGGTCATAGCCTGGCATTTGTGTAAGGTCAGAAATCATACGACACCAGGTTATAGTCCAACAGGTTTATTTGAAAACTCAAGCTTTTGGAGTCTTACTCCTTCTTCAGATATAAGTGAGAGAGGTAGGATCAGACATAAAATTTATAAGGTCAAAAGGTCATACTACTGCTGAGGATGTACTCAACAAACCTAAGATGCTGTTAAATCTTTGATCAGTTAGAAGGTTTTAGTTGATTAATATGTATATGTAAATCCCTGAATTCCTTTGTAGTCACTTCCTGAGAGAACTAAAGGTTTTATCAGTGTAAAGAAGAGGTGACATTTTAGATTAGACAAGCATGTTAGGTGTGAGGCCTTGTTTAAAATCTGTTTGTGCTTTCTTTTGGAGTCAGACTGGTTTTATTTCTAAAGTAGGAATTTATAAAACGCCACATTGACTGTCTATAAATTGTGTGCTTTTTGAACAAAATAGAGTGTATCTGCAAATACAAATTCACCCCATAGATTCATGTTGTGTGTGTGAGGGGGAGAGAGAGAGATGTGTGTGTATACGTGCTTGAGAGAAAGTATGAGAGAGGATCTGTGTGAGAGTGTGTGTGTGTGTGCACGTGTGTTTATGTGTGTTTGTGTAAGTATGTGTCTATGTATGCATGTGAGTGAGTGTGTGTGTAAGAATGTATATTGTGGTGGGGTGACCTGTAGTGTGACATAAACCCAAGATCCCAATTGAGGCCATCCTCATGGGTACCGAACTCGACTATCAGCCTCTGCTCGGCGACTCTGCATTGTTGTGTATCCCGAAGTTGGCCTTGGAGGACATTTACCCAAAGATCTGAGGCCGAATGTCCTTGATCACTGAAGTGGTTGCCCACTGGGAGGGAACATTGCTATCTGGCAATTGTTGTGCGGCATCCATTCATCTGTTGTCGTAGTGTCTGCATGGTTTTGCCAATATACCATGCCTCGGGGCATCCTTGCCTGTAGCATATGAGATAGAGAACGTTGGCTAAGAAACACACACACACACACACACACACACACACACACACACACACACACACACACACACACACAGTCTGACCTAAAATGTCACCTCTTCTTACACTGATAAAACCGCTGGATCGTGACTTGAAAGGAATTTGGGATTTACATATACATATTAATCATTTAAAACCTAACTGATTAAAGATTTAACAACATCTTAGGTTTGTTCAGTACATCATCATCAACGATGTGAACCTTTGATCTTTTACTTAAAAATTCTGTGTCTGATTCTACCTCTCTCACTAACAGTTGAAGAAGGAGTAAGACTGAAAGTTTGTGTTTTCAAATAAACCTGTTGAACTATAACCTGATGTCATGTGATTTCTGACCTTGTCCACCCAGTCCAACACCGGCACCTCCACATCGTGGCGTTTGTGTTTCATGAATGTATATTGTCCAGATCTTGTTGCATTTGAACATGGACTGCTTCAGTATCTGAGGCGTCTTGAATGGTGCTGAACATTGTGCAATCATCAGCGAACATCCCCATTTCTGAACTTATGATGGAGGGAAGGTCATTGAAGAAGCAGCTGAAGATGCTTGGGCCGAGGACACTACCCTGAGGAAATCCTGCAGAGATGTCTTGGAGCTGATGTGACTGACTTCCAGCAACCACAATCATCTTCCTAATGTGTCAGGTATGACTCCAACCACTGGAGAGTTTGCCCCCTGATACTCACTGATTCCAGTTTTGCTAGGGCTCCTTAATGCCACACTCGGTCGAATCCAGCTGTGATGTCACGGGCTGTCACCTCTAGAATTCGGATCTTTTATCCATGTTTGAACCAAGGCCGTAATGAGATCAGGAGCTGAGTGGCCCTGGCGGAGCCCAAACTGGGTGTCAATGAGCAGGTTATTTCTGAGCAGATGCTTCTTGATAGCATTATTGATGACACCTTCCATTATTTTACTGATGATTGAGAGTAGACTGATGGGGTGGTAATTAGCCGGGTCGGTCTTGTCCTGATTTTTATGTACAAGACATACTTGAGCAATTTTCCACACTGTCGGGTAGATACCAGTGTTGTAACTATACTGGAACAGCTTGGCTAGGGGAATGGCAAGTTCTAGAGCACAAGTCTTCAGTACTATTGCCAGAATGTTGTCAGGGCCCGTAGCCTTTGTTGTATCCAGTGTCTTCAACCGTTTCTTGATATCACATGGAGTGAATCAAATTGGCTGAAGACTGGTATCAGTAATGCTGGGGACCACTGGAGGAGGCCGAGATGGATAAGGCTTCATCCTTATCTTTTACACTGATGTGCTGGGCTCTTCCATCATTGAGGATGGAGATATTTGTGGAGCCTCCTCCTTCAATGAGTTGTTTAATTGTTCACCACCATTCCTGACTGGATGTGGCAGGACTGAAGAGTCTAGATCGGATTGCTTAGCTCTGACTATCACTCGCAGCTTCCGCTGTTTGGCATACAAGTCCTGTTTGGTGGCTTCACAAGGTTGACATCTCATCTTGAGGTATGCCTGGATGTTGCTTGGGGCATGCCCTCCTGCACTCTCCATTGAACCAGGGTTGATCCCCTGGCTTGATGATACTTGGTTGAGTGGGGGATATGCCGGGCCATGAGGTTACAGATTGTGCTGGAGTACAATTCTGCTGCTGTCGATGGCCCACAGCGCCTCATGGACGCCCAGTCTTGAGTTGCTGGATCTGTTCAAAGTTTAGCACAGTGATAGTGCCACACAACATGTTTGCAGATGCAATGTTGCATTTGGGGAGGCTTAATGTGAAGGCGGGACTTTGTCTCAACAAGGACTGTAGTATGGTCACTTTTACCAATACTGTTATTGACAGATACAAGCCAGCGGCTTGGTAAAGGTGAGGTTAAGTGTTTTCGTCCCTCTTGTTGGTTCCCTCACCACCTGCCGCAGACCCAGTCTAGCAGCGATCAGCTCGATCTGTAGTGCTGCTGCCAAGTGGTGGACATTGAAATCCACCATCCAAAGTACATTTTGTACCCTTGCCACCCTCAACGCTTCCTCCAAGTGTTGTTCAACATGGAGGAGTACTGATTCATCATCCAAGGGAGGATACTATGTGATAGGCAGCAGGAGGTTTCCTTGCCCATATTTGACCCGAAGCCATGAGTCTTCATTGGGTCAAGAGTCAATGTTAAGGACTCCCAGGGCAAATTCCTCCTCACTGTATATCACTGTGCCGCCACCTCTGCTGGGTCTGCCCTGCCAGTAGGACAGGATATATCCAGGGATGGTGATTGTGGTGTATGGGACATTGTTCGCAAGGTATGATTCCGTGAGTATGACTATGTCAGAGCGTTCCTTGACAAGTCTGTGAGATAGCTCTCCCAGTTTTGGCACGAGCCCCAAATGTTAGTAAGGGGGCTTTGCACGGTTGATGGGCTGTTTTTGCAATTGTCTTTTTAGGTGCCTAGGTCAACGTCAGGTGGTCTGTCCGGTTTCATCTCTTCGTTGAGACATCATAGCAATTGAAACAACAGAATTACTTTCTAGGCCTCTTCAGAGGGCATTTGAGATTCAATCATATTGCTGTGGCTCCGGAGTTATGAGTAGGGCAGACCAGGGAGTATGGTACCTTTTGGCCGAAATTATTGGAATTGGAATCTTCAACAAATTCTTCTCTTCTGACTAAAATGTGCTGAGGACAAATGTTGTGTCTTCAATATTGTCCGGATAATGTTGTGTAATCAGAAAACAACACAAACATTAGCCTACTTTTCATTCAACTAGCTTCTGAAGAATACAACTACTACTTTGCTCACATAAATGCCTTGGCCTTAGACCAATGAAGTGATAGGTGATGGAAGGGCAAATGATTCCTCACAGGGAAGGAGGAAATATAACCAAGACTGACAATTTTAGTCACATCCACTGATAGAATATGAATAGGTGAGTGGTTAATGCCTGTTTGTCGACTCACCTACTGATGCCTTGCTCTTCTGAGGGAGCTGCAAAGTCACCTGCTTGGAGTTTGCAATACCTTCAAATATTCAGGTGGAGATTTGATGATGTTATCAGGCCCCCACCACAGCTTTAACTATTGACTTTGCCTTCTGCTTTAAAAAAGTGAAGAGAAGATCAGAGATAAGAAGAAATCCAAACAGTAAGGCTTTCTTTTGAAAATTTTATTGCTTTCCCGAGGGTGCCACCACAGGGTGCGAATTTAGGCCCCTCCTGTTTTGATTTCCAAATATGAAAACTTCCAGAAAACCCGATTACTCATGGCAGTTCCTTCGCTCACGGCTGCTGCACAAAATTCTGTTTCTTCATTCATGAACCAAATGCTCCCATTTCTGAGAACAGCTGCATTGGTGGTGCCGATGAGATGCAAAGTAGTCTGTGTCTCACACTATTAAGGTCAGGGGGATTTGCTGCTCATTCTTCTGCTCAATTCCAGATCCTGGTTTAAAATCAGGTCTCATGTTTGTGTTGTTTTCTGATTACACAGCACCAGCTGGGCAAATAATAGTCTGCACATTCAAGTGAAAATGGAGCATAGCAACAGCATCAAAAAGTATTTTTGATACATTAAGTGAGTGCAGCTTACATTTAGTTGTGTAGATCCGAGTACATAGTTAGCATCTTCTTCAGGAATTAGTGTGAATAGTCTCGTCAGCCCTTATTCAACTCTGCAGATGCAATTTTGCATTTGGGGAGGTGAGATGGCTGTGCAGGCAGATTATACCAATAAATCGCTACTCATCTGCAATGAAATAAAATGAGTAGGTTTTCTCATGTAAGATTTCAATTATAAAGCCAGGTTTCAGTAAAATAATTCACAATGTAGTAATTTAGTACAGTCCACACTCATTATCAAAGCATATTTTTTGAAGTACACTTCTTTCTCTGAGCATGGAGTTGTTAGTGTTAACACTGTAAAGAATTCATTTTAATTAAGGAATTAATTTCCTGAAGAATTAACTCTAATGCTTAGGCCAACTATTCAAATAATAAGTGGCATAGCGACAGATGACCCTTATTTGAACTGGAACAATTCCTCCCACTTTTTAATGAGCCATGCATCAGAACTAACCAACCCTTTAGGCATCTGTTCATTTTGCCAAGGTCATTAAGAGCTTCTAAAGAGGTCACGCATTTCTGTCCTTCCAGTCCATTATATGTCATGTTCATTTGACAATTCTGCTTAAGACAGGTGCTTTAACAGACTAAACAAAGCTACGTCACTGACAGTTTATTTGGTATCTCTACACTTCTCTCCTTTGCACATGCAACTCTCTCAACTTTTGTTGGACTGCTGGCTTGACACTTGCTGACACTCTGAGATACTGAGGAGTTTTTGTTCTTTGTCACAAAAGCCTGGGAACTGTGACGACTGTAACACAGCTTGTAGCAGCTAAACCTTTTTTTTACTGTTCTCCAATCCTTTTCCTGATAATTTTAGGATGATTAAAACTGCAGAGAGAGGGCATTTTGAGGTTACTCAGATCCAACAAATCAAGTGCAAAATTATTTTCATGCAGAATCTGTTCATGGTCTTTTGCATTTTTAATGGTACCATACGAAAAATTGCTATACTCACATCCAAAAGTAAAAATGTCAATTTCAATATTCAATGTTTCAAATAAACTAGAAGAGAAGAATTATGAAAGCAACCAGAGCAAAAAAACAGCCCTGGATTTGTTTAAATAAAATTATTCCATAATACTCTCACTGGCATGTTTCTCAACAATTCATCAAATCAGTTGGTCAACTTATGGGTATTGAGCCTATTTTGATGTATTGGGTGAATTTGGAATTGACACCTGAAAGACAAAGTGCCAAAAATTAGACTAGAGTTTGAGTCAAGACCTAATATTTATCTGCAATATTTCCATGGAATGATTAGAGACTTATTTGTTATAAATGACATTTTGATGGGACAAATTCTCAGTTTGAGTGCAGACAGAAAACTGATGCTGGCAAATTATCCACCAGTTATTCACCTCATCCAATTTCCTTTGCTTTGAAGTCTGTGGATAGGAAAACCAAGTGGGGTGTACAACAGCTGGCCGAATTGCTATGACTAGTTGTCTGCAAGTGGAAATAAGTGATGTACTTTTATAGCTTTAAATTTCTTTAGAGATTTTCCACAGTGCAGCAGAAACTAAGGCAGGAATGGAACAAAAACCCTTTTCACATCTGTTTACTGCTCTTGTAACATGGAATTCTGTTGCTGTGTTATTAGGTTCACTTCATTTTACTCTTTAAAATATCAGTTTCCTTTTTTTGTTTGACTTTGTTCCATGTATGTTATAGCTATTTCTGTTTGGATTGAAATGCAATCTTCTACAAATGTCCTTCCAGGTCTGCTGTAGGCATGTGAATTCTACCACTGCAGGCAGCCATCTTACTGAGACGTCAGTAAAAAATTCAGACTAGACTGTTGTTGTGCTCAGAACAATTTTTACCTTTCAAAACTACTCAAAAATAAAAAGGTTTTTAAGTATATTCTTAAATTGGAAATGGAGATGAGCTTTATTAACTAAAATAAATAGAATTTTTTCTGAATCTCCTGTGTGCTGCACTATTCCCTTTGTTTTGTCAGATTTAGGGCCTCTCTTCAAATAATTATCCAAGTGAGAGCAACCTTCCTGATCTGCTTTTCCTTTTATCTTTCCTGTGGGGAAAAGCCTTAACATTAATTTGTTGCAATACAGCTGACAGACCAGCTCAGATTGGAAAGTCGCAAAGGATTGTATCAATGAAACAGTGCCCCTCAAAGTTGAAGAAGCAAGAAATCTTTCCAGCTTGTTTGTTAAATTTAATCAAGCAAACAAAGTCAAAGAATAGTGAATATCAACGTACACAGCTCCAAAAGAAGAGCAATGTTTGAATGCAACTAATCTTTTAAGGAAATGTAACTATTTCATACACAATGCTTCTTGACAAAAAACATTTTGGAAGGTTTATAGTTGCATTTTCCCATTAAAGGAAGCTGGCTTAATTGTGACTCATTTTTATTTTCTTTTAGTTAAAATTTAGTGAAAATACACTGTTAATAGTAGGGCTGGGGGTCCTCTAGTCCATGGGCTGAATCGAGCTCATTGCGAGATATAATCTGGCCAGTTTGCCCTCAGCAAGCATCTGCTATGAAGGCCTGTTTAATCTCAAAGTGAAAACAGCAGCATTGCTCAGTGATCTTAAAAGCTCAGTAACCAAGTGCAAAGAAGCAGCATAAAATCACTTTGAAGGAAAACATCCTGAAAGCCAGGGACCCCCCTCCAGAGAAGCAGTAACGGAGCCCTTTGGAGGACAGCAGCCAGGAGCACAGGAGCCAGCAGCAGAGAAACAACCAGCAGAGCTTTATTTCAGAAGGCCTCCCACAGAATGACTACAAAAATGGCTACTACAAATGAAAGAAGAAGAGTGGATACGGAGTTTTGTTGTTAAAAAAATGACAGATAACTTCTTTTTTATTGAACTGAAATGCAAACCTGTATACTTGATTTGTGGAAAAGCATTTTCTTTCCTGAGAAAAGCCAATGTATAATAAGATTGCAGCATAAAATACATTCAATGGTGAATTGCAAGGATAGGTGTATGC
>NC_063344.1:35800364-35821706 GCF_021869965.1 Rhincodon typus
TTCGAAGTTATTGTCCAACAGGTTTATTTGAAATCACAAGCTTTCAGAGCACTGCTGTTTCATCAGGTGAAATCTTCACCTGATACCTGATATTGTGTCACTTCCGACAAATATCACAAGATGAAGAAAGGAGATGGATGATGTTATGTTTCTTAAGCCTGTTATATGGTGACTGAACTTATTGCGAAAAGTTATTGGGCCTGATCTAAAGGGAGATTTTGTGGAAGTGCGTATCATTGTGATTGCAACTTTACTGGCTCCAAAGGAATTTACACTGGGCAGAATCTTATCAGGGTCTGAGTGACATGGACCATGGTGAGATGGATGGCGGAATCGGGTGACAGTTGCAGCAAGATCCATCTTGATTTCAAAGGCATCTCACTCCATCTTTTGTGCTTTGAACAAGCAGCGTAGTGAGATTCTAATTAGGCAGGGGCAAGATGCCAATTGACAGTCATTATTGATTGTTAAAAGTCTTGTTACTGCCTTAACTTGCCCCATTAATATTCACACCCACATCCTACTGAGCTAACCAAACAAACCAGATGTCAGGAAAAGTCAATGCTAAAAGCCAGCACATGGTCATGGCAGATCAAGCTCACTGTTTGCTCCAAACAGCCTCCATGTTGAACACCGGGCAACAATATCTTAGGGCATGATCTTTGTGTACCAGCCATTCCTACTCCCTGAACATTGGCTTCCTGAATCAGCCAACCCATCACGACCATCCTGGTACTTCTACTATGCACTTGTGGTAGCTCAAGAAGAACAGGCTTGCATTGTAGGGCACCCCAGCAAATAGCATTGAAAGGTTATTTATGCGGGGACACTTTATGCAAAGGGTCAGACACCCAGCTTGCAGACTGGACTAGCCTGCACCTTGGGAGGGCTGGCTCGCTCTTTCTGCACATTCTCACTTAGTATCTACCTTTATACTCATAAGTGCCAATTAGTGCAGTCACACAAGCAGGTATCTTGCATTGCTCAAGTAGTCCTCAGTTTACAGACCACGTATCTTGCTGTATGGCAGCGTGCTACATCAATCGCATACCCGGGATACCACCTGCAGGAAATGCTCACTGCACTTGCTGCAGCAAATAACTACGCTTCGAACTCTTCGGGGAGCAATCCTCACTGAAGCCCTTGGCCTTGAGCATGCCCAGAAAAGGTGGAGTAATTAACTCAAACTGTGAGGGAGACAGCTACATCACACACCTTTCAGAGCAGTATTAAAGGAGAACAACATTAGTCACAGGTCCATGATAGGTGCAGCACACAGGTTGCATATTCCCTGGCCATCCTATAGCTTTGCCCCTTTCTGTATGTTGAACCTCCCTGGTACAACTCTTTGTCTTCTACACCTTTCCGGACAGAGGAAGACAAACATTTAATGACGTTGAGTGTAGAGGAACTTGTTTCCACCATTATCCAATGCTGCCTGTATGCATTACTCCCTCTGCTTTCAGGTTGTACTGTCAGCTCTCAGCACAGTCCTCAATGCATTGAACACTGTGTATGGTCATGACCTGCTGCCCAAATGCATAAAAATGTCTTTAACATGTACACAAAGAGACACACAAACACATGCAGGAAATTTCATGTCATGGATATTAATATAAAAACTGCTATTTAGAAAAAAAAAGTCTTCTTTACACATGCCACCAAAGTGTCCTCAATAGATTTTTTTCCTTCTTGCCCTCACATTACATTTCAGAAGATTTATAGGTACCACATCTACATCCCTGGATCCACAGTTGGGATGGAGGGGCCGTGCTTCGCTGTGGAGCCCATTTTTCCTGGAGGTTTAATGGGGCATCCTTAGAGACGGTTGAGTCTTAACAAGTCAGGCGACCCGAGCAGCATGTTGACACTTTTCAGCTTCGACAGACAGGGTTGGGGCTGGAGGATCCAGCCGCCTCTTCAGTGTCGTCAGTGGAAACCGCTGAGGAGCCTACGTGTGGTTACACCTCCAGCTGGGTGACTCCTGGCACCACCTTTTTGCTTTTTGAGGAGAGGACACCTGAACTGAAGTCAATGTTCCCTGCACTCTGTAGCCATACCTATGGTCCTGGGGACCAGTAACTGGGTCATCGGAGTGTAAGTGCTTGCGCATTTCGAGCACCCAGTGACAATGCTTAACCTGCCTTTACATGGCAGCCAAACTGTACGTGGAGCCACACCAGAGGGTCAGATAAATTGCTGTGGCTTCTGGGTAATGAGGGCCAGTGCGTCCAATATGTCTGACTGCTGCTGCTCCTCCATCTATATTTGGATGATGTCCCCATTTGCCCACACCACAAGGTCCTCTCCTTCCTGGGGCTAAGCTGCTTTCTGCTGGTCCTCCAAGTACCACTTGTCTGGGCTGTTTCTTTGTCAGCCAGCTGTGAAACTGTCGCTGTGGGTGCTCACCAGATTGTGTACCCGCACTCTCTATGTCTGCAGTTTACCGTCATACTCCCCAAGGTATCTCCATCTGTGTGAGTAAGGGTTGCAGGAAGCAGTTTCTCCAATGCTATCTCTGAAGCCACAGTAGTCTTGTCCAAAGAGGCCCAGGCAACGCTCCTTCTGCAGGTAGCTGCTTCTCTGTAGACGTCATTGGAAGCCTTTTGGGACTTGCAAGACAAAAGACAGAGAGAAAGCATCAGGACCAGTGATTAGAAGTGGTATACAATAATTGAGAGTGATATCAGGACTAATGGGAAAGTGGCAATGGCATGTAGAGCGATTCTTAATCATTTGGCAGGACATGGATATCTTGGCATCTCTGCAGCAACAGTCTCTGTCTTCTCCTGCAAAGGACAGGATTCTCTCCTCATCGGGAGGGTGAACACAAATGTTGGGCAGCTGTCCTCTTTCCTGGGCTTTCCCTGTCCTGTTATGCGTCATTCTCTACTTTTAATGAGAAAAAGTAGGGGATAAGTCAGTGAAATGATGGTGGGTGGCATAGCTGTTAATATTGGTTCATGTGGAGGAGTGGTGGTGGGATGTACATGAAGGACTAAAGAAGCAGCACAGGAGGCATCCAGGGTTAATTGTGTTGGAGACCGAAGGGAAATGCAAGTCATTGGCTTCGGTGGGAGTTGTGTGCAGTTGCATTGATAGATTGAGTGTGGCAGAGAGAAGAGTGTGGCATTTGCCATGATGGAGTGGAAAAGATCATTGACTTTCTTTGTGCATCACTGGCCATTTCTCCACACCTCGGAGACAGCGCTGACCTGGGTGGTAATCTCAGACCAGGCTGGTGGTTCTCTAGGAAGATAACACCTTTTTGTTGTGCCATCCCATCCACCAGGACCTCCAAATCCCTGTTGGGGAAAGGTAGTGCTCTCTTACCCATCTCCAATATCTTGTTCACAGCTCCTAGATCAAGAAGGGCAGATTTGGAATGCCAGTGCTTATCTTGGTGCACATCACCATTTCAAATTTTAAAAAGAGATTCCGGTCTTTTGGAAGATATCTGCTGGCTGGTGAGTTGTTGTGGGATTGGCATGTGGTGCGATAGGGCAGAGTTTGGACTTGACAGACACCATAGGGGCACGGTAAGCAATTAATGAGCAGAGTTTGGTAAGATATGGAAAAGGACTAACTAGGCCCTGCCATGAGAAATCCTCAAAAAAAAACTCAATGAAACTAAAATTAGGCAAAAATTATTTCAGAGTGTCAGCCTCTTATTTCAGAGTGTCAGTTTCTCTCGCAGAACGTGTCAGATCAGATGAATAACATAGCTCAAGACATGAAAAATCTATGAATGATTCTGCAGCTAATTTCAAGCGCTCCTCTCTGGCTATCAATGAGGCAACAGACCTGACAAAAACAAGCCAAGTGACGATTTTCATGCAAGGAATTACAGCAGAGTTTGAATTTAGAGAGGATTTGTTTTCTTTTGCAGAAATGTGTGACACCAACAAAGGGGAAGATATTTTTGATTGGACTACACTGGCAGTGCACAAGCTTTAGTTATCATTGGAAAAATTAAACTATATTACTACTGATGGTGCTCCAGTCAGGGTTGGATCTCAGAAGGGATTAGTTACTATAGTCAAGAAAGAAGTAGATTCGCTCAACTTTGATCAGAGTGAGCTCATTGTATGCCTCTGTTACATTCATCAAGAGAATCTGTGGACACAGTCCATGTAGCTGAGTGACATAACATCAAAAGTAGAATCATGTTTATTAAAAGTGGAGCTGTAAACTGTTGCCGATTTAAAGAGTTACTAAAAGACCTTGAATCAGAGTACAGCGATTTACTCTACTATTGTGCAGTGAGACAGGGTGAATGCCTATGTGCATTTCCTGAACAGAGAATTTAAGTGAAATTTTTCTCGGAGATTAAGGGAAAACCTACGGTTGAGCTGAGCGAGCACGACAGGCCACGTGACTTGGCATTCATGGTCAACATTATGCAGTATTTGCCTGAGCTCAGTGTCAAATTGCAAGGGCCTAACCAGGTTCTTTTACGTCCCCTCTTTCAAATGTGAAATTATTTCCAGCCAAGCTATAAGTGTGAAAAAAGCAACTAGAAAAGGGCAAGACCATGCATTTTACTATCCTTCAGGGACAAAAATCTGCAACAATAGAGGAGTACACCAAGAGTGCGCAAATTTACTTTAGAGGTTTTTGCATGATTTCATGACCGAAAGATGAAAACACCTAAAAATGAAAGAACAGGAACTAAAAACTTTTGCCACACCATTCAATATTGCGGCTGTCAATGTACCTGAAAACCTTCAACTTGAAGTTATAAATCTGCAAAGAACAGTGAACTAGAGTCCAAATACAGTAAGGTGCCCCTCCTGAAATTCCACTGACTCCATGTGTGTCACTGACTGCAAACTTCAGAAGATATGCACAAAGAATTGGATTGCTGTTTGGAACCACATACTGCAGTGAACTGTTCCTTTCAAGCTGTTTGTATTCCAGATTAAACTGATGAGAATTTGTAACAAGAGTTGCAAGTAGAAACATTTTTGTTGCCAGTGGATGTAAGAAAGGGAGGCAACAGCCCAGTGGTATTATTGCTAGACTATTAATCCAAAGACCCAGCAAATGTTCTGGGGACCTGGGTTTGTATCCCATCATGGCAGAAGGTGGAATTTGAATGCAATAAAAATCTGGAATTAAGAATCTAATGATGATTGTGGAAACTGCCGTTGATTGTCAGGGGGAGAAAAACCCATCTGGTTTACTCATGTCTTTTAGGGAAGGAAACTGTTTTCCTTACCTGGTCTGGCCTACATCTAGCCTCAGACCCACAGCAATATGGTTGACTCTTAACCACCCTCTGGGCAATTAGGGATGTGCCATAAATGTTAGCCTAGCCAATGACGCACATCTTGTGAGTGAATTTTAAAAAAGGCTCATTGAGGCAAAGCAACCTCAGCCTTTGAATTAAAACAGCAAATGAGAGAAACATTTCAGTTTTCTCTCTCAAAAGCTAAAACATTGATTTTTCTTGTGTGTGCAGTACATGATTGGTTTTGTTCATGTGTCAGTGGCCCCCTACTATGCAAAAGGTTCTCCACTCTTACTGTGTAATGAATATACATTTAAGACAACCGTTAAGATGTGATGAGCAGAGGGAGAAGAACAATTTCCAGAATCCAGAGCAAAGGGACATTACCATAAAATTGCAGCCATATTGGGGTAATGTCAAGAAGCACGCCTTCATACAAAGAATAATGGAAATCACCCCTTAAGAGTTATTGAGACCAGGTCAATTGAAACTTTCAAAACTAATGTAGATTGATTTTAGTAAGACAAAACAAAAGTATTCAGGAATATAAAAAGAAGGTAGATAAATTGAGTTGAGATACCTATTCAACCACGGTCTAAATGAATGGAAAAGCAAGTTTAATTGGATGAATGGCCAATGCCCCTTTGCATGTTCTATAATATCATATTTATATTTTGCTGCTCTTTTAAGGAGCTAGACATGCATGCAATTGTAGCTTGTCATGAGGCTTGTCACCAGTATATTTGAAGATATGTTTTTTTAAAATATTTAAATGAGTAGGACTGTTGCAAACTAAATTGAGACAAAGGAAGCTGCTTAAAATACAAAACCAACTCACTTGGAATGTGAGATAGCAAAAGAATCACCATTGTTTGAAGGGCAGTACAAATGGCACTCTCTAATCCAGACAACCATGGAAACCTAACACAGTCTCTGACAGACACTAAAAAGTGCAAAATACTGGACATAATCTATCAAAAAAGCACTTCATGAAATACACCCTGAAACTAATATTTCAAGAGAGATTTTGAGAGCTTCTAGAGATTACTGAAAGTGAAGCTATTATTGCTACCTCGCTGTCTTAAAGAAACTGACCTCTTTCCACGGAAACAACGACAAACAAGAAAAATCAGGGAGCTGGGGACTTTAAAAATAACTGCAAAATTTGCTACATTTGACTGCTCCCTATAACCCAACAAATCCACTTCTGCCTCAAGTTTAAACTTTACACCTCAAAGACTGTCAAAGAACTCTAAACTACATATTCTTTCATCTTTCTTTTATATTAGACCAATCCGCTTTTAATATTATAAATGGGTGTGAGTGCCCAAATGGCTCCTCAAAGGCTGCGTACTTGACTCTACGTCTTAATTATTTCCTTGGGGTTAGAATGTAATAAAATTGTTCTTTCTTTCATTAAGAAAACCTTGTGTTTGGCTCCTTATTGTGTACAATAAAGAATAGTTAACCACTGCAGATGTTGCCTTGTATTAGTCAAGGAGTTCGAACAGAGGACGGTCAGTTTACCACTCTCACCTGGTCATAAGTTGCAATCTTATTACAATTGACATTAGTCGGACAGTTACGTTTATTAATGCCAGTTATTAGTCATCAGCACAATTTAAATGATTTAATATTAATTCCTAATTGAATTAAGATCATTCCACTGGTGTTTTCATATTCATAAAATCAAGTTCTCCCTTCTTTGCCTGCTTGTAGTGACACCTTCAATCTAAGCACATAACTGTTGGATTACAGCTGCTGAAACAAAACCACGGCAAAATGCTTAATTACAGAAGACTGAACAGCTTCAAAGGCAAGTAAAGTACTATTTTCAGATATCATGTGATCTGAAGTCACATGGTCAGACCACACTGTTCAGATGTCATGTGATTAAACCCTCAGGAATACCTCAAACCACAATTGGAAACCTGACAAAAATCTATAATTATGTAACATCTTTAATATTATAAAACATTCAAAGCAAGCAAAATTAGTCCCATGGCCATATCAGGGAATATGAGTGCAGGTGGTCAAACGGTGGCCAAAGATGGATTTAATGAAGCATCAAAAAGAAAGAAAGCCATTCAAAGAAGTTTAGGGAGTGAACTTTACATCTCAGAACCTAAGCGACTGAATGCACCATTATTAATATTAAATCAATTCAAATCAGAGATACTCAAGGAGTCCGAATTCAACAAGCATTTTGGAAGTTTGTGAAGTAAAATTACTGAGACAGAGGGGTTTGAAAGAAAGTTTTAATTGATATGCTGTTTGATGAAGAGCCAATGTAAATCAGCAAACATAGGAGTGATCTGTGAAAGGACTGACTGCAAGTAAGGATGACACTGGCAGAGTTTTGAATGATCTCAATGTTACAGAATTTTCAAAGTTTACAAGTGAATGGAAACATCTGCAAGGGCAAACAATTGTTAGATCCAATGGATCAGTAAAATTTATAATTTGCATTGTCTAATCAAGATCACACAGCGAAGTTCCTAAAAATTTAGTGTGACGAGGATTCTTCAACCTTTTCTATATGAATACTCCTCCATAGTGCTACAGGAGAAACAACTGTGACAGTAGGCTAAAGTACTACTTATCAAATTTCACTTTGTATATTTCTCCCAGCAAATATAGAGACTGTCCTTCAGACCTCTTGCAAATATTGAAATCCTTCCGTTTATCTCTGGGTCTAAGTTCTGATAATTTATATTATCAGAGACCCCAAAGGAAAAAGTGTCAATGCTGCAGAGGACATTTCTTTTCAGCAGTAACATGATGATAAGTTATTATAGAAACATACAATTAGAACAAAAGAAATTGGTTGAAACATAGGCAGGAATATTGTAACTCAATGAATCCACTGCAATACAATAGATCCCTTTGGAAAGTTGTAAACTGAGGTAATGATAAGTTGTGTTGTTGCTGAAAGATGGTAAAAGACTATGTTATGTCACAACAAAATGAATATTTGAAATTCACACCATACAATTATATTTAGTGTATTGTAATAACAGGTGCCTCTATACATAGTATTAGTCACCCTATTTAAAGGTGGATGTCAATGCATTGGAGGCAGTTCAGATAAGGTTTACCAAACTAATATCTGGAATGGATACTTATCGTGACAGGGAAATTTGAACAAGTTAGGATGATATCCACTAGAATTTGAAAGAGTAAGAGGCATCTTGATTGAAAAGTTTGAAATTGTGAGGTGTCAATGTAGAGAGCATGTTTCCTCTAATAGGATAATCTAGAAATAAGGATCACCTATAAAAAATCAGGGATCTCCCATTTAAAACAGATATTACCTGTGATTTTTTTTTGTCTCCTTTCCAGAAAAGGTGGTGGAAGCAGCGACCTTGAAACTTTTAAGGCCCTGGCAGATAGATTTTCTTTAAACAAAGGATTGAAAGGTTATTGAGATAAGTAGGAATTTGAATTTGAGAATTTGTGAATGTAAATCAGAACAGCCGTGGTTTTGTTGAAAAGCAGAGTAAACTCAAGGGCTGAATGGCCTACTCCTGTTATTACTTCATATGTTAGATGAGTTATTAGCCAAGTTTTGGATACCTAATGTTAAGCAGGTTTATCTTTGGATATAATTTGGAAATTCTTGACTCTGGGAAACTAATATCTGACAGATGTTATGACTGTACTTCAAATATCTCTATACTGTTTAATAGCTGGTTCAAACTGCTTTAAAATCAACTGACAGAACAGGACCATTTCTAGCATCAAAAAGCACTTAAGATCCTATAGCCACCAAGCATTAGTCTGTTGATAGACACTTCTCTAAAGTTTTGGCTGTAGGTTGACCATGTCAAGTAATGTCTGTCAAAGTGAAGTAAAGCCGGAAAGACAGACTTACATTTATATAGTGCATAAGGATGCCCCATAGCACTTGCAGCCAACAAAATACTTTGGATGAGTAGTTACTTTTGTAATGAAGGAAATGTGACAGTTCAAGCAACAATGTGATTATGTTCAGAGAATGCCATGGTGATGCTGTTGAGGGTAAAGAATTGGTCAGGGAATGTAGGAAACTCCTGTGTTCTTTGTCAAGATGGGGCCAAGGGGTATTTTACTTTCATCTCAGAGTGCATCTCTAATTGTACAGGAATGAGTTAGCATAGGAATAATGTTGAAAGCAATGATATTCTGATGCAGAAGGAAGGATTCTCTCTACAAATTCAAAATGTTAATGTTGCTGCTAATAAATCCATAACTGCTGCCTAATTCCACAAATGGTGAGTAAATAAGAGTGCTGGAGAACCTCAGCAGATCTGGCGGCATCAGTGGAGAAAGAGTTAATATTTGATTCAAATCTGTCTCTTCCAGGGGCCTGAAAAAGTGACAGGTTTTGTACTGTGGAAAAAAAAACACATGCAAGGTGGAGCAAGTGGACAGATGGTAAAGGTGCCCCAGAGCAAAAGGCATAGGAAATGCTAATGTTAGAAAAGAAGAGACAAACCTGAAGACAAGGTGCCAGTGACAGCTGTTAACAGTATTGTGTGGGAGTCTGAACAGTCTAAAACATTAAGAAGCGATGTGAAACCATGAAAGATACAGTATTTGGATAAGTCATCGGCTCTCCCTTCATTCTTGGAAGATGTCTACTTAGATCACAATTTTCTGCCATGGACCTTCACGTGACTGAAAAGATTGCTTCTCAACCCACATTTTGGGCACATGGATGAGGGCATTCCATGAGGTGATGAGATCCAGGGTGCAGGATGAGCTTCCATTGCTTTTTTTCTTTGCTGCTACTCTGCATCATCACTAACGACATTGTAACCCCATGCTTCATGGACAAATTGTTGTCATTCTAAATGGTTGATACCGAACTTATCTGAGTTAGTACTGCAATAGTGCCCCTCCAAGGAGTGCCTTTGCAGCATTTTCTTCATTCTCCACTGGAGCATTGGCCATTTGAGAGTTGACAAAACAGGGCTTGCCAGGAAAAATGCCTGGGGAGTTTCAGAGACTGTGTCCAGCCCATTTAAGTGATTTGGCAGGAGTATTGCCTAAATGCTATGGCACTGGCTTCAAGGAGAAGGCTAACATTTGTTTAATGATCCTCCCACAGAATTCAGGGGATATGGCAGAGCCACTGCTGGTGGAATCGTTCTGGCACTGCTACATGTTGCTGGTATATAGTACAGGTCTCACTTCATTACAGGAGCAGGCATCTGATCAGGGGTTGGATTTGGTGCCTGCCACGTTATGGAAAGGCCTTAGCATAAACCATAGTGTCTCTTTCAACTTTTATAGATTGGAATATTTGATTGACCAGGTGTGGTTAATGTATGAGTTTTGTTTTTGCAACATCTAAGGACTGGCCAAGTTACCTAGTTATAACCAGACCTTGGGCGAAGATCCCCAATTCGTTATGATTCTGAATGGGACACCCCCATATTGTTATACTGCTGGGCAAGGAAGAAGAAGTTTTTCCCTTCTTTATTCAATCACCCCACCTCCACCTCATATTGATTGGTCACCACAAGGTGAACTTAGCTCAAGGGACACCCTCCTCAATTCCAATACATTTATCCCTTAACAGGAGCAAGTTTAACTTGGTTTTCTTGGGTTAAAGAATGAGTAAGTTTATTAGTTACTAAAACACAAGGAAAAACAACAAAACTCATTGCACATACACACAGATTAGAAATGAAAAGTGAAGAAATTCATAGAAAAATGATATATGAAACATTCTTAGGCTTGTCTGTGAGGTGTGGGTGGTAAAATGTTGTGATTTTTGTGGGGTTCTGCTAGCTGTAACCTCAGCAAACGAGTAGTCGATCTGGAATTTCTCTGTTCTCCAAGTTAGCGAAATGGAGTTGAAAATCAAGAGCTTCCTTCATGATGGCAGTTTTGATGACTTCTGACTTGTTTCTAGGAATCACTGAGAAAGATAGACCTCTTTCACCTTCAAGTGCAAGAACGCCAAGTGGGATGTTCTTCAGCTGTGATTTTTGCACCACTTTCTGACCCAGTCAAACTGGAACAGCAGATGAGCACATACAGAGTGAATTTCAGTTGTTGTTTTTTCAAACCCTTCTCTTGTGTGTTTCTGAAATGAGAAAACACAAACAAATCTTTCATCCAGAGGGATCCTGCCTTTACCTCACATCATGTTTTCAGTCTGGAGTACAATTCGTAGGGGATGTTTTCTACCAAGGGGATAATTGGCTTCCATCATTTCTACAACTACAGGAGAACAGTGCAGTTTTTGTATTATACTCATTCTTCTGTCTAAAGTTTCTTGAAATCCTACTGATGTGACTTTCCATAATCTCCCTCGTTGTAAGTATCATCCACACAGGATTTTTCAAGATAGTCACTGAATTATATCCTTAACATTTGCATTCCCATCATTCCTGAGATGTATGTACTTTTATTTTGTTATTTTTGATCTTAATGCAGTTCATGACCCAATCGTCACACCTCCAACCCAATTCCAGAACAATAGGGTCAAATAAAGTTCAGTACACTAGACCCCTTTGTCCAAACCCTCATGTTTGGAGATCATCATTACCGGGACCAGTCTGACAAAAACAATGTTGAAATATGTGACCTCTTAAAATGAAGACAAGCAGCCTGCATTGCCTCACAGAAAACCCTAAGATTGTAAATCCAGAAGGCAACATTTCAACAGTTTAAGATTGACAGCCAAAGACAAACCTAAAAGATAAAGGACAGGTGGTGAGAGGAGAAAGCTCAAGAGATCAATGTTCTAACAAGCTTGAAAAGCAAATGCTTTGAAGCCACCAGTATAATCTAGAGACTGAAGTCAAATGGGCAGCTGAAGAAACTGCCATCCTTACCTGGTCTGGCCTACATGTGACTCCAGTCCACAGCAAAGTGGTTGACTCTGAACTGCCCTCTGGGCAATTAGGAATGGGCAATTAATGCTGCCTGGTTAGCAATGCCCTCATCCCGTGAATGAATAAAGAAAAAAAAATCTCCTTCACCCATAAAATAATGTTTCTCTTCTTAAGAGTGATATGTCAATGCTGGAAGGAACATTTTGAACAACTCCTCAACTCCAGTAAGATACATTCCAGGTCTCCCTCTGTAGCCTGTGGTAGAAACAATGGTAAACTACAACCCATGGGAGAGCTGCAATGAGCAATCAAATGGATGAAAAGGAACAAAGCCACAATGGCACTCCAGATAATAAGTTTTTCAAGTTATCAACCATTAAGCCTGGGAGGGAAAGAACTTCCCACAACACCTCACTAGTTTTCCTCCATCACTATGACTGACGACAGGAATAGAGCAACTGTAACTATCCACAAGAAGAAAAAGTTCAAACTATCAAGATATATCCATCATGTTCATTGTAGGGAAAATATTGATTTTGATTACGAGAACAATTTTTTTATTACTGCTTTGACATTATTTCATTTTTCAGGAAAATATTCCTCTCTATTTTCTTCCCTAATTCAAGCACTTGCAATTAACATCATGATATAAAAAGGAAATTCTAAAATCCAGAAATCATTGAGTCTCAAGCATTCTGAGCTAGAAACATTATAGTATATCATGTTACATGTCTGAAAATTAACACCTAATTTCTCTGTTTTTCATTACTTTTTAAAAGTTGGATTTGTTTCGTTCCGATCTAGAGTCAAGTATTTTGACTAACCATTGGGTTTGCTGAATCAATCATCCATGTCAATTCTGCAGCACAAATTTGATTGTACTGATACCTTTGCTTTATTGTTAATCACAAACTCTCAAATAAGGATTATTCCATCTAGAAAAACAGTTTCATTGTTAAACTATCAAAAGGGCAAAAGCTGATTACATTAAAAGAGCATCTGTATTTCCACATCGATCACAATAAAATAACTACTGCTTACATTTTCTTTAAGAATCCTTTGTACTTTTAGGCTTTTGGTAAGGATGCAGGAACCATCTTTCCATCGGAGACAACTTGTTTGACACTTAAGCTTGACACAGGAAGGAAGTTTCCCGTCCATAATTTGACAGACTCATTGACAACTGCTCATTACTCAAATTACTCTTCGGCCAATGCCTTCTCTTTAATTGCATTTCTATTTAAGGGATGAACTTGCCTGTGGTTATCCATGATGAAGCACTTCCTTTAGCTCTGAGAAACTAAAGTCTTAACTAAAGTCTGGAGTGCAGGCAGTTTTATTGCCGGTTTGGCCACTGCATGAAAGGCTAATATTGTGTAAAACAATGCTGCCAAAGGTGGCTGCAGGCAAGGAAAAGTGTGAAAGTAACAACCTACAAATGGATTACAGAAATAATGGGGCACTCACTGGAAGAATGTCGCTGCAGTACAGCCAGAACCATTTTCAAAGTTTCCAACGTAAACAGTCTCTTGTAGAAACACTAAATGCTGAGGCCAACAGTTCAAGTAATGATTTTGCACCATTACGGCAACAGAATAAATCACCACCAAATCATTGCCAGGCTGCCTTTCCCTCTATAATGTGCACTATCACACTGCCTGCAGATAATATGGCAACCTTTTCGTATGATCACAATATACTTAAGTAATTATATGTCTCAATCCTTTAATGAGTTCATTAACTAGTGAACATTCAGAATCAAAACATCAATGAAGATTCCTCACTAGTTTGATTGAGATATGTCTTCACTAGTAACTTAATGCATTTGTGTTTAGGCTGATGAGAAAAATTTACAGTGAAATGCCATTAGAGGCTATCTCTTTCTGCCCCAGTACTTTGAGTTCTGCCTGACATCCCTCTGCTTTCCATTTTTACTAGTTAACAATGATTCTTAATATGGCAGCAGTGTGGTGTCCTACACATAGGCCTGATCTTCACTCCCGAGTTAGCAATGCAGTGTTGGGACACCCCTTGGCCCTGCAAATCTGATTGGGAGAAAGTGCCCTGGATGATCTGCTTTTTATTCTGAGACACAGTGTAGTGGAATGGAGGAGTTGCGAGATGCAAGATTGGATTGGGAAACAATGGAGCCACAGAGACTGCTGAGTGTGGAGCTTGGCTGTACGAAAGGCAAGCCTTGGTGATCCAGCACTTTTACCCAGCTGTGAAAATCCAAGATAATAAAAGATCATGTTTTCTCCCTTACCCCACTTATTCTCCCCACACAATCCCCATGCCCATTCATGCCGACTCATACTACCTGAAGCCCTTCCACCCAAACCACCCACAATAACTGCTCATATCCTACATGGCACTTCATGACTCCTATACACCCCCTTGGTTATTTATACCCTCCATATTAAATATGCCCATCTAGCCACAGTCCCTTTTTAGACCCTATACTAACTTAGTGCCATATACAGTTCATGACTCACTCCCTTTTCTCCTCATATTCTTCATGCCATTTCCCCTGATAATTTCAATAATAACCTCTTGCAGCTTGGTGGAAAAATGTGACTATGGAGATTTGATATTAGAACTCATAAGAGACAAAATTGTTTTTGGATTTATTGATGAGTCTTTGTCAATTTTACTACAGTTCAAAGACGATTTGACCCTGGAGCAGGCAATTTGAATCGTGCCAGATACAGAAACCAGGAAGACTCACAGAAAAATCCAAAAGAGGAGAAAGATAACCTTATCACAGGATACCAATAGATCCTATTCACTTTATGAGGTACAATGCTCAGCAGATGCACTAACAAAGAGTAGGCCAATATCAAATACTAAGAATCAAAGTAGAACTATGGAACAACAAAGCCTCATAAACCAAAGCAGATCCCAGATATGACTAAATACTGCTACATTAATAAAACTTTAGGTCACTTCCAGGAGAAGTATGCAGAAGTACAAGAGAAGGTGAACTTTAAACAATTCTGAAATATGTGGGCGATTGTAAGATGTATGGCAAAATCAGGCAAAATATTCAGTGAGAGCCATCTCAATATGAAGATCATCTCACTGAATTTTTTAGTTATTTTCATCAACCCATTCGAACATATTATGACACACTGCCGGGACAGGGGGGTCTTAAACCCAGACCTTATGGCCTAGAGGCAGGGACACATTATGATACAAAACCCTCTTCACCTCATCTTTTGTTCTTTCTTCAAGTGGCTTGGTGAATTCCCAATTGACACTTTTTTTTTAAAGCCTTGATAATAATTCAAATCACCACATTAATATTTGGTTGTGATTTTACCAAGTTTGCCAAATAAATTAGCCATCAGGAAAACTTGTCATGGGAAACAGAGCAAGTTTTTGCTGTGTTTAACTAACTTCTTGCTCCAAAGGACCTCCATGTTGCATGCTGGGCACCAACATCTCAGGGCATGCTCTATGGGCGCCAGCCGCACACAAACACCATGTCCACGGACATTAACATCCAACGTTTGCCAGTCTCAGAGAGCCCTCATGACGCATGTTTGATTGACTTACAGGACACTTCTATACAGTATGCTTCTATACTGCACCTCAGGCTGTACTAACAACAATAATTTTAATACTGAAGCAAGGAAACTGTGTGCTCGTGGCTGGACCAGGCTGCACCTCCAGGTTCTCCGCTCACTGTCACAGTGCTCACTCACCTTGACCCAACTAGATGGTCACAGCATCCTGACCTTGCATTGTCTTGCCTTGGCCTCTTTTGCTTTGCCCCTCAGCTACAGATACCCAGCAGATATTACTGATCTCTTGCAGTGCTGTTTAACCAGGAAAGTTATCATAGCTGTTAGTGGTCCTCGGCCCCATCAAGGGTGATAGCCTGCGCTCAGGGGATTCTGACACCATGGGCAATCTTAGGGCAGTCAGAAGCAGGATTCTGTCCTCATAAAGATTGAGGATCCAAATGATCGGCAGGACACCACCCATCTTAACTCTTTCTGCTCTACTGTAGGCTGTTTCCTTCTTGGAATGAGGGAGAGGTAGGAATGACAGAAGATGATGTGTGTGGCATGGCTATTACTGGGTGAAAGTGAGGAGGTGTCCCAGGTAAGTGAGTAAGCAGCACAGAGGGCATTCAGAGTTAGTTGTGTCACCAATAGGAATGGGTAAGGGTGATTGAGGAACATGTAACAGTCAACAAACAGCGTAGTGTGACATGAGCCTTGTGGGAGGTGGGTACAGTAGCAGAAACTGAGTAAGTGCGAGGTATCAGAGAGAAAATGGTGGCACTCATGCTGGTAGTGTGAATATCAATGTCCAGTCAGGTCAATAATAATGCTGAAGAAATAGAAGTTACAGTGTGCAGAGATGAAACTACATAGTGGAGGTGGAATGACTTTCAGGTGTAAATGTATGCTACAATTAAAACTGAGAGATAAAAATGAGTTGAAAATGGGTAAATGGTTCACAGCCAATGCTTCACAATCACTACACACAAGTTTTGACCTCAACATCCTCATAGTAGCAGATGATGTTCAATTAGTTCCAAGAAGACAATTGGTTCACAATGAGAGATAGTAGGAACTGCAGATCCTGGAGAATCTGTGATAACAAGGTGTAGGGCTGGATGAACACAGCAGACCAAGCAGCATCAGAGGAGCAGCAAAGCTGACGTTTCAGGCCTAGACCCCTGAAGAAGGGTCTCGGCCTGAAACGTCAGCTTTCCAGGTCCTCTGATGCTGCTCGGCCTGCTGTGTTCATCCAGCTCTACACATTGTTATCTGTTGGTTCACAATGAAACTGTCACTGTCTGGTAAGGAGCAACAGGTAGAAGATTTAATTGGACTTCCTGGACTCCTGGCAGAACCCAAAAAGAAGTAAAAATTCTGTTGAGGTTATTTGAGTTGGAAAAAGAGAATTGTTTCATACTGTCTACAGGAAAGCAATTGCAGATTTTACATGAATGATGGAAATGTTTTCCATTCCAATGAGTACTGAGGAACATTCATAAGACATAAATTAACAAAACCTGCCAGAAGAAGCAAATATGAGAACAAAGATAGACAGTACAAACCATTTGAACTCAATGACAAATCTTCAACTGATGTTATTCAGACAATAAAATAGCCAGCTGAACAAATTAATGTAGCAAATTTGACTTTGATGCTCTATTCTGAGACAACACAAATTCAAAAACAACATTTCAATTCTTCATATTCCAAAGAAGAAATATTAGCACCAATGACAAAAAAAACACGAACTAGCCAGCAATCCTCCAATAGTATGACTCTGTAGAATGACTGAGAAGTCAAAATATCTAATTGACCAGACAACTGCAGAGGGTGAACAAAGATGTCTGGACAATTCATCAAGTTGAAGTAAAGAGCTTATATACTTCAAAAGAGATATATCAGTGGAAGGAGAGTAAAACCTTTTCCTGAATAAAATGGAAATGAGCTGCATGGGAAGTCATGGAAGCCAGAACAAAGTCTGCAGATTCAGGATACCACCAACACAATGAAAACTTTCAAGAGAAAACATAAAGAGAACACATTCTGGACTAATTTGTGAAAACTTTTAAAACACACAAATTAGTGAATTCAGAAACTTTGGAAAGATGAAGAAATAGTAAATGTGAAGTAGTTATATCTCTCAATATATTAATGTGAACTATATGGAACGAAGTTTCAGGAGAGATGTTGCATAACATATTGTTTCTGAGAAAGTTAATGTTGCAGTACATTAAACTGAATATAATCTGATGGTGTCTTCCAATCTGTGGGTAAAAGAAAAAGTTTAGCGTGGAGTCCTGCAGGAGATAAAATGTGTCTTCTCCGATGTTAATAGTTTCTATAATGATGTCTAATTAGTTAATATAATTTGTGCCTTCTGCTATAATGCAATAAATGTCATTTTGTAAATGAAGTACTTCTTTTTAAGACTCAAATCTGTTTATTCCCCACCACTGTTAATTAGACAGGCCTTTCTACCCGGCATGTTAAAGAGGATTAAATGCTGCATTCGCTGCTAGGGATATAGGAGGGCATGTGCCTTTGTTACTAACTGAGGAAAACATCAATTTGTTCAAATGAGGAGAAGAAGAAGGAAAAGCGAAAGAACCTGCTGGGTTGTCAGGACCAATCCTTTCATTCAACAACAAAGCCTTTTGACTGCTCGTGCTGAGAAGAGTATTTCCTTTGCTGGGCATGAAGATTGGGGCTTGGGGCCCAGTTGAGAGAAACGTAATAACACCTGTATTTTTTTAACTCAAGGAAAGGAGACTCTGAAACACCATTGAAAGAAGAGAGGAAGAATATCAGGAGAAGAAAGGAAAGATCAAGGATGTCTTCTCTAAAACCAGAGGCTGGTGCTTTCTCAACAATAGGGTGGAAAATAAGAAGACGAAAAACTGTAGATCAAATTGAATTAAACTGTGTCATTGGGGCAGACCTTTGGCTGTCCCAGAAGAGAAGAAACATCTTCCCCCATCCTAACCATCAACAGCACCATCCTAGTTACTTGAAACACTTGAGGAAAACCCCTGGCCTTTGGATCCTCTCCATCCTTCCCTCCTCAATTGCCTTACCCCTCTCTCCTTTCTTGTTAAAAGGGAAATCAGTTGCTGTGTCTGGTCTCCGGACTATAACATCATCCACAACATTTACAAATCACCCAATATTGGGAGTGAATGTAGCTCAAAGGGAAAATGGCTTCACCATATATGACATTGGCAGGGTCTTCTAAGACTTACGTGGGGATAGCAGTCTCTTCTGCTGCTGTTGCTCATATGACTCCATCACCTTTCCACTGAAGAACAAAAAAAAACACATGGTTAAGTTCTACAGCCACCCCAATATGACTATCAAGGTGTGCATGAAGCCCGTGACTGGCCCCTTAGCCATTGCTAGAGCATAAATGGGAAGCTGTGTTCTTATTCAAGACTGAGCAGGTGGAGTACCTGGCTCTGGAGCAGAGGCTCACCATGGAGGGGATGTTCATCTTGCGTTTGCTGCAGTGTGTCATTTTATTGAATATTTTATAAGTAGTTTAAATTAACCAGTGTTCTGTCCTTTTTAATGTGGTTTTCTATAACGCAGGAATTCTGGATGTTTGATTGAAATTTGACTTCTCAAAAAATGACATGAATGAGTCAATCACAAGGTACAGGATGGCGTCCTTTTGAGATTTAAGCAAATAGCAGATAATTTAATGTTGAAAGTTGTATTAGAACAATGCCAGTCTAACTATGTTGTGTATTCCGCAGGCTAAAGGTTACAAATCAATCCCTGTGTCCGCATTTCTCAAAGGACACACTGACTCAGATCTCTCTCCCTTGGGTACTTAAGGTAGGCTTGGATAGATTTTATCAAGTAGTTTTCCGGTAACTTAATATCAAGTGACACTGCTGTATTATCTCATATCTACTGCAAAAAATGGATTGCTCTAAACCAGTTGATCCATAATCTTAAAGATTAGGGTATTGATCTGATTCAAGCAGATTTAAACAATATTTTGCAAGTAATGTCACTAATGATAATGTCTGTTTGCAAAAGACTGTCAGCACTTTCCAATGTGATAAAATGCTTTATCATTAATATAAAATTGCAAACAAAGTAAATGAGGAATTGAGAGCCCTGTAGATTTCATCGGTAATAACTGTTTTGATTGATTGCAGTTCTTAAAGCTAGTGCCCTTAAACTGATATCTAAATTTCTTTACAGTTTCTTCAGAATGAATCCAGATTGTGTTAAATTGTCAAGCAAGACAGCATGTCTACTGGTGAAGGCCTGACTTATGATTCAGAACACATTGCTAAATTCCATTTGCAGATGCAGTTTCTTATGAAAGTGATTTTGGATTTGATGCTACCTATAGAAGAATCTATGTTGTAATCACGCAAGAGTCCACATTTGAGTTAAGTGAAACATCACAATGCAACAGCAGCCATGGATGACATTGATTTTCTGATGTTCCTTGATATGTGGCTGTGAATAACCTATACTGAGCTTGCAAACAGGTCAGTACATAATGCTAAAATTAAGCTTGACTTCTATTTAATGGAATGGGTACATTTCATAATTCAGCTCTGCTGTTAGATGCAGGTAATAATGTTTTTATTTGGTTTCAACTTTTAAAATTGATCAAATTAAACAGCTTTAAAAAAATTGAGACTAATTCCTGTTGCCAATAAGCCAGTGTTTTTTTTTGCACAGGCAAAGTTACGTACGCAATGCATTTGCTAACACATGCAAGTTTGTCTGCCCATGATGTCATCAGTGAGCACCTGACAGCATGTCATCACTAGTTAAAGCAACTGCAGTTATGTCATTTGCATCAAATTGAATATTTTATGGAAGTGGTATCCACAAATTACAGAAAGTTTAGTTGTTGAGTTAACTGGTATCACAGCTGATGATCTTAGATTTATCTTAGATGCTGGTTTAAAATTATGCATTATAAAAAGAAACAAATTGCAGTGGCTCATACAGTTCCTTGAATCAGCTTTGTCATTTCATAAGATCACAGCTGATCTTCAATCTTAAATCCATGATCTCACCCTATCAAACGTTTTCCAGATTCCCTAATGTCCAAGCATTTAGCTTTGAATATTTTTAAAGACTAAACATCCACAACCGCTGGTGTTGTATATGTACTTTGCCTTCCAGGGTGTTCACCTCTAAGTACTCCAAATGCTGTGCTTATTAAGTGTTGTTTTCTGCCTGTCAGCTAGTCTGCTGTATGTCTGTGAGTTGCACACACAAACAATTACACCCCATTTGGATGACTTCCTGTCCCACAGTGCCATGACCATTTTGTTCATCCATCCCACAGCCCATGTTACCCTGCGAATAACCTCAAAGGACATTTGAACAGACTGACACTCCTGTCCTCTGATTCCCCTCCCCTGCCTCACTTGTAGTCATACTCTCCTGACCCTGACCACTGACAAAATCAGAACACCCTAATCTAAGAGATGTAACTGCATCCTTTTACAAGGAGTTTAGGCAATTTTCTTCCACCCTGATATGTTGCAGTATCTGTAGTTGAACTTTAGCTCAGAAGTGCTGAGCTGAAGTTGCTCAAATTTCAAACGGTCGCCACACTACCAGAAGGATGTGGACGATTTGAAGAGGGTAAAGAAAAGGTTTACCAGGATGTTGCCTGGTGTGGGGGATTTTAACTATGAAGAAAGGTTGGATACACTAGACAACAAGGTGCAGGGCTGGATGAACACAGCAGGCCAAGCAGCATCATAGGAGCAGAGAGGCTGACGTT
>NC_063344.1:35826706-35872284 GCF_021869965.1 Rhincodon typus
TTTCTGATGAAGGGTCTAGGCCCGAAACATCAGCCTTTCTGCTCCTATGATGCTGCTTGGCCTGTTGTGTTCATCCAGCTACGTACCTTGTTGTCTCTGATTCTCCAGCATCTGCAGTTCCTACTATCTCTGAATGATAAGCTTGTTTGTTACAATAGGCAGTAATATCAAGCAGGTGTGCAGAATGGAATTTACCTGTTATTTCTTAAGAGATTTTTCAAGCTCAGACACTATCTCTCTACCAAGTTGAAATACATCATAGAGACAGATTTTAAAAACAAAAGAAAATTCAAGTTCCTTAGCCCACATTCTAAGAAAGGACAAATTATTTCCAGAAGAATACCCAAATTATAATGCCCACTAATCAACTAGAACTTCCAGGTCACTGAAGGAATGTATAATTCTTTTCTCTTATGGGCGATAACAATTTTTTCAACTCTACCCTAAAATATATTCTGTTTTCTTGGATGCTAGTGTGTATAAATGTCATGGATTAGTGAGATGTTTTACCATTTTGATAATATTTATACTTTTAATTCAGAAAGTTTTTTAAATAACAAAACTAACTTTTTTTTGCTAACTCAAGAGATCTGACTGGCCTGTTTCTTCATAGCTTTACACATGCTCAAAACGTCTGAATTGAAAAGAAAATGTATATTTTAAAACTCTAACTCCATGATACCAATCTCAGGATTGAAAGAAAGGAATTTATTCACCACTCCAGACTTGGGCATAATTCACAGCTTGGTCACTAGCAAACTAGACCAGTCAGCCTTTTATCGTCCAGTGTATAAATAAGAAACTATCAAAAACCTTGCTGCCTATGCCCTGTCTTGCATCAAGACCCTCTCAACTAAAGAACGACAAATTCTCAGGGTGCACAATTTGAGTACATATTGGAACTCTTGATCAAAATTTCCAAATTGTGTAGCTCTATGCTAATCAGAAAAAGCACCATCAGATATTACAAAATGTATAGAATATATTGTAATCCTCAATATGTTATGTATTATATCATAATACACAATATATTACAACTTTACATGTTACATATTACACACGCTTATTTTATATCATCCAGTACGTAATTATTTTCAACAGAACTGAAATTATTTTCTCTTCAAGCTGACAGCTGGTTGATTTGCTTCTTGTCACATTCCAGATTTTTTGATGCATGGAAGATGGTTAAGCTCAGAGTGAGAGATTTGTATTCCCATATCTCTGAAATTAGTGCCAGTAACCTGCTGCTGAAGGCTAAATCCTGAATAACTAAAGCTCAGGCTCCAACTGGATTTACAGCACAAACTTCAAGAATTGATATGCAGCCAGCAAACCGGTGGGAATAAGTCTCACATTTCCCGACAATAGTAGATACGTTGCCCCATCACCTCCCCCCAAAGCGCCCCCCAATCTTCCGACATTGTAGACTCTGTGATTTACTATCCCTGTGGATGTTCATCAGATGTAGTGGGAAATGTGCACACCATCTTCAAGTCAAATAGTATATTTCCATTAGGTTCTTTCAGAGTGGAACGGATGTTTCATTTAAAATGAGGTGGTTTGTGGTATTTGGCTGATGTACTTAATTTAACAGCATGTATAAATTTTACATCTAAATCCATTTCTATTTACCCAAATCTATCTAAATGCTCAATTGAAGGGGAATAGCAATTGGATTTAGTTGACAACAGCACATTTGTTAACAGATTAGCCAAAAGAGCAAGGTGGAAGAGGATATCGGTATGTGTGGAACTGGTTATTTAACTAGATTAAGAGTCAAAACCCCATCAATGAACATATAGGACCACTGGGAGAATATGCAGACATACTTGGACGAGTCCCAAGTAGTGACTGAAGTTTTAAATAATTATTTTCTCTTTTGAAACTAATGTTGTTAGATTGGAAATAGTCCTTGCGAGCATTAAGGTTTGAAATAGTAGAGAAGGTTGCTGACACGATGATATTAACCCAATGGCTTTGAAAGACAATGTTATGCAGCCAAGTGGCTTATATATAGTTAAGAGCACAAGAAATCTAGAATTGTTGCCTTGGACTGAAGAGAAACTGGGAAGAAATTGAATAGCAACAGCCTGTTGGCATGGATTGAGTTTAGATAGCATTTTCTATGCCAGAACAAATGGTCCAGAGTCTCAGACAACATTGGCCTTGAACATTATTGAAGTCAGGCCAGTTGGAGATGCCTGCTGAATGATGCTCCCAAGCTGTTTAACAGCAAGCAAGGGGTGCAAGTGATCAACTGGGGAGAGGTGATCAAATTCAATCTGGAAGGGATTAGGAATTGAGAATGCAGGAGGGGCAAATGTGAGGGTGAGAAGGGCATTTGAAATGGAACTGATCAACAGCTCAACAAAGGTTTTACAGTTGCTGTAGAGTTCTCCTGTTGCCTCACAGCTCTATAATTTTGGGCGGTATTGTTTCAGCAGTTTCTTGAAAGGTCACTTGTGAGGTTAAATGAAGGTTTTCTGATCTTCAGTGCAGGCAAGCACAACACTAGCTGAATTTATAGCAGCCCAATTTTGGAAAATAGCCTAGAACCAAGCTTTCCATCTACTTTTGGCATTTGTGTGGCCTAACTCCATTAATATCTAATTAATATCTAAACTGCTATCTTCAAAATGTCTGTAATCACATTTAGAAGATTATTGTTCCAAACAGGTTAACTTCAGGTCTAGGTAATAGAAGATATTATTAGAGCTGCATCATATGATTATCTAGAAATTAAGAGCCTAACTTATTAAGAAATCCTAGCTTGACTGCTAAAAACAAATTCAGTGAACATTGTTTTATGTAGCTTGATTTTCAAAAAGCTTTTGAGATATAGTGCTGCCCAAAATATTTTAAAGTAATGTCATGTCATGAGAAGTAAAATCAGAGTGCTGGAGAAACTCAGCAGGTCTGGTAACATCTATGGAGAGGGAAACAGAATCATAGCCAAAGAACAGTCATGTTGGACTTGAAACATTAATTCTATTCTCTCTCCACAAATGCTGCCAGAAATGTAGAATTTCTCCAGTGCTCTCTGTTTTTATTTCAGATCTATGAATCATTGATCTTATTTGCATCTTATGAAACTGTCAAGCTGATCATACACTGAACATTAAATTGATGGCTTTGATTGCATTTGTGCAGGTTGGAGTATATATGGAAGCAAAAAACATTTTGAGGGCCATTCATTCGTGGAGCCCTACAGAGGTGTCTATGTTCACTGCCCTTCACAATCCTCATTAATGAGTTGGACAAAGATGACAAAGCAGAAACTACATAAATTTGTTGACAAATTGATGTGCATAAAATAGCACCATAGACAAAAGAAATAATCTGCAAGCAGATATAAATACGTTGATGGTTTAAGCCTGCATGTTCTTCTATTCAGATAAATGCATTCTAATACATTTGGGTGCAAATTAAGTATCAATATATCTAATGAGATCATGTTTCAATGCTTTTGAGTGGGAGAAAGACCTCAATGGTCCAAGAAACAATATAGGCTTTTAAGGCATGGAAGAAGGTCCTTCAGCCCACTGTGTCTGTGCTGGTCACCCAAACATTCATCTATTCTAATCCCATTTTCCAGCACTTGACTCATAGCCTGGCATGCTATGGCACTTCAAATGATCCTCAGAATATTCCTGAAATGATGTGATGCTTCTCACCTCTTCATCCTTGCAGGCAATGAGCTCCAGACACCCATTGCCTTCTGGGTGAAAACAAATTCTTCTTTAGGTCTACACTAAACCTTTTGCCCTTACCTTAAACCAATGCCTTCTGGTTATTTATCTCTCTAATAGAGGAACAAAAAAACTTCCACTCCAGCCTATGTATGCTTCTCATAATTTTGTGCACCTCAGTTGGGTCCTTCCTCAGCCTTCCCTGTGCTAAGGAACACAACTCCTGTCTTTCTCGTCTCTTTTCATAGTTGGAATGCTCCATCCCAGGCAACTTCCTGGTGAATCTTCTCTGCACTCTCACATCCTTCCTATAGTGTGATGACCAAAAGCATACACATTACTCCGGCTGTGGCCTAATTGACATCGTAGAAAGCTCCATCATAACATTCCTGCTCTTCTGCTCAATGCCTCAAACGTTAAAAACAAGAGTGTTTTAAAGCTGTTCATAAAGCAAGTTGGTTAAGAAGGTCAATTGCAAAAGAAAATTAAATATACAGAACAATAAGCACAGTTCTTAACTTGTACAAGGCTTCCATACTGCTATGAAATAGTAGGAACTGCCGATTTTCTGAAGAAGGGTCCAGACCCGAAACGTCAGCACTTGTAACCTGCTCATGGACAATGGCCATTGTAAATGCGATTCACAGTTCTGGATAAACTCCTGTTCTGGCAGGGTGACTGAGGATTCAGTTGAATACTTTTTAAATCAAATTGGGAGACCAGAATAAAATGAAGTCGTAATGCAAAAAGAAAAACTGGAAAATATACTCTTCTGCTGTGCTGACAATTAAAGCTGACGTTTCTTTGCCCCCTTGTCCTAGGAGGTGGTGTAGCATGAGGAGAAGTAATAGGACCAGTATGTCATATTATAATGAAGTGAAACAGGTTTGATGGATCATATTATCCTTTCCCATTTGTCAGAAATTCATTAATAAGGAGCTAGTTACTTGCCTCAATCAATATGTACATTATGGACAACATGTATGCACTTTTGAGTTATTACATAATGGAGATTAACTTCACATGTGGGGATTGAATTCTGTGACCCTCTTTATAAGACCATCTAATAAATCACCAAAATTGATTGGAAACATTGGTTTGGTTTTCCCCAATATATTAGAATGCTCATGGAAGCACTTGTAACCTGCTCATGGACAATGGCCATTGTAAATGCGATTCACAGTTCTGGATAAACTCCTGTTCTGGCAGGGTGACTGAGGATTCAGTTGAATACTTTTTAAATCAAGTTAGGAGACCAGAATAAAATGAAGTCGTAATGCAAAAAGAAAAACTGGAAAATATACTCTTCTGCTGTGCCGACAATTACAAATAATGAGCATTAGTATTGCAAGAAACCTATTTGGAATATATGTCAGATTTTTTATAATAACTGCTCAAAGAAAAGTTGCACACTGAGCACATCATTTAAATTACACGCAAAAGTTTAGTTTGGGACGCCTGTGACAAATAATTCATGATCCTAAAACATATTATTGGATCTACGCTGTGCTTTTTGACTAGTTCAGCGTCCTGATTAATTCTATGGGTTGCAGTTTTAAAAGGGTCCCATCTCATGCCACACTCTGACTGCCATTCCTCACTGCCTGTTCAACAAGTTCCTTCTTTCACTGATCAACCCCCCAGAACATTGAGAGCAATGTTCTGTTCCTGGAGATGGTGAGCTTAGTGATGGGAGGGATATTTAATTCTGGGGGAGGCTGGATTTGTATATGCCACCATATTGCCAAATTCGGATTTTGGTGGGAAAGTCCATGTTCAACTTTCCTCCCTATCATGGTGACAGCCTTATGTAGCCAATAAAGAAGAACTTAAGGGCATCAGCATGCTGCAGCTGGGATTAACCCAGCTGGAAGCAAAACTGTTTCAATGCATAACGGGCACATAATAGAATGGCAGTTTTCACTGGGTAGGATTTTGATTCCAGGGAAAGGCTAGCCGGTCGCCTCACCATTGCTCAATTGGAATGGCATTTAATGGACCTTGCTTGGTCTCTTGCTGACAAGACCACCTGTACCACAATAACATTCCAGTCAGTGTTGGTGACCAAACCTGTTCAGTTGGCATTCGTTTCAAGAGGACTAGAATACAAGAGCAGAGATGTGCTGCTGAGGTTTAATAAGGCTCTGGTCAGGCCACATTTGGAATATTGTGAGCAGTTTTGGGCCTCATATTGAAGGACAGATGTACTGGCGTTGGAGGAGGTCCAGACGAGGTTTACAAGAAAGATCCAAGGGATGAAGAACTTGTCATATGAGGAACAGTTGAGGACTCTGGTTCTGTACTCAGTGGAGTTTAGAAGGATGAGGGAGGATCTGATTGAAACTTGCAGGATACTGAGAGGGCTGGAGAGAGTGGATGTTTCCATTTGTAGGAGTTTCGAGGGCCCAGGCCACAGCCTCAGGTGAAGGAACAATCCTTTTAGAACTGCGATGAGGAGGAATTTCTTCAGCCAGAGGGTGGTGACTCTGTGGATCTCATTGTTGCAGAGGGCTGTGGAGGTCAAGTCCTTGAATGTATTTAGGACAGAGATAGATGCATTCCTGATTAGAAAGGGGATCAGGTATTATGGAGAGGTGAATACGGTTGGGAAACATATTAGCCATGATCGAACAGTGGCACAGTCTTGATGGGCTAAATGGCCTAATCCTGCTCCTATTTCTTATGGTCTAAATATGAATCCACTCAATCTGTGAGAAATGGTGCATATCGTAGCACAATTAAAGCAAAATATTACATCCATTTCAACATCAACTCATCTACAACCCCACTGCGATTTCCAGGTACTTGTTCAACTTGTTTTGGTTAGTATTTCCTGTAGTTCCTTCATAGTGGTAGCTGCAAGCTGCAGCACTGGAGTTTCCTTTGAATCTGCAGTTTGGCTGTTAAACCACCTGTCTGCGGTGTCCAGCTAAGCCTCTGGCTAAATTTGTTTTTCTTTCCTACAGTGGAGCGAAGACATGTAATACATCAGTCCTTATTAGATTACAGATAGAAAGATAGCACATGAATAGATGATGGCCTGTTTAAGTATTTTATTAAGTGTAAGATTACATGAAAAGGTGGCTGTACAGAGAAACTATTTCTTAACCAATGCTCTTTTGCTCTGAAAACCATAACAGAAGCTTAATCATCAGATGTCATTCTAATGTAGCCGCATAATCTACAAATTAAGAAAGATCCTCAGGCCATTTTAATACAATAAATAAAATCATAAGCCATTAAAAAAATTGTCATTGTATGCAAACTAAACAGGTCCATTTTTTAGTTTCTTCGCATGAATATATTAAAGAGGCGAACTGTTCAACCAACAGTGGAAAGGATATACGTTTTGTCCAACAGAATTTGAAATACCACAATTCGAAATCTAGATTACAGTTCAAACAATGTTGATGATGAAATTTCTGTTCATTCTGCAGAGGAAACTTTAATTTGTTTCACAAATTGAAAAGTAGTTTACTGATTAGGGCGGGAGGTGGAAAATCCAGCAATCTCATCAGCAAAAAATCAAGTGGTTCTTTGAGAATGCCAGGCCATCAAACAAAAGGTGAGGAAGCAAACAGGAGTGGCATTTAATTATGCTATAATGTAAATCTGGCTCCACAAATTCCTAACATTCAGCAGCTTCTAGTAATCACTTTAAGAGATACTGACTTGGCCATTTTCTGCCAGGTTGTGGTGGCAGGGATGTTGAAATTAAATGATCCATCTCAGTCTCTTCCTGGTATCCCAATTGTTACAGATGCTAGTCTTTAGCCAATCCAATTTATTCCTTGCATTATTGTCATGACAATGAATCATAAAACTAGATCACCTACAAAAGTATTGAACTTTTAATTAAAACATCTTTTTTTTAAAGGATGATACGCAGCCAAAAATGACTAAGAATGTAAAATCCACACAATATAATTTGGTGAGAGCATGGAAGACCCGTGTGGATTATCCACAGCATTGAGTGAGACCACAGATTGTCACATCTAGCAGATGTCAAGGAAAGTTCAAACAGAAGGACTTTAAATGGAGAAAAACACTTGCAAATTGAATCGTAATCTCATGTGAGCTATCACAGACTACAATGCTGATAGGAGAAAAAAGATGGATGAGGGACATGTTCAAGAATACATAAAAACATGACTTAACATACCTTTTTAACCCACACCCGTGGATGCTAATAGGAAAATGAATGTGTCATGAGGATCACTGCTGAAAAATACCTAGTCATCCCTGCGCTGCAGGCTAAGAAGACACTCTCTTTCTCTCTCTGTTTTAAGATAGAAAGGAAGTGAAACTATAGTGGAAACAGAATAGGACAAAGGCCTTCCAAGTAACCCAAAGGAAGCATCTCAACACTAACTGCATATCTATTAATGTCCATGCTGCTGATATTACCCAAAACAACAATTACACTGTCTCATCATTTAACTTTCACGGAACTCAGAGGCTGACACTTTTTTTTTACTTTTCACTTTGAATTTGGACTCTCTTCTCATACCTAATCTTTGTGTATTACAATAGTATTTCTTTTCACGGTTAATAACTAACAAACTCACTTTTGTATTAACTTGAGAAAGCATGGTTAACTTGGCTCCTTTTAAAACATAGATCAATTTTTCTGTGGGAAAGGTATCCATAATGGAAAAGATATTTTTAATGAACCTTGATGAGACTAGTTAAGGGAATTGGTAAATAAAAAAGGAGAGCCAGCTCATCCCTCCTCATACAATTTGGAATATCTTGTTTGGAACCATAATGTTATGGGAAACCGCAACCAGTCATATAAAATAAAAGGAACCGTTGAGTGTACAAGAAAGAGCCATGTATGCTGAGAACAATCACCATGATGAAAATATATGCTTCAGAATTGGCCATGTTACTGGACAACCTGTTCCAGTCCATCTCTGACCCTTGCATCAACTCAACCAAAAGGCAAACCCAATCTGGCCAATGATCTGGTGGATGATATTTTAACAGTGCTATCAAATGGCATTTACTCACCAATAACCTTCTCATGAATGGTCAGTTTGTGTTCTGACAGGACCACTCCTGATCTCACTATAGCCTTCAACTAAATACATATAGAGGTGCTGAGTTCCAGATGGGAACTGACTAATGCATCAAGGAGCTTCAGTAAAACTGATCTCAATGAAAATGAATGGAAAATTCTCCACTGATTGGACTCATATCTAGGACAAAGAAAGATGGTTGTGATTGTTATAGACCAATCATCTCTGCCCAAGGACATTAGTGCACGAGTTTCTCAGGGTACTGTCTTAGGCCCAACTATCTTGAGCTACCTCATCAATGACCTCCCCTCCAACATAAGGGCAGAATGGAGGAGAAGGTGTATGGCTGGAGATCACTGATAATTGCACAATTTAATTCAATGAATGAAACTGCCTGTGTCTGTTGCAGCAAGACATGGAAAACATTCAAGTTTGGGCTTAAAAGCAGCAAATAATCTTTGTGATATGCAAGTACTTGGTAATGACCATCTCCAGAAACAGAGAATCTAACGATCATATCATAACATCATTACTACCAGTGAAACTCCCGCAATCAAAATCCAGGGATGACTATGGAGCAGAAGCTTACCTGAACCTGCCACTTCATTGCTGTGGCTGTGAGAACAAGTCAGAGTTTGGGTGTTCTGCATTCATTACATCACCTCACAACTCTCCAAACGCATTTCTGATATCCACAAGACAGTCAGAAGAGTAATGGAATACTCCTCACTTGCCTGAATGGGTGCAGTTCAAACTCCAAAATAAGTTCAACACCATCTACAACAAAAGCAATAAACTTCATTAATTCCCCATCCATGAACTCTGTCAGTGGCACTCTGGTTGTCACATATGCTAAGCACACAGTAAATTTTCCAAGGCTTCTTGAACAGAAACTTCCAAAGTTGGAACTTCTACTAATTAAAAGGGTGAGGGCAGGGAACAAATGGAAATAACACCACTATTGCCTTCCAAGTCACATCCTGACTTGGAAATACATCACAATTCCTTCCTCACTGACTAAAAGTCCTTAAACTCTCTGCCCAACAGTGCTGTGGGTGTACCCTCACCACACAAACTATAGCGGCTTAGTGGCTCACCACTATCGCCTCAAGATCAATTAGGGATGGGCAATAAATGCCTATGAGCCCACAGCCCTGAACAAATTTTTAAATGTCCTGACTTACAGGGCCAGCACAGTTTTCATAGATTTCAAATCTGAACTAAATGTCAACTCCATCATTTAGAGTTCTTCAGATAATCTGACCTTTGTCCATAAATCATGCACAATTACAAAAGTCACAAGATGCTAGATTCAGTATTTTTTCTCTGGAAGGTTTTATATTTTACAATTTAATTTTAAAAATGCTTAGCAACAGATCTAATTGCACAGATGTCCCAAGTTAAAAAGAAATGTAACAATAAGAAGGAAAAGCAATTGTTTCTCTTTTTGGTTTTGTAGCTGAAATTTGCCAACAGCTTTCAACCCAGAAACCTCCCTCACTGAACAAAATTTAAACTTTGAAGACCCAGCATTTATTTAGATTAATTGTATTGTAATGGTAAAGTCATAGAGTGATCCGTTTTAGCAGCAGAAAACATGTTGCATTATGTAACTCACAATAATATAAAGTAATGCATCGCCCATGTACAACTCTATGCAAACTCTGCTAGTTTAAGAAAAGTTTCAGCTCCAGGACTCGTGCTTGGATCAGATACACACTGGTAACTAGCTGTGATAATACCAGTAAAATAAATTTGAGAAGTCTCACATAAATTCTCTCCATCTACATAAACCCAGAGAATAAAATCACATATGATTTTGCAATAATTTACAGAAATGTAGCTGCATAATTTAAGAGATCACAAGGATAGTGAATATGACCATGTTAAAATGCATATCGCTACCAGGAAGAAGTATTCTGCTAAGGTTGAAGTTGTACTGAAGACACTAAAGAAAATCAAGAATGTCAAGCCGTAAAAATTACACTTGGAAACAATTTGGGACTCTTTTGTTACGTTGTTGGCCATTTTATTTCCAGGAGTGTTGTTGCATTAATGCAAAGTGCATTATTATATCATGCAGTACTCAGTTGCTATACCTTTGCAAAACTGGTTATTATTTAAGGGAAAAGATCTCCTTCCTGCTCATAGAACTTTGATGAAGTGTGAGAATGTTTTTAAAAAGACTGTTTTCCAAGCAATGTATACTGGCACACAGAAAACTTTGAAAGTCATAACGTTGCTGTACACTCTGCTGTCATGGGTAACTGTGTTCAGGTACATTAGCTATACATGTTCAGAGCATTCAATTTTCCAAATGTACATCAGGTTCAGAGCAAACTACACATTTTCAATATTCCTTTTGGTTTTCTTTACACCCTAAATAATACTGAATAGAGCAATCATCCTCTAATAAGATTTTACGTGGAAAAATAAATTTTAAAAAATTGTCTTATAAATAACCTGTTTGATCAATGAATTTTTCTAACAAGGATGATACCAGGAAGTTGGGTTTATATTTATCAAGAAGGATTCACAGACTGGTTTCCTTTTCTCTTGGGGGAAAAAAAAAAGCTGAGGGTTAACTTTATAGAGTTTGTTAAAACTTCATAAGACTTGATACAGAGAAGAAAGAGAATTTTCATTCCTGAGGAGATTATAGAGTTCAGATAATTACTGGTTCTGCAAATACATTGAGGGAAAAAGTGCCCCAGAATTTCAGATTTACATTCTAGGGAGTGGAATCAGTTGAAGTAGGGTGAGATGGGAGTCACACTGTCCCCAGAGGTTTGTGCAGTAAGATGGGCAAGAGATACATTGAGAAGAAAGGAATAAAACACAAAGCATACCTCTACATCATACCCCTCCCAGCCCCTCATTCCCAAGAACTCCACATGCCTAGGCATTCCATTTACCTCATTCATGCCAACCCATACCAACTCATGTGCATCACACAGCCTATCTCTCATATGCTCTATGCCAACCTGTGCCACTCTGTACACATTCCCATAGGATCTCATACCCTCCAATGGTAATCTACGTTTCCCAGCGAACAGACAGATCTTTGTTGCTTCTATACCAAATTAATGAAAACCATGTCCTCACCTCAACAAATTCCCTGTATACTGTATTGTTTGTAATGTGATCAGCCAGGTGGACTCATAGAATATGAGTTCCCTGGTTGGGGCTGTTAATCTGGTCCAATCAGGGAGCCCTGGCTGACAGATATAAACAAAAGTGTCAGCTTTCCTGCTCCTCTGATGCTGCTTGGCCTGCTGTGTTCATCCAGCTCTACACTTTGTTATCTCAGATTCTCCAGCATTGGCAGTTCCTACTATCTCTGTAACAATTTTAAACCCACTGTGAAGCCTCTTCTAAGGATGCCTACCTTGAAGAAGTTACCCTCCTCCCTCCGGAAAGACCTCAGTGGATCTCTCTCCCACTGCAACCCTCCTGTAATCCTCTCCACCTATCTTCTTCTTTATTCATCTTCTATCCACCTCCCCCTTTCTCCCTATTTATTTCAAATCCCCTTCCCCTCACCCATTTCTTCAGAAGGGTCTAGGCCCGAAACATCAGCCTTCCTGCTCCTCTGATGCTGCTTGGCCTGCTGTGTTCATCCAGCTCTACACCTTGTTATCTCAGAGGTTCTGTTCAGTCCAAGAGCTGACTTAGAGGAAGCCAGACTGGTGTCAAGTGCTATGCACATGTAAATAAAAGGTGACTTAGTGACGGGAGACCAGCCTCTGTGGACTTATTTCTTTTACCCTCCAAACCAAAACATTCAATATTCACCATGGGCAGACAAAATGACGGATGCTGACATCACATAAAGTAAGTACCTATTGTTGACTTCCCGATTTCAATAAAGAATCAGCCTCACTGATTAAAAAAAACCCACTGTATTTAACTGACTTCAATTATTAAACCCTTATAACAAGCTTATGTATTCATCTGCATTTGTACACATCCCTCAACTGGTTGTTATAAGTATATATAGATATTTATGAACTTTGTTTTAATGGATTGATGAAAATCATTGCAGCCGTTATATCCTGCAAAGTTTCCCCAGCCACTTTCGTATGGACAAAAAAAAATCCATTCTTTACTGGTTAGTTTGCTGTACTTACCTTGCAGGGATTATTAGGATATCCAGTGTGGTAATTCATCAATAGTTCTGTTAAATGCTTGTTACTTCTAATTTTTGAACTTTTTGAATTGGCTGATGATCAAAGTAGCTGATTTACCAGACTTGGAACACTCATTTTCAACAGCTTAAATTCCAACAGCTGGACGGATAGAGATCTAATGCCTGAATGAATAGAATTCTCTAGAAATTACTGTAAACAGTTCTAACATTTTCTTATTTTATTTCACCCTCTGACAGTCCACAAAGATTATACCAACACTGATTTTAAGCAGCTCTTCTGCAGAGAGAACAAAGGCACAGGCTTGAAACTGGTTACATCTTTCTTTAAATATATGGAATGGGCTCTCATGATGACATTCAGGTCAACTATTAATTTAAAGGGAAACCTATGTGGAAAAGTGGAGTCAGGTCAGAAGAAGCCCAAATAGTTGAGTCTTTTTTTTTCCACGTTATTTGTAGGACTTTGTGTTGGTAGGAAAGTACATCAAAGTACTTATGTTGCATTCAAGACCCATTCCCACTGCCTGCTATTTTTGTTCGCCCAAATCTGCTCAAATCACTGACAAAGGACAATTTCTATGATTTAGTGGAAACTAAGTTTAGTTTGTCCAAATTTAAGTAATTACAGATAAAGCAGACATGTATCCTATTAATCCAGGAATAACTTGGGACTAACCCTGCAGATGAAACTATGTTGCTGTTGTTAATTCTGTATGTTATATTTTGTCCATGGCAATACTTCTTGATCTAAAATCATAATACAGTTATTATTCCTCATATGCAGATAAAAATAGACCATGGCACTAATTCCTGTCAGAAACCAAAGCAAAAAATGGCCTTTCAAAATGATTGTATTTGACATATGTAGTGTAGATAACTTGTAAAAATAACCATTAGGAGATAATTACAGAAGTTAAAATGAGTGAAGTTATGTTCTTAGTCCATAATAGACCTGCATGTGACCCTTGAGAAGAAAGTTGTTCAAGCAAATTGAATATTTTATTCACTTTAGTTTTTTTTAAATTGTTACTAATCCTATGTTGGGAAAAATTATTCCAGAAACGCTTTCAAATGAAATGTCCCATGTTTTCCATGAGAAGTACAATTTACCCTTGGGAATAAAAACAATGCTGGAAATCTACCCAATTTCAGTTGGACCGTGATTATGCTAGTTTCACACTTCTCAAGTGCTTTATAAAAAAAACAAATCTGGCCAGTTGCTGAAACAAAGAAAAGTTGGCACTGTGAATGGTTAAACAGAACATTTTATACAAAACAGCATTTGGATATCCTTAGAACCTTATTATTTAAAAATCACATGAGTTTTCTGAATTGAAGATTCCCAATTGAAGATTCTCCCTGTTAGGGGACGTAATGTGTACCACTGCTAAGTTTGCATAACTTACCTGCTCTCTTTGTTTTCTATCCATGCTTTCATGAACTACTTCAGAAATTGTTGCATTCATACTTACCAGTAGACCTTTAAATTTGAAGGCTATTTCACCTCAGCTTTAGGGGAATAGAGACAATAGGTTTAGAAGTTATATTTGTTGGGGAGAGCATAATTAGAGGGAAAAAAAATCAGAAAAAAGAAGTAACAAAAAACAGAAATTGCTGAAGAAACTCAGCAGGTCTGGTAGCATCAGTGGAGAGAAAGCAGAGTTAATGTTTCAAGCCCAGTGACTCTTCTTAAGCTCAGTTTTGAAGAAGAGTCATTGGATTCAAATATGTTATTGCTGGGTTTTTTTCCATGTATACTGCCAGATCTGCTGGGCTTCTCGAGCAATTTCAGTTTTTGTTTTAGATTTCCAACATCTGCAGTTCTTTATTTTAAGAAAGCAGTAACACTTGGAAGCGAAGTACTGGTCGTACTGTTCTGAGGTATACAAAGCAAATTGGGCCAGTGTGCATCATTCACAAGTTTGACTGGCTTTTCCTTCTGGATCATGGTACAAGTTCAAATTATTCACTGATGTATTTTGCAACAAGGATAAACAAAGTTGTTAGGTGCGCTATTTGCATATTCTCAAACTTGAGGCTATTGCAATGTTATATGCCAGCGCTGCCAGCATATCTTGGATAGATTCGTGACCACCAATCTTCTTACTGGTATTATTTAAGCTGCTGATACCATTTGGAATAGGATGCCCACATGACAATTTATGCATAAGTAGAATTAGAATTAGGATTTACTGTCATGTGTACACAAATATATGTGAAAAGTCTACAAGTCACTGCTCTCCGGTGCCATTCTGGTCACACACTTGATTACCAAACCAGAATTTTGAAAAAAAAAACAGCAGAAATAAAAGAAACAAAGCCAAAAGGGATTAAAAAAAACATCCAGATCCTAGAATTTTATTTAAGTCTTCTCTCTATGTAGGCACCCAGGTCAAGCCACAGCCTGGAGTCTTGGCGGGATTCTATCGCTACCAGTGCCAGGTCCCAGATATTGCAGGGTCTGCACACAGCCTCCGATCACCGGGCCCCAGAACATTGCAGGGCCTGCACACAGCCTCCGATCACCGCTCCCCAGAACAAGCTCAGGCAGGGCGTGACACTGATGCCTCGACAAAGAAAAAGACTCTAAAGAGAAAAGAGAAAAAAGAGAAAAGCAAAAGTAAACTGAAAGAAATAGAAGAAAGGAGAAAGAAAAGCTGATAGAAGCGGATAAGCTAGAAATCTTGAATGCAGTGAGAAAAGTCTGACTTGAGTCTCTGACTTAATTAAACGGTAAAGCTTTATACATATAACTTAGTAGCTAGTTACATTACGTTGCAGATAACACAATTGTCTTTTGTGAGACGTCAGGTACAAATTAAAAGTAAATACACATTGCTTCTTGGCTGCATGCTGTTAACATTATGAACAATCATTCTGAAGCTGTGTATAACTTTATTGAACACATGGAGAACTCATAGGACATACCCCACAACTCTAGTTCACTCATCTCAGCAACAGTCATCTACATCCAGATGATGGAGCTCATCTTCTGATGTCAGATACTAACTGCCTTATATAACAGAAACTTTACCAACAGTGACAACACCTCTACAATATAGAATACTGAACACCTCATTGCTGATTTTAAGCATTTCAGTGGTATAGAATCTGTTGTAACTGTGGGTCAGAACTCCAAAGTACAATGAACATACTTACATATAATTTTAAAATGTGTTTTTTTAAAATGAGGGCTGATATAGTAGCCATTGTAAACTATTACGCCATCCAGAGAATGAGAGAGACCCAAAAAAATTCACAACAATAGATGCAAATGGGGGTGACCAAACAATAGTCCTTCTCATGAAGTTGGGGGGAAGAGGCAAATCAAAACAGACTGGATTGTAATCTCCTGTAACTACAAAAGTAATGGGGGATGGACAGTCCCCTGTTCAACAGCGAGCCAACTCTGTGGATTTTATCCTAAACTACAGCTTTATCTTGTCATTTTCCCTTTGAAGATTACAAAAGGACAGCAGTTAAAAAGCCAGTTTCAACCCCATTGGAGGCTGTCAGTGGGAATGAACACCATTTTGTATACCAGCCTAGGTTCGACCATTCATATTCTGTGAAGGTCATAGTTGATAAAGTATCCCCTGATTATGCCAGTGTTGCAGGGAAATACCTTCTTTACTTGAGTCCTACAAACTACTAAAAAAGAAACAGGACAACAAAAGGATTACTTCTCACTCCAAATGCTGAATTCAGTCACAGTCAAAAGAAATTAGGACTTCAGAATCTCAACTAATCTCAAAATTAAGGATCGTGACACTGTTCCAGTAACATCAGTGCAGCTGGTAAACCCCACTGCAACAGCTTCAGACTTCCTGTATCCCATATTCGCAAACAATTCAGACATTGATAAGAACATAAGAAATGGGAGAAAGAACAGGCAATTCAGCCCCTCAATCTTGTTCCACCATTTGATATAATCATGGCTGATTTCATTGCGGTCTCCATTACCGCTCTCCATTACCTTTCTTCCCATTGCTAATTAAAAGTCTGTCTATCTCCTCCTTAAATTTACTCAATGTCCCAGTATCCACTGTACCCTAGGATAGTCAATTCCACAGTTTCATGAGCCTTTGAGAGAAGTAATATCTCTTCATCTCTGTTTTAAATCTGCTTCCCTTTATCCTAAAACTGTGATTTCTTGTTCTAGATTGCCCTACATGAGGCAAGCCTTTCCACATCTACTTTTTTAGTCCCCAATAGCATCTCAATTAAATCTACTCTCATTCTTTTAAACTCTATGCTCTATTTTTAGAATATAGGCCTAAACTCTTCAATCTCTCTTTATAAGATAAAACCCTCATTTCTGGAATCAATCTTCTTCACTAATGTACTTCAGGGAAGAAAATCTGCATCCCCCTGCCCTGGTCTGGCCTATATGAGCCCCAGCAATATGATTGACTCTCAACTGCCCTCTGAAATAGTCTACTAAGCCACTCAGTTTTATCCATCGTTACTAAGTCTCAATAAAGAAATGAAACCAAACAGACTACCTGGCATCAATGTGGGCACTGGAATAGATAAGAGTAGAAACTTTCCTGTCAACCCTGCAAAGTCCTCCTTATTAATATTTGGGACCAGAGCCGTCTCACAGACTAGTCAAGCACCAATCTAACATAGTCATACTCAAGGAATCATACCTTATAATGTTCCAGACACTACAATCACCATCCCTGGATATGTCCTGTCCCATCGGCAGGACAGACATGGCAGAGGTGGTAACATAGTAGTATACAGTGAGGAGGAAGTCGCACTTGGAGTTCTCAACATTGACACAAAACTCCACAAAGTCTGACGTCTTCAACTTAGGCATGGGCAAGGAAACCTCCTGATGATTGCCACATTCTGTTCTCCTTCAGCTGATGAATTCATACTCCTCCTTGTTAAACAACACTTGGAGAAAGGACTGAGGGTGCCAAAGGCACAAAATGTACTCTGAGTGGGGGATTTCAATGTCCACCACCAAGAGTGGCTTGGCAGCGGTACTACTGATCAAGTTGGTTGGGTCCTAAAGGTCATAATTGCTAGTTTGGGTCTGCAGCAGATGGTGAGGGAAACAATAAGAGGGAAAAACATACCTGATCTCATCCTTACCAACCTGCTGGCTGTATATGCATCTGTCCACGACAGTACTGGTAAGAGTGACTATTGCATTGTCCTTGTGGAGTCAAAGTCCTGTCTTCACAATGAGAATACCCTCCATCGTGTTGTGTGGCACTACCACCGTGCTAAATGGGACAGACTTCGCACAGATCCAGCAAATCAAGACTGGGTATCCATAAGGTGCTGTGGGCCATCGACAGCAGCAGAATTGTACTCCAGCACAATCTGTAACCTCATGGCCTGGCACATCCCCCACTCAACCAAGTATCATCAAGCCAGGGGATCAACCCTGGTTCAATGGAGAGTGCAGGAGAACATGCTAGGAGCAGCACCAGGCATACCTGAAAATGAAGTGTCAACCTGATGAAGCCACCAAACAGGGCTATTTGCACACCAAACAGCATAAGCAGCAAGTGGCAGACAGAGCTCAGTGATCCCACAACTAAAGGATCAGATCGAAGCTCTGCAGTCCTGCCACATCCAGTCATGAATGGTGGTGGACAATTAAACAACTCACTGGAGGAGGAGGTTCCACAAATATAAAAACCTAAAGAACTGCAGATGCTGTAAATCAGAAACAAAACAAAAGTTGCTGGAAAAGCTCAGCAGGTCTGGTAGCATCTGTGAAGAGAAAATCAGAATTAATGTTTTGGGTCCGGTGACCCTTCCTCAGAACTGCTGAGGATCTGAGGAAGGGTCACCAGACCTGAAACGTTAACTCTGATTTTTTTCTTCACAGATGCTGCCAGACCTGCTGAGCATTTCCAGCAACTTCTGTTTTTGTTCCACAAATATCCCCATCCTCAATGAGGAAGAGTCCAACACGTAAGTGAAAAAGATAAAGTTGAAACATTCACAGCAATCTTTAACCAGAAGTGTCAAGTGGATATTCCATTTCAGCCTAGTCCAGTGTTACACAGCATTACAGATCCCAGTCTTCATCCAATTTGATTCACTCCAAATGGTAAAGAAACAGTTGAAGACACTGGATGCTGCAAAGGCTGTGGGCCCTGACAACATTCTGGCAATAGTACTGAAGACTTGTGCTCCAGAACCTGCTACTCCTCCAGCCAAGCTATTCCAGTACTATTACAAAACTGGCATCTACCCAACAATGTAGAAAGTTGACCAAGTATGTCCTGTACACACAAATCAGGAAAAATCCAACCCAGGCAATTACCACTCCATCAATCTACTCCCAGTTGACAGTAATGTGATGGAAGGTGTCACCAGCAGTGCCATCAAGCAGCACTTGCTTAATAATAACCTGGTCAATGATGCCCAGTTTGAGTTCCACCAGGGCCACTCAGCTCCTGACTGCATTACAGCCTTGGTTCAAACATGGACAAAAAGAGCTGAATTCCAGAGGTGATGGGAGAGTGACAGCCCTTGACATGAAGGTGGCATTTGACGAATGTGGCATCAAGGAGCCCCAGCGAAACTTAGAATCAACGGGTATCAGAGCTAAACTCTCCACTGGTCTGAGTTGTACCTGACACAAAGGAAGGTGGTGGTGGTTGTTGGAGGTCAGTCATTTCATCTCCAGGACATCTCTGCAGGAATTCGTCAGGGTCGTGTCCTCGGCCCATCCATCTTCAATGACCTTTCCTCTATCATAAGGTCAGAAGAGGGAATATACAGTACCATTCTTGAATCCTCAGACACAGAAACTGTCCATATTCAAATGCAAAAGACCTGGACAATATCCAGCCTTTTGCTGACAAGTGTCAAGTAACATTCATGCCACAACAATGACAGGCAATGGCCATCTCTGATAAGAGACAATCTAATCACCATCCATTGACATTCAACAGTGTTACCATCACTAAATCCCCCAGTATCAATATCCTTGGGGTTACCATTGACCAGAAACTCAACTAGACTTGTTCCATAAACACAGTGGTTACAAGAGCAGCTCAGAGGCTAGGAATACTGTGGTGGGTAACTCACCTTCTGACTTCACAAAACCTGTCCACCATCTACAAGGCCTAAGCCAAGAGTGCGATGGAATACTCCTCATGTGCCTGGATGAGTGCAGCCCCAACAATGTTCAAGAAGTTTGACACCGTCCAGGACAAAGCAGCCCACTTGACTGGCACTACATCCACAAGCACCTACTCTCTCCACCACCAATGCTCAGCAGCAGCAGCAGTGTGTACTTTCTACAAGATACACTACTGATGTTCACCAACGATCATCAGACAGCATGTTCCAAACTCACAACCACTTCCTTCTAGAAGGAGAAGGGCAGCAGCTACATGGGAACACCAAGCCCTACAAATTCCCCCAGACGTTCACCATCCCAGACATGGAAATATATCACCATTCCTTTACTGTTGCTGAGGTGAAATCCTGGAATTCCCTCCCTAAAGGTCGCTGGGGGTCAAACTACAGCATGTGGTCTGCAGCAGCTTAAGAAGGCAGCTCACCACCATCTGTTCAAGGGCAACTATTGATGGACAATAAATGCTGGCCAACCAGTGATGTCTGCGTACCATGAATGAATTTTTTTAAAAAATCAAAAATCGCATAAAACTCTATTGAACTGCCTCAACTGCAATTATATCCTTGTTCAAGTAAGGGGAAAATATTATACACAATATTCCAGGTGTGGTCTCACTAATACCTTGTACGGTTGTACCAACACTTCCCTACCTGTGTGCTCTTATTTCTAGACTGCGCGTGTGCATGTTGCATTATTGATTCTTCTTACATTTTGTAACTAATAAGCTCAGTCTTTGTTATTGAATAAAGCCTGGTCAAACTGGCTCATTTTTAAACCCAAGTTCATTTCAGTCTGGGCAAAAGGTATCTACAAGGGAAGGGATCCTTTTAAGTTATTCTCATGCAATCATCCGAGGGGGTAGGTAAAATAAATAAAAGGGGAGCCAGTTCATCTCTCCTCACATAGCAGTTTAACAGTTTAGGGTATCCTGTCTGGAACCAGAATGAATTGGTGAAACTCATCCAGGGTCTGTTTGTAATGAATCTCTAAAATGAACTCATCCAAACTGAGACAGTGATATCATTCAAAGATCCTGTAATTCTTTTTAATTCATTTTGTATGTAGACTCCATAAAACACAAATTTATATTGTTCTCAAGTTGCACTGGGTATTATTACACGGTGATTGACTGGTACAATGATGAATAAAACTTAACGTCATATTAAGCATCTCACCTTGCCTGAGGTTGGACAGATCTTTTAACAGAGCCGCATTGTATCAATCCCCTAGCAACTGAGAAATATTAATATTTGAGAAGTGATGCAAGTGAAATACGAAATGCAGATTATAGATTACAATTTCATAACTATGCTAATGGCAATATTACAGCACATCAGAAATCTGAAGATGGCAGGATAATTATAAAATTGTCATATTCGTACAAAATGAAGCATTCAAATTATTCATACGAAACAATAAATATCAATTTACCAATTAGATATGCTGAATAATTTCAAATGTGAATTAACTTCATGGAAGAATACTACTGAGAGGCTCAGATACCATTAAAATGTAAACTACATTTTTGGGAATGAAAGCCTTTTGTGCATAAAGTGATTGATTGTAATCCTTTCCTGATAAATATCCAATAAACCTTTTGGTTATATTCAAATTCTCTGGATTATGATAAATACAAAAGCATGCCTAATTGACGTTAAAGTCCAACAAACAAATACTAGTACAGTGTCTATTTTTATGCAGATATATAATGGATTGCAGTAAACTATTACATTACACAAAACAAGTAGTGACTTTAACTTCTCTATTTGGGTCTCAAGCCTGCTCCACCATTCCACAAGTTCATGGCTGATCTTTATTTGTTTCACAAGCCACGTCTTCCAATGACCCATGATCCAAGATTCTTGAGTAGATCCCCCTGCCCAACGAAAACCTGTATGCGTCTGCCTTCAAAATATTCTCTGATATCTCTTCCATTTCCAACTGAGGCAAAAAACTTCCAAAGTTGCATGTCTCTCTGACAGAAAAAATAATCGCCTCATCTCAGTTTTAAAAAAGCATCCCTAAATTTTAGAACAGCATCCTCTAGTTTAGACTCCAGAAGAAGAATCATCCATTCCACATCAATCTTGTCAAGACCTTGCATATTTCAATCAAGTCACTCTTCACTGTTCTAAACTCCAGTGGAAACAAGCCCAGCCTGTCCAATCTGTCCTCATCAGACAACTCACTCATTCCAAGTACCAATTTAGTTAACTCCCTGTTTACTGCCTCCAATGCTTCTTTAAATAGGGAGGGAAAAACCGCATGCAGTATTTGAAATATTGGCTCATCAATACCCTGTATAACTGAAGGAAAACATAGTCACTTTTATGTTAGTTCCTCCTGTAATAAAGATAGCATCCCAGTTGTCTTCTAGATTATATGCTGTAGCTGCATACTAACTTTTCTTGTGCACAGAACAACTAGATCCCTGTGCACCTTGGAATTTCACAGTCATTCTTCATTTAAGTAATACTTTGCTATTTCATTCTTCCTGCCATTGTGAACAACTTTACATTTTCTTACATTGTACTCCCTCTCACCAGAACATTGCTGACTCATTCAACTGAATTAGGTCTGCCTGCAAATGCCTTATATCTTTGTAACAACACATTTTTCTATAAGTCTTTGCACCATCTGCAAAATTAACAATAAGCCCTCTCTTCCCTGATCTAAGTCATTGATCTCAAACTGAAAATTATAAAATGTTGAGGCCTCAGTGTAGGGGCTTTTCTCATCATATCCTGCCAATCAGGCAAGGAACCTTTCATGAGTATGCTCTGTTCTCTGCCAGCCAGACATCCAACCAATCTTCTAGCCAAGCTAATATGTTACCCCAACATCTTATCAAATGCCTTCTGGAAATCCATAGCGTTGGTTAAAGCCATTTACCAACAGATCTGAGAAAAATCTGTTTTAAACTTTTGAGAATGGTGACAAGCTTTTCGCAATTTTTTTACACCCATTCCAATCGACAGTCATAGATGGATAAAGTGAAACACAAACGAGAAAAATGTTTGTTTTGGCTTTTAAAATGTCAAATTACTGAAGTAACAGTAAACAGGACTAAAGACAATGGTAAATTTTAGAACTATAAAACTATTAAACTATAGAACTGAGTATAAAGGGGTTTCATGTTAGAAATTCTACGATTGCTTGATCAGCCCAAACCTGGAACACCATCAAAATAAAAGACTTTCTATTCTTCTCCTCAACTTCAAAAGTGGCAGAGGCCTATATTTTACAAGGCAGCAAAATTGTAAGATGGAGCCAAGGGTGACGGATCTGGCAAGTTCCACACAGCACACCCCACAGGGAGGTCACTACCTACGTCTGGCCACATGGTAGAGTGCCTACTCGCTACTTGAAAAAAAATCACCCGCAACAGGAAAAGTCTCTTGGTAATGAGTTTCACAGATAGTGGGAACAGCAGATGCTGGAGAATCTGAGATAACAAGGTGTAGAGCTGAATGAACACAGCAGGCCAAACAGCATCAGAGGAGCAGGAAGGCTGACGTTTGGGCCTAGACCCTTCTTCAGCCTTCCTGCTCCTCTGATGCTGCTTGGCCTGCTGTGTTCATCCAGCTCTACACCTTGTTATCTCTTTTAAGTAATGAGTTAACAGCTTCAAAGGGTGGGAGCAACCCACCATTGATAAAACAGAGGAAGGTGACAGGTATGACACCCCTCATCATTTCTACAACTTTAGCTCCCCATTCCACCTCCTAACATGCACTCTGAGGCCTTGCAAATATCCAACTAGAAATTCTAAAACTGAGGATATTGAACTCTAATCAGTTGTTTCTGGAAATAAAACAGATGACTGGGAAGACTAGGTAAGGAGTGTGAATTCTAAATATTGCTTAATCATGTAATTCAAAATTAGTATTCTGTGAGTCATTTATGTGCTCATTAATGTAATATTTAAAACTCAGACAGCAGCAAAAAGATCAGAGAACCAGATAATTCTTTACAACACGGCACAGATGCTGCCTGGCTAGAAGTCTACAAGAGGATGATGAAGCAGTACCACCAGGGCTTCTTGCGTGCAAGAACTTAACTATTTTACATCAACAAAATGCTGGTGGCAAAGCTTTAATATTCCACTCTTCTGCTTATGGAATTTTTTTTCCCACATTACTGCATCATATGCATGTTTGTTGAAATTGAACATTAATCATTACCAAATGAATCATGGCACTGAATTATTCATTGAGCGAGAGGAGAATTCTGGGCTTAGTACTGAGCCAGGAGGTTGTGGTCAGAAATCCACTTCCAGAACTCGAGCCCATAATCCAGAGTGACAAGCTACTGAAATACGGACGGAGTGTTAAATTGTCAGAGGCACTATCGTTTGGATTGAGGCATTAAACTGACTGTCTGTTCAGGTAAACATAAAAGATCCCAAGATGATCTTGAAATTAAAGTGCGTTGTAGCCACACTCAACTAACATCAGCAGAAACAGATCAACTAGTCAATAATTTCATGTATCACTCAAAGGAATTTGCTGTGAGCGAATCACTTTTGTAAGCAGACACAGTACCAATGTGGCCACACTTTAAAAGAATACACTTTGGCATGTTCTGAGGATATGATGAAGATGATTTATTTATAAATACAACTTCTATTGTTTGACTCTGTACTACAACATTTTCTCGGCTTCTTTGCTCTCAAGAAATCATTAAGTCATGTCATCAAACATCTAACATTACAGTTGCATTCTGTTATGCCCACTTATTTGCAAATAATAATACTATTATTTATTCTATTCCATTTTTATGAATAACATCTTCCAATTAAATAAATGAACAAAATCTGATCATTCAAAGAGAAGGAAAATGCTTGAATGTCTTTTTTGAACATTTCCTATATACTTTCATTGCTATTGTTAAGGAATTAGTTATTCAGGTGGGATGCACAGGTATTTGGTTCAAGATCACATCTCCATGTATAGTCAATAGCTTTGCTGAGGTCATATCATGTTTCTTTGTGTCATAATTGAGAGAGGAAACTATGAGACTATGCCTGATGCTCTGAAAATTTGCTAGTAATTCAGAATTAGTCAAATAGTGACCTTTTTAAAATCGTTTTTTTTGTCAAACTATAATTCTATATGAAGGTAAGATTATAGAATAACTGGGCAAAGGTTTAAGTGACTGGCATCCAAATAATTAATTGCATCACAGGTTCACATTTCTTTGTTATTAGATTTTATCATGAGGTTTAAAACTAAACGCGATAGTTTCGGGTGCATTGTTGTACTGTTTTTCCTGCAGTATGATGCAGTTGAGTTGAACTCACAAAGCTGGCCAACATTACAGAGATAGCAAGAACTGCAGATGCTGGAGTCAGAGACAACACAGTGTGGAGCTGGAGGAACACGGCAGGCCAGGCAGCATCAGAGGAGCAGGAAAGTTGACATTTTGGGTCGGGACCCTTCTTCAGAAATGGGGAGGGGGAAGGGAGCTGGGAAATAATTAGAGAGAGGAGGGGTGTGGTTGTGGAAGGTAGGTGGGATGGTGACAGGTGAATGCAGGTAGGGAGTGGTGGAGATTGGGTCATTGGGATGGGTGGGGCGCATAAGGTGAGAACGTAGACAGGTTGTTTCAGGTCAGGGAGGCGGGGATGAGCGGGAGGATTGGACATGGGATGAGGCAAGGGGTGGGGAGATTTTAAAACTGGTGAATTCTGTGTTTAGGTCATCAGGCTGTAGGCTCCCGAGACAGAATATGAGGTGTGGCTCCTCCAGTTTGCGGGTGGTGTCATTGTGACACTGGAGGAGGTCCAGGATGGACATGTCACCCAGGGAGTGGGAAGGGGAGTTAAAATGATTGGCGACCGGAAGGTGTTGTTGTTTGTCGTGTACAGAGCACAGATGATCTACAAAGCGGTCTCCGAGTCTGAGACAACAAGGTGCAGAGCTGGATGAACGCAGCAGGCCAAGCAACATCATAGGAGCAGAAAGGTTGACGTTTTGGGCCTAGACCCTTCATCAGAAAAGTCTGGCTTGGTCTCATCGATGTAGAGGAGGCCACATCGAGAGCAGCGGATACAGTCGACCGAGTTGATGGATATGCAGGTGAACCTCTGTTGGATTGGGAAGATTTGTTTTGTGCCTTGAATGGAGGTGAGGAGGGAGATGTAGAGGCAGGTATAGCACTTCCTGTGGTTGCTTGGAAAGGTGATATGTGAGGATAAGGGGGATTCTGTCTTTACTTTTATTGGGCAGCAGGAGATGTGAGGGCAGAAGTGCGGGAAATGCAAGTGATGCAGCTCTGGGCATTTTCGATCACCGGAGGGGGAGAAGTTACAGTCTTTGAAATAGGAGGACATCTGGGATTTTTGGGAGTGGAACACCCCATCTTGGGAGCAGGCGTGGTGGAGGTGGAGGAATTGTGAATAGGGGATCGCATTCTTGCAGGGAGGTTGGGGAGAGGAGGTGTAGTCCAGGTAGCTGTGGGAGTCGGTGGTCTTGAAATAGATGTAAGTTTCGAGGTGGTCACCAGAGACCAACATCACACTGGTTATGATTGAAATTGAGCAAAAAAAATGGCTCGGTAATGTAACATATAGTTTCAGGTGGGGGAAGACCAACAGGTACATTTGGAAAAGGAAAAAGAGGAATGGTGGTGAAGTGATCAGTTATGTCCTGTATTTTGAATATGGAACCAAATGCAGTATCTCTGCCCTTCTGGCCTCCACATTCAGGCAAGCTTTCCTCTCACTGTTTGATGATAATCTATCATTATTCCTTCAAGAACTGTCACTTTGGAAAAGAGAGCTAGGAATGATTCTCCAGCATTCATTTTCCTCCTGAAGTATGTGTGTTACAAGATCTTTTTCTAAAGGTGTCATTACAATCAGTATATAAAGACTTCTGTCTTCTATTGTAGCAGCACCATTATTTCCACTTAAATGCAGGGCAACTGAAAAAGCATTTTCATGCTTTAAACTTTCATAACCAATATCCCAGAATAATTCCAAGTCTTTAGCCCAAGAATATCACTGCTGACTGATCTTTGCAGTTGCTAGTGGTTAATTGTTTTGTACAGGATAAATTGAAACTGTACTACTCCTAATGCTAAAAACATCAAAAACATGACGACCAATTCATATATCCTGAGAAGTCTGGCTTACAAGAACTCCATGAAACCTGTAAACAAGGGAAATATTTTTGTGTCACTCAATGATTTTGGGCAAACAGGCCTTTCTTTTTCTGTTTAAATTTATACCATTCTAACTCTCAAATTTCACATCACTGTTTTAGTTATCTCTACTTTCAGTTCCCCCTTGTCACAAAACTTTATTCTTCAATTCCTTATTACCTCTGAGGTCAAAAGTTGTGCCCCAGGCCCCTATAAACCTTTGCACCTGCATTACTCCAAACACTCCTGTCAGCCTTTCTTTTCTTGTTTACATGTTGGCAGCCTGGCTTCAGTCCACACAATTGATGCTGACAGGTTGGAACTGCTAATTTTTTTAAAGATGTGTTTGAAGAGGACAAACAGGGCTTATTGTTCTAAGCACAGGTGTGACTCTTCTTGTACAGGTCAATAACTCTTCTTCTATTTGCAGGGTCAATTTAGCCAATGTCAGAAACAAAAGTAGCTTAGAATTGTACAGTGAAGAATCTGCAAGAGGCTATTTACACATTTAATGGTTCCATTCTTCTGCCAGATCAATATTTCATCATCAGACCTTATCAAGTTTCAAAGTAATTCCAGAAATATACAGCTCTGATGTATGTAATTCACTGCAGTACACAAAAATGTTTCCATTTCTAACACAGAATGACCCCAAAAATATGCCACTTTCTGTTTTGGGATCACACCCATTAATGCCCTCCCCTAGCAGGTTCAATGGAAGGCATCTTGTTTGTATGGGATTATTGTCCACAACTCATGCCCTTCATTGACAGTTTTCCAAACTGGGGGAAGGGATAGATTATCAGAGGTTGCTGCTGTCAGCACTTAGCCATTTAAAAGGCGATATGCACTGTCACTGCATAAGCTTCCTTACTACTGAACTGGAAAAACAAAATAGAAACTGAAAGAATTCCATGCTATGGAGCTTATGGTGGGATGGTTCTCAACATGAGGAGGACTCTTCTTTCTACCCAAAGGAAGATAGTGCTTTGGTAACAGTAGGCAGAAGCAGCAGAGCACGATAGTCCTAAAGAATCTCTCCAATGACTTGACTTTTCTGCAGGGAAAGGTTTATTGCAGTGACAAGCACTCTTAAGATTCCAAATTTATTCCTTCTGTCACTCTCTGCTTAACCTCAGACCATTTGTAGCTCCAAAATGTAACACTTCTCTTCCCCACAACTCTCGTCCTAACACCTGACGTTCTTCTGTTACTATAGCAGCACTCCATCTGCCACTCACCCCATTAACACTTCTCTCTTCACCTACCAGCAATGTGATTTTACCCTGACATGCACATCCTCAAACTATCTCAATTGGAGTTTGACTATAAAGACTAACATCCTTCCTACTTTTTTGCAGGAAAAATGAATGAATCCAAACAAGGCAGATGCCAAAATAGCAATCTGGCAACGACAGGAGGCAGTCGGCTTATATAAGCATCATTCCACCTTTGGAGGAGGCTGTCATAGATACTTTAGAAAGGGGAGACAGGCCATTGTTTTTAGAGAGACTGAAAGCAATGCAGCAGTGCTTTAACATCTCATCCTCATTTCCACTCTCAGTCACGTCTTCACACACCATTTGGGACAAAAAGGCTTTGGTTTTCTGCAATTAATCAGATGTCTCTATTTATATTTGCCACTTCTCTGCTACCTTTATCCGTAGTTTCCCTTACAGTTCCTGAAACTGAACATATAGTGGGACAATGGCAAGAGAAATGTATCCTTTAAGATATTTCATTGGCATTCAAATTTATCCGCATACTTCTACAAATGTGCCGGATCAAAATATAAGATGAAGAGCAACCTCAAATCCTAGCCCTAATACAAGGTGAAGATTATTTCATCAAAAAATCAGCCCATAGAACAGTGACATTGGATATACGGCATCAAATTCTAGCAGCACCAAGAAAACTGCCACTGAGGTTCCATATAAACTTCTAGGCTGCAGTCTATTTCTTCTAAATCAGTTTTGTTCTCTTCTATTTCGCATGTAGCAGATATTTCCTAGTGAATTGGCTTTTAAAATGGAGTGACTCTGGTAAGTAGATTAAGCTAAATTATATGTTTCTCATTAGTTGGACAGCACTTCAATTTTGATGACAATAAATCAATGAATAAAAATGTAAATGGTTTTACCTCTGCTAATTATACCTTGCAGCCAAATGTAAAGATGTGTAACTGCTGAATCATTAATTATAATCAATGACACAGCAAATTATACTTCAATCTTAGGTCAAGACAGCAAAAAACATACCAGGAGATTCACATCAAGGTACAAATGGGTATTATCCATTTTCAGGAAGTAGCAAATTTCTCATAAGAAAATTAAGTAAATTTATATTATTTTGAACATTTAGCATTAAAGCATTATGGATCAGGCAAATCTATTATGTGCACTAGATTGGAATGCAGACAAAAAATACAAACTAAAATTACGGTTATAGTTATTACATTTGTTTATCTTTAACATTTTGAAAAATGATCTATCACTGAATCCACGAGACAATTTGCACCATGGTCTGTTCACCTCTTCCATCAACAGATTCGAGAATCTGGCAATGGCCCACATTGTTTTTTTATCTGCAATTCCCTTCTAAGCTCCCACTCACTCACAAATGAGGTTTTTATTGCCATCCATGGCTTTACATTAAGGTGTAATTTGGAGATCCTAGTTTTGATGAAACTTGTCTAGATGTTCCAATACCATGGCCGTGACCAAAGCCTCCCTGCTTCCCTTATATCCTTCACTATCTACCTCCCATTACTATCATGGCAAAGTGGGTCACAAAATTAATTTGAATGGTGCCTGTGATTACTTACTTCCAAAGTGCTATCTGCACCTTGCTTGCACTTCTGATGAATGTGTTTGCATGGCCAATTAGATTTCATAGAATCATACAGTACACAAGAGGCCCTTCAGCACATCGAGTTGATCCATCAAAAATACACTACCTTCCTGTACTGTGCCCATAGCTTTCAATGTTCTGACACTTTGAGTGCTCACCCAAATACTTTTTTTTTTCAGTTTGTGAGATTTCCCACCTCAACTTCCAGGCAGTGCATTCCAGATTCCCACCACCATCCTCTGGGTGAAAACCTTTTTCCTCTAATCCCCTCCTAACCTCCTGCCTCTCACTTTAAAATTATGACCCCTTGTTATTGACCCTTCAACTAAGGGGAACAGCTGCTTTCTATTCACCTTAACAATGCCCTTCATAATCTTATACATCTCTACCAGGTCCCCCCACCGCCGCCCCCACCCCCACCATCCACTTGCTCTGCTCCAAAGAAAAATTCCTGAACTTTTGCAGCCTCTCTTCATAGCTGAAGTACTCTTGGTGAATTAACTTTGCACCTCCTCCAGCACAATCTTATCCCTTCCATAGTGTGGTGACCAGAACTGTAACACAGTACTCCAACTATGGCCTAACGAAAATCTGTATAGCCCCAATATGACCTCCCCACTCTTGTAATTTATGCCACTCTTGATAATGGTAATTATCCCGTATGCCTTCTGAACTACCCTATTTATCTGTCCTTCCACCTTCAGAGATCTGTGGACAAACACCCCAACATTCTTCAGTTCCTTTGAGCTTTCAAGTGTCCTGCCATTTATTGAGTATGGCCTTGTCTTGTTTGTGTGAATGTTAAAAACATGCAATGTAGGGAGATTTTGATGTCAGCCAGAGTGTTATGTTGATTTGCTGTCATTTCGATATCACAGTCCCAGTTAAAACACAAACAGCTGAACGTGCATCACCAGCTAGAAAGAACCCTGTATTGGCAATATTTAAAAGGATCAAACTACTTTCAGTTTGATCATACTTAACTCAAATGTTGCTGAAAAGACAATCAAATCACCAAAGATTTTCATCGTGCATTCATCAGGACCAATGCAAGAATTCCAATTTTCAAACCATCACAACTTGCTGACCAATCAGTACAGTTTTCTTCAAATAAATTGGCATTCTTGCATTTATTCTGATAAGTGCAAGATAAAATGATTTGGCAGCATATTTCTTTTTCAACAGGTGCAGATAGTTTTTTGCTGTCTGATTTCTATTGGTTTTATCTAAACTTGCGTGAACTGTAATTATTGTATTGCAATTGAAAGGTTTTTTTAAGGTTGCATGGTAATGGTGCTACATCTGCTGAAGACCTTCATTGGAATGTTAAGTATTCTGGTCAGCCTCTTTACTCCTTGATTTATACTTGCAGCATGAGGGGGACATTGAGCAGAAACAACATGAATAGGCCAAGCTACTCACAGAAAGTGAAGGGAGAAGGACTGGAGCAAAGGAGCAGGCACTTTCTATCGAGGAAGGCCACATCCATCAAAGTCTTCTGGAAGCATTTCTCTAACCTCAACCTAAGCCAAAGGAGATGAGAAAAATAATGAGCATGACAACTTAATCAAGAGTCCAAAAATCAAATTCTTACCTTCAAGATAAAGTCAATTAAGCACAGTTAAGTGAGCAGTTAAGTTCTCTCTCCTCAGAAGGTAAATCAACGTTCTTGTTAGAAAGTTTCAAGAACCTAATATACATATATTTGCATCTCATCATTTTTCCAACTCACTGGAATTAACTTTGGCTTCCCAGTTAACTTCTGCTCGATCAATGTACTCCAACACTTCAGACACCCAACCACATAGGACAATTGTAAATCTTCAGACTTCAATCCCTGTAGGTCTGTCACCTTTTCTCATTCCGATTAAATATTTTAAGTGTGTGTTGTCTTCTCATTTGCTGTAAGTTCTATAATTGCAGTAGGCTTGTCCAAGTACACCAAGGCAAAATGATTCCCCGAGTTATTCCATACCCAGGACAACAGAATGAAGCAACTTGTGGTTCACAGATTGAAACTTAAGCCTAGAAGATCAGCCAGTGGCTTGCACTTTGGAGGTGGTGGCAACTTAGCACTGAAGCTATGGTAGCAGCTTGTGCCTCAGTAGGAGTACATAGCACAGAGGTTAACACAGCAGCTGGTGGCTGTAGATCACATTTAAGCATGAAAGGAAGAATATATGTGGCTGTGTTAACTTCAGAGGTGGTGCATGTGCCTGCACTGTATGCACTAAACTCATATAGATGAAGAGCATGGCGATGTGTGAATGGGAAAGGTGAGGCATGGCGCATGAGCCAGGGTGAATGTCATGATCAGTCCAGGAGCTGGAACGTATTTTCTGGAGGGGAACTTGTCAACAGACAGTCAAGCAGTTGATCTAATTCAACTCCTGGGATTAGACAGGATTGAGCTCCAGTCAGTCCTGGAAGTCAAGCAAAACAAGTCCAGGCCTTGCTGATCAGACAGTGTCTTGTAAGTTCCATTTGGGAATGGACCACAGTCAGTTGGGGATGTCAAGCAAAGTCAATTTGGACATGGGCTACGGTCTATCAAGGAAGGGGATCATAGATAAACCAGTGGGGGTTTGCATGGTATGTCCATGCTATCAATAAAACCACAGACAGCTACAGTCTGGGATTATCTAATTATATTGGCCAGTTTAGGAAAGAGGGAAATTCAATAGAGTTGGGTAGGGTAGGGGAGCATATGGACTTGAAGGAGGGGTCAAGGAAATTCAGGGTGATCCAGCTCAATCTGTGGAGGATACAGGGCCAACATAAACATTGGCACCTTGATTGTGAGCATTTCTAGGGGTAAAACAGAGACATTGATTGTTACATTGAAGACTCAACTAAATGGGAGTGTGTGAAGTGTGATCCAGGAAACAGGGCTTGTGAAATAATAGAGGAGGTGAGAAATGGAGAGATACTGTAGTTTACAGAGGGAGGCTGTAATTCACTGCAGTGAACACAAATTCTAGAACACACTATCTTGATCCAAAAGTCAACTGCACAGTGCACTCTCAGATTGGGATGATTAAGTAACATTGGGCTCTTTATTACTTTTTTTGGTTAAATGTGAGTTATGTTGAGTTTTTTTGGCCATAAGAACTAGTGAGATTTCTCACCATATCTAATGAAAACACCTCACTGACGACCTACTCTGTTCCTATGGCACGCCTCATCTCCGATTACATCCCCATCTTACCATGTGGCATTCCAGGAAGAACTTGCCACCAGAAGACCAGCATTCCTGGTGCCTGTGCCATATTGAAAATCCTGGTGTGCACCTGGATGAGCCCTGGCTTTCTGGAACTGCCCTGCTTGATGATGGACAGAGTGCAAAGACATTGGAGAAAGGGAGAATGGTGTTGTGATTCTCTGACAGGGACCTGGAAGTCCTAATGGTTAGGTGATCCAAAGAAGAGGCAACCTACTCCTGCAAGACTGGCAGAAACGGCCATGTCATCAGACCCTAGCAGCCTGATCTAACTTTGCCATCCAGGTCCATTTGGTCTCAATGGTACAGACGAATGGCCAGCACTGCTGTAAGAAGTTCAATTACCTTCTCCACTCTACCAGGGAAAGTCACACATTCTTCTCGGTGTTCTCACAGACACTTGCTCTGTACTAGTGCACCCAACTCCCACCAAGGTCATCCCTGCCACTCTCCTATGGCCTGCACCATCTTCCGTCACTCGCTCTTGTTTCTCAAACCTCTGTCACGACTAACCCTGCAACGCCTAAAAGAGATAAACAAGAGAGCATAATGTTCCACTGAATTAGAGAAGCCAGAGATAATCTTATAGAGACCGGTCCTCAGGGTGACTGAAGTGCCCAGAGACACTTTCTGTACATGTCCTTTAATTTCTGTTGTTTATTATCAGGCCTCTGCTTGCTGTATTCAAATTTACCTTATGAAGTGAGATGGATTTCCATTTGCTATATAAAAGGTGACTTTTAGCTCTGGTGCTGATCTAATCATCTCTGTAAAAGCAAAAGTACACATGAAAATCTTTCCCTGGACCAGTAATGCATTGAGCACTTCTGCAATTACTTGGCCCTGGATGGCTGTACTAGAATGGTCCTTTGCATCAAAGATATATGAGCCACAATGGATATGTATGCTATGGTGAAAGCTTTCGGGTTTTACACAACCTGACAGTGCTCCTTGAGTGCCTTACAACCTCACTATCTCTGAGGTAGTGCAGAAAATAACAAACTTTCATTATAAACATGTAATGCCCAATCTACCAATGGCTCCTTCATTATTCTAAATAAAAACTGAAAGAACTGCAAATGCTGTAGATCAGAAACAAAAACAAAGTTGCTGAAAAAGCTCAGCAGGTCTGGCAGCATCTGTGAAGAGAAATCAGAGTTAACGTTTGGTTAACCCTTAGAGGAAGGGTCACCGGATCCAAAACGTTAACTCTGATTTCTCTTCACAGATGCTGCCAGTCCTGCTGAGCTTATTCAGCAACTTCTGTTTTTGTTTCTTCATTATTCTGAATCCACCTCACTTCCACTTCTAACTTTGTTAAAGCATTCATGGCCATAGCTTTAACAATACAGGCCCAAATCTTACGAAATATCTCCTGAAGTCCCACCTCTGATTTGCCTTTCTCCCCAACCTTTTACAGGTTTTTGGTCATCCCTAGCATAATATTAGTTAACCTAAATTGTGTATTTTTCTCTTTGTGGCTGTGAAATGCCCTCTGGCAATTTTCTGTGTTACAGTTGCAATATAAATTTGCATTTACTGTCAGTGTTTTGTCTACTTTGGAGCAATAATGACTACAACATTTGAAGTGATAAAATCAAACTACCCCAAGAAAAATCTGTTTGTGAAGGGTCATAATATCAATACCAGACAGAAACAACACTGCTACCTTATTGGGTTAGCATGGTGGCCCAGTGGTTAGCTCTACATGGGCAGGGCTTGTGTCTGGGTAGGATGCTCTTCAGAGGATTGGTGTGGACTTGATGGGCCAAATGGCCTGATTCCACATTGTAGGGATTTTATGAATGCGATAAAAATTCAATCCTTAAATCAGTATCATATTTCTTCACTATCACTGAGTCAAAATCCTGGAATTCATCCCCATCTTCTCAAGGGCAACAAGGAATATGGAATACATGACCCAGCCAGCTGTGCCCATGTCCCACAGTGAATGAAAAAACATCATGTCTTCAAAAGGCACGCTATATGAACACTGTGCTCAAGTCAGAATCCTGCATTATAAATTAGGGTTCTTTTTTCTTTCACATATCATTGTCATGCTTTATGCCAGAATTCACTCAATTCACCTTAGTCTGACAAATGGAAAAAAATCCATAAAATGTATTTTGTTTGTAAACAATGACAAGATTGAGTAAGGGAAGTTTTGAACAATGGAGATTCTTTCCAGCCCCAAGCTTGTCACATTAGTGTTGGTTTGAGCAAGATTCCATTATTTACCATCTTATCTCTCACAATGGAAGCATCCTTCCACCCTTCCTCTCTGTCCTCTTGACCTCTGATCACCTGATAAATAACCTCAAGCTGTAATACCCATGACTGATTGAAAAAAACTGGTGGATTGATTATTGGACAACACTACACTTTAAAGCTTTCCCCCATTGAATTAAATTCATGACTAGCCTGGATATTGAGAGAAATGTTGATCAGCTTAACGTTCTGAATCACATCCTGCTATGAACTAGCAGTATTACTATCTTGTTTGTACTGCCAACTTCATGCCACTGAGTCAATTTGGGAAATGCCAATCAAGATAGTCTAAATATGTAGTTGTAATTCAGTTAGAGGCAAAGTGAAAACACAGTTAAAATAACAGTACCTTGGATATTTACCTTTACAACAATATCTCACTTATATTACTCCTCTAAAACTGCAATTACCTTGAAATGATCTGAAATCCAGTTCTGAATATTTAATATAAAGTTTGTTGTCAAGTTATCCAAAACCAAAAAAAATCTTAAAGTGTTCTGATTTCAGTCTGGACACAGGATAATTTCGAGCTGCTTTGCATTATGGATCCTGTTCCCTGAAACAAAAATGCTGTAAGTTATTGTGCAACAAGTGTTTGAAATCCAGTCAGGAATTTTTGAACACAATATTTGGCATGGATCGTTTATTCTTTGCCTGACAGAATTGAAATTGCACCAGAACTATCTTAGTTTATTGGCACCAGAATCATAGCACTGTAAAAATTCAATCTGATAGAAGTTAAAACATCTCACATTTTCCAAATCTACAAGCACAGTGAAGGCTATAATAAACTTTCATCATTTTGGATATTCGGGAATGATAATGAATTGTTCTTTTCCTAAAATCATTCCACATGTGTAGTATAGTATCCCAGTAAATTGAACTGAACTCAATCCCCTCACACAATGGAATTAGAATATGTGAGCTGTAAACTAACAGCCACACTGATTTTGCAGCTCACATTTCATTACACTCTGACTAAATGTAATAAATTTTTCAAGAGCTCTGAATGGTTTGAGTACAATGGAGCTAAACCTTGTAGCTGAAGTTCCTTGTGTATTATTACACAAACCTCAAAAAGGTAGTATATCTTTAAGGCATTTAGATGACATTATGATATGTAACACATTAGTGTAAAATATCTCCATCTTATTCTGTGTACAGTTAATCAGCCAATCTGTCAGACACGCCATCAGTCAGACTAACAAACAATTGGTCAGTCAGTTAAGAGTAGTGCACTGGAAGTCAAGCCCCACTATTTCCAGAATTGGTCACAAAATTGTTAAAATTTGATTAAACCACCAAATTGCATAATCTTATCTAAATATCTAATCAAAGTTCAAATGCACCCCAAGCTTTTGTTTCATTAACAAGAAAATAACTATCTATTGTGAACAAATTGTTTTAACCATCGGTAAGGAAGAATCATGAATTCCTAACTTATAACTCTATACCTTAAACTATATACCTTTCTTAAAAGTCCCATACATACACAACCACACAAAGAGACAAGACAATATACAATTATTGTGTACAGAAGAGAAATAAAGTCAGAGGTGTACATTTTTAGGACCGGTTTGGATCACAGACCTTGATGAATTTTTTTTTCAAGTTTCTTTCAATATCTTTTGACTCTTTGATGAGGACACAATATTGAGGACAGGACAATTCTCAGATTTTCATTCACAGGCTGAGCATTCACCCTTTCAGGAGGGGAAATTGCAGAGAGAGCAGTTTATAGGAAAATGGTGAGTAAGCAGAGTTCCTTATAATTTTCTCACCAGCTGTGTCAGCCTCTGTGTCAGCAACTTCCAGGTCTGGAAGACAATGCCACGATCAGCACGCCGATGCTAATCATAATGCACAAAACATCAGAGCAACTGCGTGAGTGGGAACAGCTACCAGGAGATATTCTGCTGATTCCTTTCACAGGAGGGACCAAGAATGATTTAAGTGCTTTCCCTTTGCAGCTTCAATGTTTCTTTCCTATTGTCCAAACAAAAGGCCATAGCCACCCTCCCAGAAACTAATCAAGGAGCTATTACTATTGTGAGCGCTCCTGACCCACACAACTAGTCTCAGTTGAAAAACCAGATAAAAGACTATCTTTGGGTAAATCTGCCCTGAAGAGATGTACAGGCTGCTGATATGTCCAACATCTTCCTCTACTGCTTGTATAAGTCAACATTGTAAATATAATTCACAATGAAGTCAAGTAACTCATTTTAAAACTGCAACATCTTCTTCCAAGTTTTCATTGGTTTAAAGCAGCATTTTTTTTCATTTTTTTAGTCCAAAACACAAAGTCGTCTTTACATGTTCAACTATGTATATAATGTAATGCTAATACAAGTAAATGTATAACCCAAACTTGATATTTAAGTCTCGGGTGTCATATTAGTGTATATATTTAGTTGTTAGCAAATGTCAAGATACCTGTCTCAATAAGAGCCTGGGTCTTTGCTGTATATTTTATATGGACTGGCTAATAGAAACCTACATCACATCATAGTGGCAGCATGGGCATTAAAACTTGGTGACAACAAGCAAGAATAAAAAGCTAGTCACAGCAAGTTGGTATCAAAGGCTGAAAAATGATAGCAGCATTGAAAGTTGTGGAAATTTCTTTTCCTAACAGTCAACCTTCATCTATTTTAGTTTAGAACTGATGTTCATAGTTAACAGCCAAGACTGAAGGCTATAAACAAACTGAAGCACAGCAATGTCAATGGTGAGAAAGCCAAAGTGCATTCAATTTGTTACTTGGCAATTTATAAGAGGCCTGGAACAGTTTTGATTTTGCAAAGTAATCTTAGAATGAAGTACAATCCAAACCAGTGGAAAAAACATTCTAAGTATCTTACCTGTGCATCATTGGCAGTCAATTTCATGCTTTGTGTTCAGAGATGCACAAAATAATATAAAATAAGACACGTGAAGTCACTCCATACACATTTTGGCATGAAGGACATACACAGGCACTGCTTAACTCTTTATTTTCACTGAATAATATAAACAAAAAAGTGCAGAGACATCTAAGGCAGCAGCAAGGAGAGAAACAAGAGAGAAGCTAACAAAAAAAAGACTGCAATAAAGATCCTTTGTTAACTGGCAATTTTTAAAGATCACAAAACTGCATGGTAAGTATTGAAGGCAAACATCTGAACAGTGACAATCTGAACATTGTCACTGGAGTGCTAAACATTCTGTCAAAATTTCACTTATTCAAAGAAGGAATGAATCTTCACTTTACAGGTCAACAGATTGCTTACAAAAAAGACAGGCAGTCAAACTTGGAGATAATAAGAACTGCCGATGCTGGAGTCAGAGGTAACACAGTGTGGAACTGGAGGAGCGTTGCAGGCCAGGCAGCATTAGAGGTGCAAGAAAGTTGATGTTTCGGGTTGGGACCCTTCTTCAGAAGACCCGACCCGAAACGTCAACTTTCCTGCTCTTCTGATGCTGCGTGGCCTGCTGTGTTCCTCCAGCTCCACACAAGGCAGTCAAACCTGTTGTCATTGGGCAAATTAAAGGCTGCAAACAGCAAAATTATCCAATATTTCCAGTGATGACTCCAAAAATCCTGACAAATTTTCTCAGTTTTAGAAGAACTGCTTAACAGCTAAGTCAACAGTACTCAGGCTGGAGTTCATGTTGTACCACCAGGGACCAGGTGAAAATATCAACCAATTCATAAGCAAATGTTGATACAAAAGTATAGATGGTGATTTCAGCAAAGGTAACTTAAATGAAAGGCTGATGGAACTGGTCATCACCTCTACACCTATCAATTCCTTCTAAAATCAATTCTGGATAAATTGAAAGAATATACCGCTGATGCACCGCTAGGCAAAGAATGCAAACTCAAAACAATCAATCAATAGCAGGAGAGCAGCATCTGAAGGTACTTTACTCTGCAATAACTGATGCAGCTAATGTCAGGGTTAGGAAAGCATTCAAATTTCTGTTTGAGGTGTGCCTTGCCTCATCTACAAAAAATATCAGTATTTTGTGACACATGCAGACTATGTTCTGCAAGAGGACACTGGTCCAAAATGTATAAGAGGTTCAAGCAGTCAGTGAAACCCAAGGAGAACCATAATCCTCCACAACAGCACATGAAGAAGAATCAATTATGAAACAATATCAAAGATGTTTCTAAACTTCCTCCCATAGCATGCAAGCATGTCAATGAAGTTAATGAGGTGACTGCAATATGATAGCTAGGAGACCCCAGTCAGATTGTACACATAGTCAATTTGACACTACACACCGATGCCATCAGAAAAGCTGAAGCCTTTATTTCCATCTAAATGATGGACACCAAAAGGAAAAGACAACATACACTGAATGCTAAGACTGCCACTGGTGCATGTGCAAATGCCTTACCTTTAGGTTTCTTATGGGAGAAGTACTCAGAAAACTGCTACAATTAGGTGCAGTCCACATGAAATAAGTAACTGCCTACAACTGGTTTGACATCCAATGCATTGGCATTATCCGTCTTAAATGTCAATATAATACCTCAGGATGGACACCTTTTACATTGTTAAAACAGCAGACTTTCCATCATTGCTCTATTAGTATACATAAATCTATGTATTATTACAATCAATAAGGTAATAAATATATCAATTCAAACACCAAACATTCCTAACTTCAATATCATGTCCATCCATGTGCTTTTGATTCCTCCAAGCTTAGCACTTTTGAAATAGATGCATCCCAGAAGATCCTTAGAACATGCTGAAAAGCCTATTGTGCTTGTTTCTCATGCCTTCATGACAGTTCAGGCAAACTACTCCAAAATAGAAAGAGAAACCTCTTCGCTGTCTTCTTTTTGTAATATAAATGTTTCACATATACCTCTTCTGCAAACATTTATTTGTTCAACAAACCATTGGAAATAGTTTATTGAAAATCTCTCACAAGGGCACCTCCACCACTGCAACATCTACTTGCGAAGGTATGAGGTATGATTTCAATGTACAATATAATGAGGTTCATGGATTACTAATCCCAATGTTTTTAGCTAACTTCCAATTCCCAGAAAAAAGACAAAGGCTTATAAATGGATATTATTGAATCTGAGTTAGAATCAATCTCATTCATTTTGGTCATAGCCAAACAGAGCAGAGTACAGCAAGCTATGTCTGATGACGTCCAGCCGAAACCACAACCGTTCATAATCATGTTGCCTAAACACTTTCAACACGTCTCTGAGCAAATTCTTTCTGCTTATTCAGAGGTGAAGTAAACTTTTTAAGAACGTAATTTTTGAAGACAAACATGTGATTATTCCACCACCTCCAGATCAAAATGTGCTTGACAATATGTATATTTTTTTTCTGTGCACTTGACCCAAGGGAATGGCATGTAAATGCTTCAACTGGCCTTGTATCAATAAGGACACTGATCAACTGATCAAGTTGTGTAAAATATGTCAACTCCATCAACCTCAACAATTGAGAGAACCACTCATTCCACATATTTTTGGTGGTCATGGTGCTAGTTTCAACAGATATTTGCCATTTCCAAAGATATGACAGCAATCTAGTGACTGACTGCTTCACCAAATTCCATTTTGTGAGACAAATCAAAGATACCAGTAGGCCAAAAATTGTTGGTGCATTAACCGCTATATTCAGATTATTTGGTTTTCCTCAACAAATTAGGTCTGACAATGGACCATAGTAAATTAGTGCACCTTTACAAGATGTGCATAAATTAGGATATTCTACACGTGAGTGCCTTTCCTCATTATTTTTAATCTAATGGTCTCAGAAAATGCATTGTTTGTACAGTGATATTCATGAACAACAAATTCAAAGCTACTTTAAACTTCAGATAGCCATATTAAGTCTATGTACTTCTCTTTAAGGAAGCTCTTATGTTTGGAAAACAGAATCACTGTTTCCTTCAAACACACTGACCAACTAAACATATACACACAATCATTGTTGGAATGAAGAGAAAAAATGAAACAAGTCCATGACCTCTGAGCATACAGACAGTAATCCCAACCTAAACCAGGAGAGAGCATACATATTCTCTGTATGAATACATAGGCTTGTAGAAAGATACCCTAATATTATGTCTAGCTCAGGTCATACAAAGTTGTCACCAACACTGGTTAAGTCTGATGACAAAATAGACAATACTTCGGAGTTGCACGTGATCATCATCCATCATGCAAGATGATAACTCTGATATTAAAAGAATCATATCAGACAACAACCAACCAGCTATAATGTATGATAAACATCCGTTCACAATAGCAGACAGCATTAACCCAGAATGAAGCTATACAGCTGGGTTGGGATAATGATATTTCTTCGTGTAGGGCAATCTAATATATGTTAATGGGGCTAACACATAGAAAACCACATCACATCATTCCTCACCTCCTCATTTATCATTTCTGTTTATGGATCTAAATTCACAAATCATAATTATGATCCAGTGGTTCTTGCTGTTTCCCCAGACAAAAATTTTGTTGTTTCTGACAATGCACTGCAAATATACATAATTTGTGTTGATTTAATACAATCATTGCAATATTTAGGAGTTAATTTAAACTATTTAGTCAGTTATTAATTTGAAAAAAGCTAAGCTTTTTAATCCATATTTTAAGTGTTAGAGAGAAGTAACAATCGGGAACTAATTTTACTTCTCCAAATGTACCATCAAATGATGACCACCAAACAAATGCTTGGTGAATTGCATGTTCATTCTCTGGTGGCACATATAACTGATAGTGATTATTTTAAATGGGCAAAACTGAATCAGCTGTCCATTATATCCAAACAAAGGGAGTGGCATCTAACACAATGTTTCAATCAAAATGTTTACATTTTAAGAAGTATTCAGTTATGGAGCCAAGATGCATACCAAAACAACTTTGGTGTAACAACAATGTTACTTTAAAGCTACTACACAACACACAAGTTGAATCGCTATTTCATTTTTTTCCATTTGAATGTTTTTGTTGAGTTGCAAGGTATACCAAGTCAGAACTTGAATTTGATTACTTTCCATTGAAATTTGTGATCAAAACAATATTATACCCTATTATTTTTTTATAAAAAATATTTTACATGCAAACATTGTCATGATAATTATATTAGAATTTAGATATCAATCTATCCTGGTAATATTGAAGCAATATAGCATTACATAGGAACAATTAGACATCTGCTACTGTATTCTAATTAAATTTTGAACACTTCTATTCTCAATAATATTTTATACTTTACTGTCATGCCTCAGTATATTATGAGTGTACAGTCAAGTTTCTGTACATTAAAACTGGACATAAAAGGTTGAAAAAGACCTCATAAGGGTCACCTGACTTTTCTGAATTGAAACCACTCCCCTGCCTCAAAAGAAAACAAAAGGAACATTCCAGATTGATGGGAAACAATGCCCTTTCCTGAAGCCAATTGAACTGGTGTTATCATCAGTGTGAATGGGCTATTCAAAAACACAGATGCTGATTGTCACCAACCTTCAAAGGTGGTCCACCAATATGCAGGATGCTGGAATCAAGATAAATGTAACCTCCTTATTTGGAAAAGGCCATTGAACTTGTAAAAGTCACATGATTTGGGAACCATCTTGTTGCCTGCTTTCAAAATCAGCTAGATGCTGTTTGCGTATAGTTCCATTATAACTATTGTACAATCTTCAAATAAATCATAGGATCCCCAGAGTGTGGAAGCAGGCCAGTGAGCCCATCGGGTCTGCACCAGTTCTCTGAACAGCATCCCACCCAAAGCCACCCTATCCCTGTAACCCTACATTTCCCATGGCTAATCCACCTAGCCTGCACAGCTCTGGAAACTATAGGCAATTTAGCATTGCGAATCAGCATAATCTACACATCTTTAGACTTTGGGAGGAAACTGGAGCACCCAGGGGAAACTCACACAGACATGGGGAGAACAAGAAAACTCCACACAGACAGTCACCATGGCTGGAAACTGGAGGAGCAGCACCTTATATTCCGCCTTGGAAGCCTACAACCCAATGGTCTCAATGTGGACTTTACTAGTTTCAAAATCTCCCCACCCCCCAGCCTCATCCCAAGACCAACCCTCCCTCTCATCCCTGCCTCCTTGACCTATCAGTCTTCTCAGCCACCTATCCATTCCTCCCACCTCACTGACCAATCCTCACCACTACCTACCTGCTATCACCATCCCACCTGCCTTTCCCAGCCCAACCCCCTCCATCTCTATTTATTTCAGAGCCCCCTTCCCCTCCCCCATTTCTAAAGAAGAGTCTCGACCCGAAACATCAGCTTTCCTGCTCCTCTGATGCTGCCTGGCCTGCTGTGTTCCGCCAGCTCCACACTGTGTTATCTCTGACCCAGCATTGGCAGTTCCTACTATTTCTGGAATCAAACCTGGTTCCCTGGTGGTGTGAGGCGGATGTGCTAACCACTGAGCCACCCTGGTAAATAACAATAATATTCTGTAAATGACAGATGCCAACAGGGGAAAGACATCCACAATCTGTTCCTACTTCAAATTCACTTGAGCACATTACAACCTACAGAAGACTATCTGTATTTGAAGAAGGGTCCAGACCCAAAACGTCAGCTTTCCTTTTCCTCTGATGTTGCTTGGCCTGCTGTCTTCATCCAGCTCTACACCTTGTTATCTCAGATTCTCCAGCATCGGCAGTTCCTACTATCTCTCACAACCTACAGAAATCTTTTTTCTACAAAAAGACTTCTACTTCAATTTAAGTACCGAAAACATTTAATTACAGGCAAAGAGATATCGGGGATCATAAATCAGAAACTGAGATAAATATAATCTCGAAAGTATATTACCCTTACCTTAACGAATCTTTAAATGCAATTGTATGTAGGGGTACGTGTGTGAGATCTAGCGTTTTAAATTTGGGGTGTGAGAAATTACCCTATCTTCTTTATTTTCAACCCACAATAACTCACTGCTGAAATTATTTAATTGAAATAGACACTCAAAAGAGTATAAAAACACAACTCTTATGTGCAAAATCATAAAGATAAAAGGCAGTAATTGCAACACATGAATTCTGTCCATGACATTACTTTTCTACAAATAAAATCATTAATGGCAATCTGGACTGATCAGACTGAAGAAACAAATCAAAAAGGTGAAAGACCTGGAGTGGGCAAACAGCAGATACACCAAGAATTAATGAAAAGTAATTTTGTTAGAAAATGTTATGTTTATGTTAGAATGTCATGTTTGTGCCATTGGAGCATAAACATGTACTATTTTATCCCAATGGACAGTCTGCTAATTCCCTTGGGATATCAAGATGAGACAACCTGTATATTTCATTACTAATAATAATTAATGATATTTTTAGCTATTTTAATTCTATATTCTGAAATTATACTCTAATTTATTACTCAAATGTGATTGAAAATTAATGTTTGAAATCTGTTTGCTTTCTAGTTGATGGAATTTAAAATCAAAAACAAAGCTTAAGAAGTTAATACACAGTTTCAGCAACTTGTGCCAAGAGGTATACACGACTACTGAAATGATTGATATCATTGGCTCTACTCTTGAGGAGCTCTCCAATTGTTTTCCATCTGCTTCCATCTTCACATCCTCAGGCTTTCCTTTGTTTTAAAACAGTTTCTGTTATCTCTGTCCTCAGTTCGCCACAATGTTATTCACTTACATCTGGCTGAATATTGGGCTTTTATTATTCCTTGGTGTCATGCCCCAAAGTTATGTGCAGACTCTCTGGCTTGTGACATCCTCACACGCAAAAAAATATAGTATTATTGGCTCAAGAACACAAATGAGACAAACAATGGAATCACTAGGTGTGAGGCTGGAAAAGCACAGCAATATGACAGCATCCAAGGAGCAGCAAATTCAACACTGACTTTCCTGCTCCTTGGATGCTGTCTGACCTGCTGTGCTTTTCCAGCCTCACATCTATAGAAAAACCAAAATAACTGCGGATGCTGTAAATCAGGAACAAAAACAAAGTTGCTGGTAAAGCTCAGCCGGTCTTGCAGCATCTGTGAAGGAAAAAACAGAGTTAACGTTTCAGGTCCAGTGACCCTTCCTCAGAACCGTTCTGAGGAAGGGTCACCGGA
>NC_063344.1:35872684-35908176 GCF_021869965.1 Rhincodon typus
TCCGGTGACCCTTCCTCAGAACGGTTCTGAGGAAGGGTCACTGGACCTGAAACGTTAACTCTGTTTTTTCCTTCACAGATGCTACCAGACCTGCTGAGCTTTTTCAGCAACTTTGTTTTTGCTCACATCGATAGACTCTGGCTTCCAGCATCTGCAGTCCTTATTGTCTCCATGAGATAAACAACAATTTTCTTCAGTGTTTAGTAATAATACTGTTGATGCCTAACATTTACTGCTTTGAAACTTCTGTAGTACCCATTGTTCTATTCTCCCACTGCAAGAAGTGAATAAATTAGAATTGAAGAAAAAGGACAGACAGAAAGAGAGTGAAAGGCAGCATAGAGGCAAAAATTGCAAAAGGAAGTAAATGGCATTCTATAGTTTAGTATCTGAGAAGCATAGTGAAGGAGAAAAGGATGAAAAAAAAGACACCTAGAAGAATGGGAGGGAAGACAAAAATGAAAAAAAGAAACCACTGTATTGGCTTCTGGCTGAATTTTGTTACTTTGCTGACCCCCCATCAGTTGATTGCCTTGGTTTGTGTTTGATACTCCAGTTTCCTGGTCTTTACCTTGTTTTTCCATTGATCCTGGTTAGGTCTGCATTCCAGGTTCCATGAATTCCCATATTCTTCCTTTCCATTGAATATATTCTCCTTGTATCATTGCTGCTCCTTTTATTTCCGCGTATGTCACTTCCCCAGCAACACTCAACGATAGTTGATTTTTTTTAACCGTTTGACTTGACATTTTTTTTCTAAAGGGCATTGAAGTTACTTGTATTAATATATTTTTTTCTGCCACAGAAAACCTTTAGTTCTTTTACTTTTCAAAAAAGGTGTATTTTTGTATCAACTATCTTAGATAACAAAACTCAGTTAAAATCACGAGTCTTGCCATGCATGAGGAAACTGTGAAGCAATGAATCTTTCACATGTTGATTCACTAAATGTCAAGTAGCACCAAAAAATTCTAGTATTCTAGATCTTTGTATGTCTCAAAATGTTTACAATTCATATCTCCACTGAAATTCTGAAATGTTTTGTACAGTCTGTCAGGTTAAAAATAATATGAAAATGTGCTCAGGAACATTACAGTATATTTTCTAATAATAAGATCAATATTTCAATGTAATTAAGAGCTTATATTTTATGCCCTATTATCCTGTCACAAGTCTTATGCTGTCAAAGACATTGTCAATTCGAAAAGTGCTCTTTTTCTCTTCAGCAAGTCAAAATTCACTTCTGAAAATTATATATCTTGAATATGCCATTTCGATTCATATTGACTATGAATGCTAACTGCAAAATCTAGGATGTTGCTAGTCAAGTAATTCCAAAATATAAATTTTCAAACTAAGATCAATTTAGAATAACAAAGGTTAACTAATAAGAAGAAGTGCAGTTGATTGGGCATTCAACTACACTGTTCTTTAATTGATCAGGAAGGCAAGAGGACAGAGTTTTAGCTACCACGTTCCCATACTTTGATTTCTCACACAGTCACTTTGAGGAATTATTTTGTTCTCCCCAGTGACGTTGTGACAATTGGGAACCCATTATACGTGCAAACTTACATCCTATTACTTTCTGGAACAACATAATGTTCCAGATCTTCTCTTTGCTTAATTACATTTCAAATATAGTGGAATCTCAGCCATTTCCATAAATCTTTCAACATTATGTTCATTAGCCCCTTCAACAGGAACAGGACAGATAGAAGATGTTTTTGTATATTCAATATAAAAAGCCTTTACACAATAGAAAATTATTAATATGAGTGACTGCAAGTGTTTTCAATATTTAGTACTAACTCAATATATTTGGTTAAAGTCATTCTGGTTTTTATACTTTTAAACTACCCACTATATTGAAGTATTTCAACACCTAAATAATCTGTAATGATGCCTCTAAGTATATTTAGGAAAAAACAATTCGCTTGAATCATGTCTCTGTAAACTACAAAAGTTTCAGCTGTGTAATAGAGTCCATAAGAAGCATAGAAATAACAAAGTGTAGAGCTGGATGAACACAGCAGGCCAAGTAGCATCAGAGGAGCAGGAAAGCTGACGTTTCGGGTTTGGACCCTTCTTCAGAAATCCGTAAGAAGCATATATGCACTTGGCCTCAAGAAAATCACCTGAACAGAGGACTAAAGGCTATGAAGCATCAGCGTAGGTATATGCTGTTTAGGTAATCCTCTAATTGATTTTAATTTCAAAATGTGGGAAGTGAACTGAAATATGAGGGAAAACAGAAGTCTTTAGTGAAAACACCCCCCTGCTGTCTAGTGTCAGAGTTATGAGTAGTGTGGGAGGATAACTAATGCATACATACAGATTGAAATTTTTAATATTGCAGTTGAAGAGAAATATATTCCGGAGCATTAATTTATTTCTATCTGCTTTTCATTGAATTTCAGCAAACATAGCACAGATAGAAACCTTTAAAGGATAAATATCTGATGCATTACCTAAGCAGATTACTAAATGTTAATTATTCACTGAACACTCGAGCACCGTAACTCTTGGATAGTGCTTCTTCAATGTTTCAAACAAAGCAGCTCTTTGAGCCTCTAGGTCCATTAACACCTACATCTTCAGCAACAAAGAAATTCAATGTTAGATATTTTCAGAGCTTTTGATAGTCAGCTACCAAACTCTGTGTAATCATGTCTTGCCTGTAGGGTTGGGTTGAAAATAGCTCAGCATTTTCAGGTTTTAACTCAGTCAGATGAAAGCATACATTGTGGAACTACTGAGAGTTTGACGTATTCAGAATACAGAGTCAGTATCTTTTATATCCTGCAGCTGTTTCATTTTTGGCATATCCTGTCATTATCTCTGAATTCTAGAATATATGTGAACTTTGCTACAGTGCATTCCATCATGGCTAGAGAGAGGGAAAATAGCATGAAAGTTGTTTTAAAATGATATTTCACAAATGATGTGTTCTCTTGTTTAAAAAAAATGCCTTGAGGCATTTTTGAATTCTAATTTTGTCACAGTGCCTTATGCTGACCTTTAGAGGTTGAGATTTGCCTTCAATTGAAACATTTATAAGTTATATGAGATAAGTTTGGTTTTGTTTTGAACTTGGAGAATATCTTGTGAATCAGAGTCATGTTATTTCCTCACATGAGAAAATGAATGTTTTGCTAAATAGCAGGAAAATCAAGCCCCTCTTCCAACCAGCTTGTTGAGCAAAATATATCCCCGGTGTATTAATTAAGATCAATTGAGAGATTCTGGAATTCGGGGGCCAGTTTTTGTATCTGAGGAGCCACTCTCAATGCAGACAGACATGGATGATGAAATCCTTTATCACCTCCAAAAAAAAGGATGTGAGGACTTGGATCTCCAGCCTGAGTTAAAGGCTATGGTTAATTGCATAACAGTGTCCTGCATAAATACACAGTACCATAAACTTCAGAGATTTACACAACATACAGCAGGTAGGCATCTCAAACCTCTGATAAAGTACTACCAGCAGTAGCCTCATGTAATCCTATAAATTTGGTGGCAAGAAATGCAGACCAACAGCCAAGTCCAATTTCCCCAATATGAAGCATTGATCTTTCAAAACCAGTCCAGCTGGACAGAAGAAAGAACAAAGAAAGAACAGTACAGCACAGGAACAGGCCCTTCCACCCAGCAAGGCTGCGCCAACACATGATGCCTTTTTAAACTAAAAACCTTTTACCTCTCAACAGTACATATCTCTCTGTTCCCTGCCTATTAAAAATCTGTCAAGAAGCCTCTTAATTGTTGCTAAAATATCTGCCTCCACCATGTTCCCTTGCAGCACCTTCCAGGGCACTTATCGCCCACTGTTTATAATACTTCATGCTCTCATCTCCTTTAAACTCACCCTGTTTTACCTTAAACCTGTGTCCCCTGGTAATTTCTACACTGAGGAAAAAACACTTTGATTATCCATTCTATCCATGATCCTCAATTTTGTAAATTTATATCAGGTTGTCCCTCGTCCTTTGATGCACAAGTGAAAAGACATGTCATTCATTTGCCTGACACCACACCCCTGAAGGAATTGCTTGACTCAGAACCCAGTCATAGGAGGAAACTCGCAGGAGGATAGCAAAAACAGTTTAGTGATGTTTTAAAAGCATCCCTGAGGACATTAGAAACAGTCTCATGAATTCACGGGAGATTCCAATTGATGACTGATCAAAACCTGAAGAAAACCAAGCATATCTGGAGATTTCATTAGGAATAGGCAGAAGAAAAGTCAAGACATTGAAAAAATGCACAGGTCTCCAAACAACACATCTATCCAACTCTTCAAGCACCACCTTCTCCTTATGTGGCAGAGTCTGCAGATCATGCATTCGATTTATGATTTAACTCAGAACCTAATTAACAGAAGTGGAAGTAAGTCATTCTTAATCCCAAAAGACCAGTTTAGAAGAAAATGGAGAAGCTTCCCTTACATTACTCATTTTTTACTACCATAAACTGAGGCGTGGGTTAATAATTTATTTACCTCTTGTAAAATTTGCAAACAAATAAGTTGCAAACTAAGAGCAATATGAGAGCTACTGGAATCTTTTAATAATTTACAACTTTCACATGTAACACATTCTAAAAATACAAAGTAGTATAAGAGATACAGACATCCCATGATGAGGCATCATCTTGATATCATAACAATGGAGCACAAAGATTAAAGCGTTACAGAAGATTCCCGGTTCTTTATGATTACTGAAGTTCAAAACTAAAACCATTTCAGTTGTTGATTAACGCTTTCTATTTTACCTTTGGGCTGGAAGAGGAGGATTGTGTTAAATATTATAAGTAGGATGGAAAAAGAAGAGAACTGCAAGTGCTGGAAATCCGAATCAAAAACACAAATTGTTGGAGAGACCCAGCAGGTCTGGCAGGAACTGAGGAGAGAAAGCAGAGTCAACATTTCAGGTCCAGTAACTCTTTTTCAGAACTGCTTAGAAAGTAGGAGCTTCCAATCATCATAGTAACTACAACTGAAAGACCCAGGCCTGTGAGCTTTTACAGTTTTCCTAACAAACCCATTCAGAGATGGTAAAACACCTCTAGAGGAAGTTGGGCCTAAAGCTGGGTCGCTTGATCCAGAGATAGGAAAACTACCACTGACCTACAAAAGCTATTTGAATGTGAGCTTTCATTGCGATTTAATAATGAGAAGAGTTTGGCTTGAATAGGCGTTAATTTTTGCCATTTTATAAATTGGCTGCTGTGAAAACTATCATGCTAATTATAGTTAATCTAATTAATCAATAAACTGTCAGTTAATCAGGTAACTGGGTTATGCTGAATGTTCTATTTGAAGTGAATATAACAAAGCAGCTTCATTATCAGCAATATTTTTCTGAATATCAAACAAATTTGTGCAAATAAATTACTTTTATAGAAGTGAAAAAACTTGACAAAAATTTTGATAAAAGACAGTGAACAGAAGTTCAGCACTGAAGTGGAAATTAAAACAAATAAGTGAGAAGCATTTATAATTAAGTTTTTGATGAAGAAATAAATCAGCAATTCAGTGTTAGCAAAATGAGGTGCAAGATTACAGGTAAACATTCCAGCCCGATTGTTGTCATCGATTTGCAAATTGTTAGACTGCTTAGTTATATCACTTCAGCAGAGGAATGTTGAGCTCATGGACCAGTTGCCTACACTCTGCGACATGGAAACAGAGAACGAGAGGCAATCACATACAATATCTTTTGCAACTCTTTCATGTTGACATGCATGTATCCATCTTTAGATTTATTTATTTTTCACTTGTACTAAGTATAAGAATACATAAGTACAGCAAGAAGTGCCAAGGGTCTAGGCCCGATACGTCAGCCTTCCTGCTCCTATGATGCTGTTTGGCCTTTTGTGTTCATCCAGCTCTGCACCTTGTTGTCTCGGATTCTCCAGCATCTGCAGTTCCGACTATCTCTGATTCACTGGTGGCTGCTTGGTTACAAAGAACAGAATGAAAAGATTTAAGAGATCCAAGAGGCAAGCAAGAGAAAAAGAAAAGACCAGATCTCAGAGTCCCATGTCCCATCTCCACAATGGTGTACACACCACTCTGATTGCTAAACCACCATCACCGCTGCCATCATGAGAAATGCCTGCTCCCACCATCGTCGCCCCCCCCCCTCCCCGCTCTCACCGCTCACTGCCCCCTCACCGGCCCCACTCTCACCGCCCACTGCCCCTTCACCTGCCCCGCTCTCACTGTCCACTACCCTCAAACCGTCCCCGCTTTCAACGTCCACTGCCCCCTCACCGTCTGTGCTCTCACTGCCCACTGCCCCCTCACCAGCTCAGCTCTCACCGCCCACTGCCCCCCCACCGGCCCCACTCTCACCTCCACCCCGACACCGGCCCACTCTCGCTGCCGAACCCGCCCATTTTTGATCTGCCACCTTCGCTCCTTCCCGGCTCGATCCACTGTCACTGCAGGACACGGCCTAAGCGTTCAGCTCCTGACACATAGTTCCCAGTCACAACTTGACTCCTTCCCAACTCCTTAGGTAGGGGCAGGGGCTGGGGGGATAGAATTACTGCAGAGAGCAGAGAGAAAAAGAAGAGAAAAAGGAAAAGGAAAGGGAAGTGGTGAGCAGAGTGGAATTCCGAATGGAGTGACTTATCCTGCTGCCATCTTACTTATCTGCATGTTATTATCAGAAGCCTTTCAGTTTCTATCAATTTCTACAATCTTTTCTAGAAAACTACACTTTATTATTACATTTGAGATGAATAATGTCAGACAAAAATGCAAAGCTTTAAGAAGCAGAGTCATATATATTCAAATCTAAAATAGGGGTTGAGATTCTACAATGTTGCGGTTATGAACTTAAATTTGTGGAATATTTGACATTCCAATCTATCAGTCATACTTGTAAAAACATTCTTCAAATCTGAGGTGGACTACTGAGTAGAACATTGTTTCAGGTAGGGAAAAAAATTGGTCGAACAAACATAACGTGTGCAGCACTGCTCAATTCAAATTTGCAGCATTGTGACTGAAAGAACTGATCATTTATTAACAGGTGGCTTAAGACAAATGGGAAAAGTTCAAATACAGGCAGAAATTTGTCAAGGTTATAAAATGAAATGGATAAAACTTAAAGTTTTTCTAAACCTTTTTTGAAACGGGATTTAAGTTCTTCAATAGCACCACGGTATGCAAGGAATTATGATGTATTTTGATTCAATATAGTGCTGTGATAATGACTTGGTCTATCAGTTTGTAACTGGGAATACAAATTGAAAGAGAAGACAAGCCAGACCAATCAAATACGCCATGCTGTGTAATTTGCTGAAGTATGGGACAGACATTAGTCTGGGACTATTTCCCACCTTATTGTGCTATCAGGATATAAGCAGTTCTTTGCTATTGTGCATCCTTAGTGAGGGTATAAGGGTGAAATTGAAGGCAGAGGTTGCTCCAGCTCAAGCTGAAAGCTAGTTAAGTAACTGAGCAAAGTCTCTACTTGTAAAGCAATTGATTTCTGTGGGATGTATTGTTAGTTGAATCATGCACTAAGAGATTCTTACATCCCCCACTATAGAATTACAAATCACAAATAAGTTACAGCACAGTTTCCAGTCATTTGGACCAACTAACCTGAACTGGTTTTTATGCTCAACATGATCAACCTTCCATCTCACTTCATTGAATTCTATCAGCATACACGTCTGTTCCATGTTGCCTCATGTGCTTATCTTCATTCCACTTGAATGTATCAGTGCTATTTGTCTCCAACTTCTAAATATGGTCACAAGCACCACGTTCTCTCCAGTCTCTTGGTTAAGGTGTTCTTCGTAATTCTTCATACATTTAGTGACAATCTTATATTTATGACTTTTAGTTTTAAAAACTCTTGTACATAGCTGCTTTTCTAGCATATGTGACATGTATTCATGGGGGGCCTGGCACTCATCTCTTAAATTATGGTTGGTTGAAGGGAGAGGACAAACTAGAAAAGGTAATTCCCCTCCCAATGACTTCTACATTGAAGTTATCATGGAGGGGGAAAATTACAGTAGAGATGAATTATAACCTGACATCCCATCCTCTGATGGGAGTATGCCCAAATTTTATCCTACAAAAATAAAATAGGAATTCTTGAGCAGGGTATGTTATCTATCACTGTAAGGGACAGACCTCATAAAATCAATTACCAGCACTTTCAATAGAAACATAAACAGAAATTGCTGGAAAAACTCAGCAGATCTAGCAGCATCTGTGGAGAGAAAGCAGAGCTAATGTTCAGGTCCAGTGATCCTTCTGAACTGACTGTAGCTAGGAAACATTTGGTATATATGCTGAAGGTGGGATGAGGGTGGGGGTGGAATGGAAAGATGTCGCCCAGAGAAAGAGAAAAAATAGTTGGGCAGACAAAGGAATGGGTAAATGTCAGCTTGAGAGAATGAATAACCGCTAATGGGGAGTGTTAATGGTGGACAGTGGTAGCTTGTGGTGGCAGCCCATGTGATGACAAGACCTGTTATGTGGGAGTTGGGGTAAGGACATGGAGAAAGGTGCTTCAGCTCAAAAAAATGTTGAACTCGATGTCGAGTCAAAATGCTATAGAGATCCCAAGTGGAAAATGAGGTGCTGTTCTTTCAGCTTACACTGAGCTTCACTGGAGCACTGCAGCAAGCTCAAGACGGGGATGTTGGCCAGGGAACACGATGATGTGTTGAAATGACAGGCAATTGGAAGCCCAGGATCATTTCTGTGGATAGAATGTAAGTCTTTTGCAAAGGAGTCACCCAGTCTGTATTTTGTCTCTCCAGTATAGAGGACACCACATTGTAAGCAGTGAATACAGTAAACTAGATTGAATGAAGTGCAGGTAAATTACTGGTTCACCTGGCAGGTATGAGTGGGGCCTTTGATAGTGAAAATGAAAGAAGTAAATGGGCAGGTCTTATACATTCTACAATTGCATAGGAAGGTGTCATGGGGGTGTAGGGAGGTGTTGGGAGTGAAGGAGGAGTGGAACAGGGTGTCCTGGAGGGAAAGGTCCCTGCGGAAGGCTGACAAGGGAGGGGAGGGGAATGTGTGTCTGGTGGTGGCATCCTACTGGGGGTGGCAAAAATGGCGTCTGGTGATCTTTTGGACATGGATGCTGATGGGATGGTAGGTGAGGATGATGGGGACCATATCGCTGTTGCGGGAGGGAAGAGAGGGAATGAGGGCTGAAATGCGGGAGACACGTTGGAAACAGCTGAGGGCTCTGTCAACCATAGTGGTGGGGAATTCTTGATTGAGGAAGAAAGTGGACATTTTGGAGGCCCCCTTATTGAAGTTAGCATTATCTGAACAGATGTGATGAAGATGGAGAAACTGAGAGAATGGAAGAGAGTCTTTACAGGAAGCAGGGTGCAAAGATATATAGTCAAGGTAACTGTGGAAGTCAGTTGGTTTGTAGTGGATGTCAGTGGCTAGCCTGTCCCCAGAAATGGAAACAGAGATGTTGAGGAAGGGAAGGGAGGAGTCAGAGATGGACCAGGTGAAGGTGAGAGCAGAATGGAAATTGGGAGTGAAATTGATAATTTTTTCCAATTCCGGATGAGAGAGGGAAGCAGCACTGATGATGTCATTAATGCACCAGAGAAAGAGTTGTGGGTGGAGGTTAGAATAGGATTGGAATAGAGTCAGTTCTGGTTGCTGAGAAGCAGTGCAGAGAAGAAGAATGAGACTACTCCTTTAATTCCTTTAGGCTCTTCAGCATGGGAAGGAAGTTTAACATTGCTATATGGATAAATAACAAAATTGTCTAGAACATTTATTGCCAATTCCTAGCTTCCTTTAAAAGGTTGGTGGTGAACCATTACCTTCAACTGTTACAATCCTTACAGTGAAAGTACTCCCACAGATTTATTAGGGAGGGCATACTAGAACTTCAATCAGTATCAGAACAGCCATCTTCAATTTTCCCACCAGATCCTTACATCTGTAAAGTTTGATGTCTTTGAGGTTTCATTCACTGGCACAGGACCACGCAGCACATCTGATCACAGCCCATTCGACACTTTAAAAATGTACTCCTTCCACCACCAGCACACAATGGCAACAGTGTAGGCCGTCTCCGACATGCGCTACAAGCAACTTGCTGAGGCTCCTCCAACAGTGACTTCTGAGTTAGAGGAAAAGATGAGCACCATGGCTTCTCAATTCATCTCCAAAGTGTATAGCATGTTTGTTTGGAAATGTACTCCTGTTTCTTCATTTTTCCTGGTATCATGTTCCTTGAGAGTGTTGCTGGAGCTGAACTTATCGAGACAAGTAGATGATATTCAAACACACTCCTGGTTGATATCTATATATGAGGGATTGACTTTGGGAACCGAGGTGAGTCGCTTACCAAAGAATATCCAGCTTTCATTCCTGCTCTTGTTGCTGCAGTGTTTATGAGAGGGGTTCAGTTAAACCTTTGGTCAACAGTAAACTCCAGAATGATAGCGTGCGATTTGGCTAAGCTGCTGCCAGTGAGTGTCAAGTGGAGGTGGTTGGAATCTCTCTTTCTTGGAGAGTCATTTCATGGCTCTTAGATGTTGCACCTCTGAACCTGTGAGAAAAAGGGTCGCACAGTGGCTCAGTGGTTAGCACAGCTGCTCACAGCACCAGAGACCCATGTTCAATTTCAGCCTTGGGTTGACTCTCTGTGTGGAGTTTACATGTTCTCCCTGTGTCTGCATGGGTTTCTGTCAGCTGCTCTGGCTTAGGTGGATTAACCATAGTAAATTGAGGGTCATGGGGCTGGTGCTGGGTCTGGGAGAGATGTTCTTCAGAAGTTCAGTGGCGACTCAATGGGGAGAATGGCCTATTTCCACACTATAGGTATTTTATGAGACGGGGGATTGATGCAGCCCTCAGCCTTTGGGAGGGAGAGGGTATTACAGCTGTGAGCCTGGGGAAGGGAGGGTGCTGCAGTTGTAGCTCTGAGTCTGGGGGAGGACACACAGGAATGGGTGTAGCCCTCACACTAGTGCCTGTTTTTAGGAAGAGAAGTGAGGGCAGAATCCCGGAAATCAATTAGGAAGCAATTAAATGATCCCACGTAACCAGACTGACTCTGTAATACATGAATAAAGCTGGACTGAAAAACATTCCAATCCTAAATATCTAATGAACTTCCAAATTGATAATATATACAATTTTGATCATTCTCTTATCATGGTTAATTTTGGATCCCCAATTCAGTCATTAACAATATTTTATTCAATAACTCATCAACCTTTCCTTTCAATTATCTTCCTATACTTGGGGTATTTCATTAATTTCCAACAGTCAGTAGCACCACACATTTATTTGATGAAGAAAAATTGAGCTTCAGCATCCCTGAATGCTCATTTCTCCAGGTTCTAAAGTCAGGAAAACATGGTAGTGTCCAGGGATTTTGCTGTTTTCCTAGGTAGAGGGGATAGTACTTGATCTTCAGCCACAGTAAGTCCGTCAGAGCCTTGTTAATGAGGCAGGTGAGAATTTCCAACCTTCTATCCTAGATCTCAGTGAGAAAACTAAGTCAAACTAAAATAAAAACAGAAAATGGTACAAAAACTCAGCAGGTCTGGCAGCATCTGTGGAGAGAGAGAAACAGAACCAAGATCACCTTGAGTCCACGAAGAATAACCGAGCTCAAAAGATTAATTTTGTTTCTCTTTCCACAAATGTTGCCAGACCTGTTGAGTTTCTCCAGCACTTTCAGTTTTATTTCAGGTCTCCGGCATCCAACGTAATTTGCTTTTATTTGAAGCATACATAAACATTGCATTCTGGTCTGATTGCAAAGCCCTCCCTTTCAGCCCTAGAAAGCACATGGATATTATACAGCAAATCAAAGTGTCCAAGAGGAGAGTGACTTTAAATCTTAATACCTACAACCAAGAAATCAAAGTTTAATTGAGCCATACTGACCACCAATGTCCATCAGTGGGAATACTTAAGTTCTCCACAGAGCTGCAGGTCCTCCTGCTATGTCAAAGCTCTTTGAGGAAGCAAACCTCTGTTGTGGATGCCCCAGGCTGGTCTGGGATAAGAAATATTGAGCCCACTGAAACTTTTGAGCACAGTGGCCCAGTCCAGAATGAGTAGCTGAGAGGGAACAGTGGGAAAAACTCTCTCCTTGCAACTCTACAGCTTAGATCCATCTTATTTGAAGAGTAGGATGAAAAGCAGACTGCATTAGTCCATTTAGCTTGGCCGCTTTATAATAATGATATAAATGTTCTGCTTTAATTCAACTTCCTGGCAACATTTTCTCTGTGTGCTTTCTCTTTTTCATCTAGGCAAACTCAATCACGTGTTATAATCGTCAGCATGTTTTTCTTCTTCTTGCATCTCTTTGGTTCTCTTACAGTCTTTGAAGTGTCGCTCAAGAGGTTGAACTGTAATATCAGCTGGAGTGAATGCTCATAGGCCTGCATGGAACTCTCATCCCAAGCCTTCTGTCTCTGTAGCATATGAGTGAAAGCAGGGAACCTGTGTTCAAACCCAAAAGATCTCCTTGAGCTGAGGTCATAAAGTTTTCATAAATCTGTGACAACTCTCAGAGCACAATCAGTATCCTCCTCCCCTGCGCTATTAAGTATTAATACTGCTCAGCTCAGACAGCTGGTCAGCTAACCTGCTGAGGTTTTGAAAAAAAAAATGATTTTTCAGTTTTGATTCTGGTGACACTGAGATACTGCTAGAGTTACTAGGCAACAGAACATGCCCCCAGTGGGAATGGAAACACTTCATCTTTTTATTCAGGAAACTGATACCATTTTTTGTTTCCAGCACAGTGTTATATCATTGATGAAAATATGCAGATTTAATTTTTACATTTTGACTTCCAGATAGTACCATATCATATCTAATGCATAAAATGCAATGCCAATTATTTTTAAGGTTTGTAAATTACTCTATAACATAGCAGAGAACAGAAAATCATTTTGATTCTGAAATTGCACAGCGGGATAGCATGTGAGCGCTGAACACATTTGCCTGAAGTTTTTCTCTGCTTTTTTCAGACCACTAAAACAGAATAAATCAATTGTCAACAGGTTAACACTGACACTACAACAGCAGAGGGGAAGTTGAGGAAAACATGTTAAATGCGAGCATACTTGGATCCTGTTGCATAATTCCGCAGCCAAATTAATGTATAAAAGGAATGTTTTTTATCTCGTCTTTTGTAGCTTTTAATCTTGCATAAATTAACAATTAGAATTTATTCAAAATGTTGCTCATTTTCCCACTCTCATATTCTTCCTCACCCTGAATTCTGCTTCTGGAGTTCTCATTCTGCCTTCAGAAAGGGATGCCTCCTCATTTAGCTGGAACTAGTTGCATTATATTTCATATCTTTCAATCTGGAAGTTTGATTCAGTGCTAATGCAGTGGCAAGTCTGTTTCAGTATGACACAATTTAAAATAAACATGCATACATGCCCATATTTGCAAAAAATGCCACAATTTTCTTTGCTTCTTTTCAATATGGCTTGTCTATACTTCTGTGAATTAGAAAAGGACAGTTTACAGTATTAATCACATTATACAAATGCAAGTTATTAATTCTTACCTCTGTTAGTTGTGATAAAATAATTTAACATGATACAAAATCAATCACGCAGTCCAATTTGTCTAAATTCTGTTCAGCCTGAAATGAAAATCAGGATAAAACTGCAAATCAGAAAATGCTCTTCAAACATTGTTTAAAGTAATTAATTAGTCACTAAAGTATGAAAATACTGGAAATGCTCAGCAGATTATTTCAGCATCTCTGGAGAGAAAACCATTTAACATTTCAGATCTGTGACCATTATCTGAACTGGGAAATATTAGAGATGTAATACATTTTGAGGAAGCGGAGTTTGGACAAAGACAAAGGACATTTTGTGACAGAGAAGATGACAGGAGAGATTGAATAACAGAAGAATCAGTCTTCAAAATGGAGTGGTAATGGGGCAAGAAGAAAAATAAAAGTCATAAAGTCATATGCGACCTACTGCAAATAAAAAAGGTGAAACAAGAAAAGAAAGTCTTTGGATGAGTAAAAAGAAAAGACGTAGAAGAAGCATTGTGTGGAAGGTTACATCATCAGTACAGCGATGGAGACAGAGACTAGAATATTGGAATAAAGTCCTTACAATGTGTATGGTGGAGTCACTGTGCTTACGATGATTATTAGTTGATATCATCTGAAATAGAGACAGTGAAGTCAAGGAAGGGAAGAGCTGGAGATGGCCAATGTGAAGCAGAATGAATGGTGATCTTTGAATGTAAAGTTGAAGTTTTCCAATTTAGTGGTAGCAGACAAACACAGCAACACTATAGTCATTTTTGAGGCAAAAAGATGTGATGCAGGTGACCCAAATTGGACTGAAACAAGCACTGTTCAACATATTGTACAAAAAGGAAGGTGTAGACATGATGCACAAGTGTATTCCTCTAGCAACACCTCTTACTTGAAGGATTATAACATAAGTTAAGACATAAAGTGTCCAATGGAAAAAAGGTTTTGTAAGGTGGAGGAGGATAATAATTAATAGAAACTGGTTGGACTTCTGCTTAAGGAAGATATGGTGAGCCCTCAAACTTGATTGTGGAGTTTGGACTTGCTGTGAGATTGGACATCCATAGTTAAAGAGGAGATGGTTAGGGTCAGGAGATTTGAAACTTCTACAGTGACAGTAGGCCTCAGAAGAGCTGTAGATATAGGTAGAAAGAGATTAGAGAAGGCAAGGAAAGGGAATGAGTCAAGGTAGGAAGAAATCCATTCAGAGGAGTTGGAACAAGCTGTCATTATATGCCAACTGGGGAATTCCTGTTTATGAACCTTGGAAGGAGATAGAAATGAGCTGTACAGAGTTGAGAACCTGAGGTAGGAAGCTATGGATGGATAGGTCTCTAATATTGTTTCTAAGATCTCTCTCCTCACATACTTATTCCAGAGAGGTGACTTTTCACTTACTGATGTCAGAGTCATGGGATCAGTTACATCACTGCATAATTTTTTTACATGAATCTTGTTATAGTACATCTCTCCAAGTTTCTTTTTGATGTACATTATTTCAGTAGTTTACTTTTCCTTGCATAGTGTTTATAACTGTCTTCTTAATTCTTAACATCATTATTACCATTATCAGTGTCATCAAATTTATCAACATCAGCCTGCTCCAAAGTGAACTTTCTGAAATCCATTCATAAATTGAGGTTCATTGTTCAACACTAATTCTTCTGGAAAACTATATATCACAAAGATCCTCTTCACTGTTCAGATCACTGGTTCTGTTGTGATGAATAAGGTCTTCCACTTCACTCCCATTATGAAAAACAATTGACTTCATCTTCCCTCTAAAATCATACAAGGCTGTTGCTAGTGTTGCCCATGACCTTTCCAGAAATTTTGATGAAATAATTGGCTCTACAGTCACTTGGTTATGTATGGCACATGTTTGATATAGTGAAATGTAACTTGAATTGTTTCAAAATGCCTGGCCACCATGCTAAGTGTTGTACTCTAGCTCTGCACTTTGAAATATTAAGATGTCTCCTGTGGACCTCTTGCATGAGTTCTCTTAATATTTACTTTGCTATGACCATATCCTTATAGACAGAGTTGTCTGACTTTTGTGCGTTCCTTGTTAGACTTTTGAGCTGCATGATTTTGCTTGGGTTTATTCTCAGTTGCTGGTAACTGTTGATTTTTCCCATTGAGTAAGACTTTACTTCTTCAACCAGAACATTATCTTATTTTTCTGCTTGATCTACCACTGTTCTCGAACATGTATCTGCATTGCTTGTGCCTTGCCTGAAACATAGGCTATTCCATAGTTGTATCTCATCAATCTAAGCATCTTTGTTTGTGGACAGGCACTTTAGAGATTTATTTTGATTCCAATAATGTTACCAAAGCCTTGTGCTCAGTCTCAACCTGGAATTTCAGTTTCATGAGGTAGTCTGTGAACATGCACATTCTATGAAACTGCAAATACCTCATTCTCTACGGTTACATACCTCTGTTCAGTTCCACAAGTTTGCAAATGTATAAAGATCTCTTCTAGTCTTGATGCATCCATTTCTACTATAGTGAATTAGCCTGGATTGTAATGCACTAAAACATCAGTAGAAAGTAGCTTCTCTTTAATCTTTCTCAAATCTTCAATGTGTTCCTGATTCTAATACCATTGCTGGCCTTTTAAAAAAAAATCTCATGTTAGGGTTGAGTAAGAATGGATAAGTTGGGATAAATACTCTCATTTGATTCATCACGCCGAAGAAGCACTGTATATCATGAATAAAATTCACTGCCAAGTATTCTAGACATTGCCCTTTGAAAAATCTTTGGTGCAGAGGAGATTTCAAATGGTAAATAGCTGAAGTGATTCTGCCAATGTGGTGTAATAAATGTAATGCAACTTTTTTTTAAGGATAGTTGCTAGAACCCACTGTTTGCATCCTATTTTCTGAAAACCTGCTTGTTGTCAATTTTGCCTGTTATCGACGGTCAAAATTTGATGGATTTACCTTCTCATTTACTTGTTTAACTGTACACAATTTTAGTCTCCATTTGTCTTGCAACCTGAACAGCATTATGTTGATTCAGTCACTGGCAATATGACCTTTGTTTTAATTATGCTGCCTTTTTTTTTAACTTTTACCATCAAAGGATGAAGAATTTGCTTGGGAGTGTAAAAGCAGATGCGTTTAGCATTATTCAGAATAATACAGTACCCCTGCTTCAGTTTACCTAACCCTTTGAATAACTTTGAAAATTCCTGCTGAAATTCTGTCATTTTCATTCTGAAGCACTGTACTTGCAGAATCCAAGTGACCTCGGCAAACACATGCATTCCTGTTCAACAATGAGGTGTTTTGGTTTCTCTGCTGACATTTTGCTCTCCATTCATATTTTAAGCTGTCCACACATCAACCTTCACATCTCTGCAACCCCCCCCACCCATTAATGCCAACTCATGTCCCTCGCTTATCTCCCCATGAACCCACATATCCATGTCAACTAATGCCCTCTACGCTCCCATCCATAGTCCATGTTCTAAGTGGAAACCTGTGCAATCACTGTCCCCATGATCCCTTATAGCCCAATACAAACCTAATCCGAACTCGTACCAACCCATCCATAATTGTTTGCCCTTATATGTCCTATGCTAATTCATCCAGTATCACCATTAGCAGCCATCGGCAGACATTTTAAAGTGAAATAAAATGAACTAAGCATCTATTTTTTGCATTACAAAAAAAAGTCCCATTCATGAAATTCCATTGTAAGTATTTAAATGCCCTCATGTATTCAGAATTTTATTTTAAAAAAAATTATACCCTCTCATCAAAAGGGCTAATATTAAATAACCTATCTGTACTGTCAATCAAACTGTGAGCCTAGGACTGCCTTGAAGGATAATTATGGATTGTACAAAGACACTAAGAATGAATGATGACATAATGATGGCTCATATTGTATTTTAGCAACGACTTATTGTAATTGCTGGATCGGATTTTTTTTTAAAAACCTCTCACTGACACAGACAGGCCATTTCAGATTTTGCTTTTAAAGGGCTTGGGTTTTAAATAATTTTGCCTGTCCAGCCTTCATGAACATTTACTCTAAGAATTTGTCACTCCCACTGTAGGTTAAGACCCTTGCAATATTGTAATTGGGGAATATTTGAACTCAGCACTGAGCACTGATGATAATGAACCCATCGGGGCAAGACACTGGGATCGAAATCCCACCACTATGTTAGAAAATTCACAGAGTTTCCATAACTCAGTGAAAATCCACGATTGGTGCTAATATTGGAACATTGTAGAAAGGCAGCAGGATAATATGATAGTCAATGTAAGACAGTCTCCCCAAGCCCAGTTTTTGTCAAATCAACCCTTGTTCTATCATGTCTTTAGCATTTAATTCCTTCTACCTCACCCAGACAAAAGTCCTGATTATGTCTTTGGCATTCAACATTTAAACATTTCATTTTAAAGATGAACTATAACTTGCCTGTGGATCAACAAACACTACATAACATACCCTTCCATTCATATCAGGGTCAATCACTAATGTACATTGATTTGGACAATCTTAAGATGGGAAACATGGAAACAGTCTGGGTATCCCTGGGTTATGAGTTATGCTTTTGGTTTGGGATTATTGGAAGTGCACTTTCACGTTTATTGTTATGTTCATGAACAAAAAATGCCTCTGAAACTGGATTCCATCCCAAATAACATCTTCACAAGTGCAGGGAGAATGGGAGAGAATTCTAAAGAAAACTAAAGGATAAAATCAAACAAGTATATAAAAAAAATCGAAGTCCAAATATTGGGATGAATTTTAATATTCTAAATTTCTTTGATTTCTTAAGAGTATTTATGGATATATTAGAAGAACCAATATAATAATGAAAAATTTACAAATGTTGATACTGATACTTTTGCATCTGGTTAGCGACATGCGATCCGATGAGTAACCTTGAAATGTATCGCTGCGTTGTAAAAAAAGTAATTGCATCAATTGGAAATGACATCTAGCTTTTCTGTTTCTTGTCCCTACAAGTGAAGAAGACAGTCCTGTTTTAATGAATACATTGACTATTTTCCTGCTTCCAGAAGGAACCAGATGATGACAAATGCCGTGACCTTAGAGGTTTATTTGCAAAAAGAGACAGTATACAACTGATTGAATATATTGGATATTTTACAGAAGTTGCCATTTTGAAGCAACTTCGTTCCAGCAAATCCATGCAAAAATCTTATTCTATCCTTAACTACATAAGTATATTGCTAAGTTAGAAGACAAGGACAACATATTAAACAGTGTAGGTCATTTTAACCCTAGTCAAAACCAGACACATGAATAGTTAAAAGATGACTTATCTTCAAGAAAACCAATAACCAAATTTTTAAGTGCTTTACGCTAACAAAATCAATAGCCAGCAAAATCCATTTTGAAGTGATTCCACAGAGGCTGGTACCTTGTCAACAAGTCACCCCTTTATTTGCTTCTGAAATGTCTTTGGCACTGATCTAGCTCCGTCAGAGCCAGTTCTCAGAGTGAATAGAACCTTTGACACTCCTGGTTTATATTTGTCAGCCAGGGCTCCCTGATTGGATTAGATTAACAGCCCTAATCAGGGAACGCATATTCTATAAGGTCCACCTGGCTGACCTCTTTACAATAACTACACTATTACACAGATGCACATCAGGTCCTGACACACCAGTAAGAGGCATATAGGCTGAAGGAAGACCACCTAAGTTAACAAAACAAATATTTCCTGTTCTTGTGGGTCTGAAAAAGCAGGAACATCCAGATCTTTAAACAACTTGGGCCTCCTCTGTGGTGGACATTGCCTCCAGTTCTTGAATATGGCACATCACCCGAAGGTTCAACTTAGCATCAGGCAGGTGTCAGTGGGCGGAATCTGGGCCACACATTTTCTGTCCTTTCTTGTCTGTTCCTTGGGAAGTTAGTGGGATTTAGCTAATGGGAATAGAAGTTAAATTAGCTCAAGGTTCGCTTCTGAAGCAGTGAATGAGCTTCTAACATGAAATGCTGGAATGCTGCTGAAAATAAGCCCAGAGTTAAAACTGCTGCAAAAAACAGCCATGACCTCAAAAAGAATGAAACAGATGACACTGGCTAAATGTAATTTGATTCAACAATGCTGATCACAAGTTCATGCAAGTAAATTAACCTGAATTGTGGTATGCAATTCTGGCATTTCACATTTGTTAGCTTGAATTTCAAATATGCACTGCAGAGGAAGTACCCACACGTTCAGAGCAGATTTGAATTAAGATGTTTACATAATCCTGATTTGGGTCCCCTTATCCTTGGTTATGATCTAATCAAGTGCAGCAAGAAGGTTGAATGAGTCAGAAGGGAGAAGGAGGATGCAAAGTCTCAGCCAGAGGCAGATTTGAGGTCATACTCCACCAGTAAGGAAAGGCAGGCTGAAAGAAAATGAAATGGGCATTTGGGCTCACGAACATAAGCTGTCATTTCCTCCGACGTCCTGTCTGAGGGTATAAAGAACAATATCTCTATGCATTTGGAAATTCTTACCAAACGAGGGCCTGAACTTGAAAAAAAAACTTTGAAGGCACTGAGGAACAGAACAGTTTTACCATTCATAATTAGTAATGGTTTTTGCTACTGCTAAGTTGTCTCAGAAACTGAGCTTGTAGAGCTGGAGTTCAGATACTGCGTCATGACATGAGAGCGATCATATGCCACTACCCAGAGGAACAACTATTTTCTAAGCCTTTGCTTCTTCAGTAGTGCCCTGGCCTTCCTGGGTTCTTGCCTGGGATGGGGTGTGCTGCATTTACATTTGTCTTGTAGCTACAATACATATAAGAGGATTATTACTGACCTTGTTTCCCTACCTCCCATCTCTCTGCCTGCCATGTCCCCCAAACAACTCCACTCCTTTTTTTGAAGGATTGATAGTCACATATCCCAGTTCAAGCTGCTCCAGAAAAGACATGCCACTGACTAGGGCCGTAATGAGAGTCACAGCTTAAGTGGCAAAGAAATTTTTTTTAAATTTTGAACCTACCCCTCCACTCCCAGACAGGTCTAATCGGGACCTTCTCCATCAACAGTCAAAAGGTCCTACTCTCTAAGGTATGACACACATCTGTGGTTTTGAGGGACCTTCAGCTATACTTTAATTTCCTGTTTCATCTGTCAATGCCATAGGCCCTGTCAAGGATTAAGACTACATCTGGAATTAACAATCAACAATAGGAAATCACAATGCTCCTGGGGGCATTGCTTCTGTTCAGATAGAAGGGTAGAATAATCTACTCTTTCAGAATGATAACACATTTTTGTATTGAAAATACATGGTTTGCGTGGCTCATCCTTTCTTTAATATATTGTTTATAGCTTTTAAATAAATTGGTCTGAATTTATGGGTTCAGATTATTTATTTCTCAAAGCAGGTATGAATGGGATGGTATCTAATTATGTCTGGTAGAAACGAAGAGTTTATTGATATTGTTAACTATTGTCCTTATAACATCTGTCAAAAGCCATGACAATGTTTCCTGGTAGTAGTTAAGCTCAGATTTGAATTGAGTTGTTTAGGTTATCCTGATTTAGATTGATTTATATTGAATGTGTTTAGTCAAGCATGGCAAGTAGTCTGAATTGGACAGGAGATAGGGAGATGAAGGATGAAAGACTCTCAAAGTAGAAGCAGAATTCCCAAAGTGTGGCTATCGAAGCTAGCAACTTAGCTCGAAATAGTTAAGGCGCTAACAGTGTAGAGCTTCTACCAGATCTTTTGCAATGTTCTTTTTTTTTCCAATTATCGATGGCCATAGATCAGGTTCCTGTGAAACAAATGATGCAGGTTGTACCTCCTTCGTCTGACAGCCTTGGGACTGGCCTTTGCTGGAGGAGAGAATTTGCCAGACATGGGATATTCGATGTACAAACACTTTATTAGTGAAGATCTCACCTTGTTTTGCATCAATCACATGCATAATACATGAATAATTTTCCATTGAACACAAAAAACAGGATTTAAGGAATTCAAACTAGATGACGTGTAACAAAATCGAATACAAACCAACACTGATGCAGAGCCAATAGATGTTACAACAGGGAAAACCAGAATTCTGAGTTTGCTGGTCCAGAGTGTGTCGGATTAGAGAGGTACAGTTTATATATCTACCTCCTTACCAAACCAGCTGTAATACAGTTTCTATCTGGCTGAAGTGTTTTGGTTCGTCAGTTTAGGGTGTACGTTTGTTGTGGCTGTTTTTGGTACATGGTGCCCAGCGTATATGGTTGTATGTGAAGGACTGGAGCTTGAGACACACCTATGGCCATCATAGTTGCTGGTGCCATGGAAGATTAACTCTGTTTTTGTCTCCCCAGACTCTACCTAATCTGGTGAGTATTTCCAGTAATTTCTCTTTTTTATCCTAAACCAGGATGTAGTCATGGAACAGCTTGGTGTTAAAAATTATAACAAGCAGATTTAAAGAAAACAATGTTTACTCTACAGATGTATCCATCAGACATATTGACTTCTCTCCTGAGTTTTCATCTTGAGAGAAAATAGTTCCTGAGTTCACATTCAATGACTATCAATAATCAGAAAGCCAGACTCTTGACAAAACATTCATTAATGTTCTAGGTGTGTTTTCACACATGGACACCTTTATATGGATTCTTCGAGAGTGAGTTGCTTTAATTCTGTTGAAATCTTTGTTGAATAAATAGCTGGAACTCTGTATTCAAGAAATACTTTTGTGATAATGATACTAATTTGACTGAAAATGTTGTGTCAGTCTCATAGGCTATTGTCTTAAATAATGTGTTAAAGTACATAATATTCTGCAAAACTAAATGGAGCTAGTTATTTTTGGCTTAATTAATTTAGAAGTCTATGAATATATTTATCAGCTACAAGATAATGAAGTAGCTAAGTATCTCTGCCTCACCTGCACCAGGTCAAAGCAGGTGAATAAATGTATGTAATTCCTTATCAGACAGTTGAAACTGCCTTGCCCCCATGGGCATGTCACATGGGGATCCACTTCAACATGTCATTTATACAGACATTCCTTCAAGCATGATAAAACATTGTTAAGAGATTGCCTATGTACATTTGAGATTCCCAGTATTTAGATTGATTCAAATCTTCCACAATCTGTTTATAGCTGAAGATGTGCCATCCCCATGGAGTCATCACTACATTGGTGGGACACAATAGCAAGAAAAAGATGAGGATCATTTAATTAATGTTGAAAGACATGCATGAAAATTCACAGAATCACACAAGTGCTCTAGTGAAAAAGGATTCCATTGTGTCTGCAATGGCTCTCTAAATAGCCAGGAAAACTAAGTGTCATTCTCCTGCCTTATTCTCCTCCTCCATTACACATTGCTTCTATTATTGTGCTAAAATCCTGGAATTTCCTTCCAAATGACATTATGGATCAACTCACATGAGGTGGACTGCAGCGCTGCAAGAAGGCAGGTCACCACCATCTTCTCAAGGACACCTAGGGACGGGTAATAAATGCTGTTCAGCCAGCGATGCCCACTTCCCACAAATGAGAAAAAAAAACACTCTAACCAACATTTCTTCTTTTTTCAAATTTTAACCCTTCTGGTGACAGAAGTTCCTCATCTGTCAGTGGGATCTGGATGATGTCTACTTCCATGGCTAAGACAGATGCACAATTTAATTTTATACTTCAGCCATGCATCTTCCCCCCGGCCTTCCCCCACCCAGCTTCAATGTATAGATCCCCTTTTGGGTCCCTAATTAGCCCCACTCCTCCTTTCATTATCTCTTTTTATTATTTATGCCTTATATAAGAATTTTGGATTCCCTTTTATGTAGGCAGCCAGTCTTTTACCAAAGGGCTGAATTTTACCAGGAAATGTTCAATTTTCATTTTCATTAAATTTTATGGAGAATTTGTCTCCTCAAGGTCTGATAGGTTTTCTCACACTATTGTCCCAAACCCTGACTAGGTACTACATTCCTATGTTGCTGACTTGTCAGAAACTAGTCCAGTTTGCACACTCACTGTAGCTGGAAGTACTCACCATTTCCAGGATATCCCGTGATCCCTAGCGCTGGCACCATTTATAAAAGACTATTGTGCACCCAGGCATGTGATGGCAGTCCAGAGCTGCCCTGCATGGCTCCAGACATTTGCCATGGACATACAGACAAGGAGAAATTGGCATCCCACTTTGCAGATAGGAATCTGAGATCCTTGTAGACAGGAAAGTGCAGAGGACGGCGATGATCTTCCCTGAAGACTAAGAGTAGATGTTACAACACTAGACCGTGTGAGCCTGGGATGCCACTCAGGTCAGCGTGGCGTCAACTATCAGGAGGAAGCTCAGCAATGCATAAGAAGGTCAATGGACATTCTCCACTCCACCATCATCTTCTCTTTGGTATCTTATTCCTACTCTTTCTCTGTTATTCCAAGATTCTTGCGTTCCCACTCTTACTGCTGCATGCAACACTTTGATCACTCACTCTCACCCGTTCAGGCCCCCCACATTAATGAGCCTGGATGGAATCAGTGCCTCCAACTCAAGCACTCAGGCCAACTTTCCCTCACGTGGACTGGCACTAACAGCTGAGTCAGTTATTTTCATTTTCATAAGGTGGAGGCAATAGCCTAGTGGTATTGTCGTGGGACTATTCACCCAGACACCCAAGTAGTGTTCTGGAGACCTGGTTTCGAATCCTGCCATGGCAGATGGTAGAATTTGAATTCAATAAATATCTGGAATTAAGAGTCTAATGATGACCGTAAATCCATTGTCGATTGTTGGAAGAACCCATCTGGTTCTCTAATGTCCTTTACGGAAGGAAACTGCCTTTACCTGTTCTGGCCTACATGTGACTCCAGACTCATAGAAATGTGGTTGACTGCCCTCTGGGCAATTAGTGATGAGTGATAAATGCTGTCTAGCCAATGATGCCCTCACCCCATGAATGAATAAAGGGAGAAAAAAAGTCTTAATCCTTCCATTTGCCTCATTGCTGGAGAAAACAGCATGCAGTAGTTTTGAAAGAGCCAAGTTGGGTGTTGTGGTGCCCACCATTCCTCTCCTCAGCCCTGCCAGGAGAGGATCCTGACTGTGATTACCCTGAGCAACAGACTTACTGTGGACAGTCCCCTGGACTGATATCAGATGGTGCCTTTGACATATTGTGCTGAAACACCCTGACTGAAAGGTGTCTCCCTTGACTTAATTGAGGGTTACTTCATGTAGACTTTGAGCCTTGGACATTTATTTGAAGCTCGCGCAGTGTGTTTGGAACACTATCAGCCCCAGTGTCCCAGAAATCTTAAGATCTCCCTCCTGCACCACCAAATCACATATTCATCTGCCTTTATCCTCCTGCTTCTGTACTCACTTGCATGTGGCACTACGAGTAGTCCACAGATTACTAATGTGGGGTCCTCTTGCTAATTTTCTAACTAACTCCCAAAGTAATAAATACTGGACCATACACCCCCTTCCTATCTAAGTTATTGGTACCAATGTGAATCATGAGCTCTAGCTGTTCACCCTCCCACAGAAGAATGTCCCACAGCTGTTCTGTGACCTCCTTAACTTTGGGACCAGGGAAGGAATGTATCATTCTTCAGTCATGTCTATGGCCCTGGAAAGGCTTGTCTGTTTCCCTAACTAATGAATCTCCTATAACTGTTGTGCTTCCTTTTTCCTCCCCTCCTGTACAGCCCACCCAACAGTGGTGACACAAACATACCTCTTGAGAAACCAGCATCATCACCAAAATGGAAATTTGGTTTACAAGCAGTACCCCAGGGGACTCTTGAACTACCAGTTTGTTTCTGATGGACTGCCTGATAGTCACCATCCCTTTCTGCCTCCAAATCCTTAAGCTGTGGTATGACCCCCCTTTCTAAATGTGTTCTCCAGGTAGCTCTCAGCCTCATAGATACACCATAGTGGCTCCAATTACTGCTTGAGCTCTGTAACCCATAACTTAAACTTCTGCGCCAGGCAACAGTTACTGTATAGGTGGGTGTCTCAGACACTGGAGGAGGTCATGACATTCCATACATTATAGGTTACACATTCCATTCAACTGAGCTGCACTGTCATATCTTAATCTTGCTTCCCTTACGTTAACTTTATTCTGCTTTGGATTACATATATTACATTATTGTTTTGATTCTGGCTTTCCTTTTTTTTCATGTTGTTTCTCAGATAAGTCCAAACATAACTGTTTCTTTAAAGGTAAAACACTTTTCTAATTTACAGTAATTTAAAGACAATCTCTCATAACAGTATCTCACCAACCAATGAACTTATTGAACAAGTGTATGAGGAAAACAACGGCTCATTTCTGCCCTTCTCCAAACTCCCACTCAGCACAATTTACTTCTTGTAATAGATTTTACTTGCAACACCTCTTTCACATATTTACTAAGTTTGCACTTTTACCAAATTCTCAATTTTTGCCTCTACCTCACTCAGGAAAAGTCTCCGACACTTTGTGCATCCTTATTAACTATATCTATACTTCTACAGGAGAGGAGGATGATTTTGCTCTGTTGACTGTGTGGAGGTGTTCTTGTGCTCTCTAATGCCCAAAGCAACAGGGACAAGGCAGGCCTCATTTCCAAAATGTCAGCAGTCAATGCTTAATCCAACTTCATATCCGGTACACAGGGACCCTGCTGACTTTTCTATGCAGCCAAAGGTAACAGGTTGCTGTGTTTTAAGAGCAACCCACAGTTATTTGTTTAAGTATTCGTTCAGCCATTCAAACTCTGATACCAGTGGGGAGCATGCATGATTCACTCACTCTGGTTTTATACCTGAAAATTGCATCAGGATTTTACAAACAGCATAGGATCCTGATAAACATAATAGACCATAATTTGTTGCAGGAGTGATTTTAATGACATCTGCCATCAGTTAGTCTTGCCCTTACATGTTTAGCTTTTTAAGATTTTCACATGGCAAATTGCTGAAGGTGCGAGCAGATAATGTTGCAGTGAGAAAAACCAGGCATCTGGGACTTGAGTGAACGAAGGAAGCAATTGTGTATTTCCTAAACCAAACAGATTGAAGGACTGTGAAATGAACAGTGCAAGGATTGAGAAGGGAGTGTAAATTAAAGCAGTTGAACTCAAAGTCAGAAGAAGGACAAAAATAGAAATAAAAGGTGGAAATATTAAAATCTCAGCTGAGAGAGAAGGGACAAAAGAAAAATGTTTTAAAAACTAATTTTTAAAATCTCCAACAATAATTAAAATGTGAAATAATCAGACTGCATATTTACAATGGTTATTTTTCAGTGCTTGAAAAGTTGCCTGTCAACAATTGAAGCAGTTGATTGAAAAGCATGAGATTTCTTGTCATGGGTTTAGTTCATATCTGTAACACAAATAGAATAACTTTGGCCATTCAATGCATTTCAGTAAAGAAGGAGATGGCAAGTGCCATTCTGTGAAACTGTTTGTATGTCAAGCACATACTTTGGATGGCTGTGATTTATTCCATTACACCTTAAGGGCCCACACTCACAGCACATGCCATTGCAGTGCCTATGACATGCCTATCAGTAATGTTGCAAAACTTATGTAACGGCTTCATACTTTAGTGCAGTGGCCTGGTGACTGTGAAATGAATTACAAAACTACTGACCTAGAGGAAGGCTCAAAAGATCCCTTGGTGCCTCGTCTGCTGCATCATTCACTGCTCCTTTCCCTGAGTGATATGGCAAGACAGGCAGCAAGAGGAACAGTAAGGAAAGTGGTCAATATGTGATAAGGGGAAAATCTAAAGACCAGCTAGCAAGACAGCAAGGAACCCACAAGCAGGTTGGCCAATAGGATGGTGATGTAGAGAGGGACATTCTGTATAGCCATTCATGTTGGATGGTAGTCAATGTGGTTTGGTAACTCAGAACACTTCCACCCCATTCCCGTCCAGTTGAAGAATTCACAATTGTTCTTGATGTCTTTGTTTACTAAAACAATAACTAATTTCTAAGCCAAAGGCCTCATGCTGGCTCCGCACAGTGATCACAGAAGCAGCCTAAATTGCAAATATCTACTAATATCAATCACTTCACCAAAGTCATTTCTTGCTGTTCATATACAAAGATTAGTGCAAACGCAACAGTGTTACACCATTCTCCATAAATCTATCAAGAACACTCAATATTAAAATTCACTATTGTTCCCTTCATACTCTTTAAAGGAAACACTTTAAATGATTTGACCTTTCCAACTGAATGATTAATTTGACAAAATGATACTAACTTATGTTAATAGTCCATATAGAAGTTGTATAAATGTTGCAGCTTAAGAGGGGTAAAACACTCAAAACAGAACAGAAAGCCTCTAACAATACATATTACACATTTACATACATTTCCAACAGAGGTATTGCAGTAGATTAATAACAAATAGTAACAGGTGAGTTACAAATGATGAAAATAGTTACGTTTAATGAACAGAAAACCTCAACAATAATCCTGCTTCATGGCACCAGCTACTGGGTTTTATTGAGGTACGTTTGACTGCATGAGAGCAACCTGCTCATTAAAATTTACACAATCATTAGCACAAGTTGTTCGGCGATGACAACATTATTTAAGGTGATAAATGGTTGCAAAAGAATCTCTTCGCTCAAGAATTTAACTTTCCTTCAGATGTAATAGTTCCAGCATGGTATTGCCAGAGCTCAGGTAACTGCTCAGTGAGAAGGAAGGATGACATAAGTGTACTTCACAGGGATTCTACCAACTTCAGACAGACAAAATCAGCTCCTCTATGCCAGTTCTGTCTGGTAAATGTTTAGCACAAAATGCTTGTCACCACATGGATGAGAATTGAGAAGACTTTCCATCAGATGTGAGAGGGATGCAAATGGCCATAGATGTTTTGGCTGTATCTCGAGAAAGGAAGACCGTCACTGTTCACAGTCACTATGATGTGCTCTATATTGGCAAATGCACATGCTGGAGGTGTAAAGGAAGGGGCCATGACTTAGATAAGCCATACAATGAGCATAGATAGAGTAGACAGGAAGAGACTTTTCCACTTGGTAGAGGGATCAATAATCCTAAATAAATTTTAGGGCATAAATTTAAGGTAAGACTCAGGAGGTTTAGAGGGGATGTGAGGGGTAAAAAATAAGTTTGCCCTCAGAGAGTGGTGGGAATCTGGAACTTGCAGCCTGAAAGGGTGGTAGAGAAGAAACCCTCAAAATATTTAAGAAGTATTTAGATGTGCATACAAGGCTATGGGCCACGTGTTGGAAAATGGGATTAGAATATTTAGCTGCTTGCTTTTGACCAGTGCAGACATCATTGGCTGAAGGGCCTTCCTCTGTGCTGCAGACCTCTGTGACCTGAAGCCACTGGCTATGTACCATGGTTTCCAGACAGAGGATCAATGTGCCTAGCCTCTCAGAAGATCTGTGATTTGGCAGATTGAGATTATTTTGCCGGGTGGCAGACGTTTGCAGTCACTCTGAAATAATTTCAGAAGGCTTTCAATAAGGGTCCACATAAGAGATTAGCATGTAAAATTAAAGCACTTGGGATTGGAGATAGTGTACTGACATGGATTGAGAACATGCTTAAGAAAACAGCAAAGTGAAAAAGCAAGAAGTGCTTGAAGCATTAATTGAACAACAGTTAAACAAAATTGTACTTACTTTCCCTAACTTGGTCAGGCCATTAAATTATTTCTTCCATTGTATCCAAGACCAGCATACATTGCTTATTCTGCTCACTTCCTCATCTACTTCTGTGTTCTTGATGAGAGCAGCGGGTTTGTTCCCCCTATTTTTGAATCAATGCATGTCCCTCCTGTTTCTTACAACACCTCAATAATTGTAGCAATGTGTCATTATGCCAGATGATACCCTTTACTCTCTGTATATCGATCGTAAACAGGTTATTGGTCCTCAAAATCCATTTCTACTTAGTCCCTTTGAAAAGAGTTGAGTCACAGAGACATAAAACTGTACAGCATGGAAACTGACCCTTTAGTCCAACCAGTCCATGCCGACCATGTTCCCAAACTAAACTATTCCTATCTGCTTGCACTTGCCCCATATCCCTCCAAACCTTTCCTATTCACAAACTTATCCAAATGACTTTTATAAGCTGCAACTGTACCTGCATTCATCATTTTCTCTGGCAATTCATTTCACACAAGAGCCACTCTCTGTCTACAACTGTCACCGGCGAGTCCTTTTTTAATTTTTCTCCTCTCACCTTAAAAATAACTCCCTTCACTCTAGGAAAAAGACCCTTGCTATTCACCTTATCTATGCCTCTCATGATTTTATAAACTTTAATATGCTCCAGTGAAAAAAGTCCCAGCTTTTCCAATTTATTTTTATATTACAAACCCTCCATTTCTGGCAATATCCTGGTAAATCTTTTCTGAATCCTCTCCAGTTTAATAATATCCTTCCTATAACAGGGGGACCAGAACTGCACACAGTACTCCAGAAGAGATTTCACCAATGTCCCGTACAAGCTCAACATGACATCCCGACTCCTATATTCAAAGGTCTGTGCAATGTAAGCAAGTATACTAAACATCTTCTTAACCACCCTGTGTACCTATGATGCAAGTTTCTAAAAATTATGCACCTGAATCCCTAGGTCTCTCTGTTCTACAACACTACCCAGGGCCCTACCACTAATTGTATAAGTTCTGTCCTTGTTTGTTTTGCCAAAATGCAATACCTCACGTTTACTCAAATTAAACTCCATCTGTCATTGACTGAATTGATCAAGATCTATTTGTAACCTTAGATAACTTTCTTCACTGTCCAGTATGCCACCGATTTTGGTGTCATCTGCAAACTTACTAACCATGCCTCCTATTTTCTCATCCAAATCATGAACATAAATGACAAACAAAAGTGGACCCAATATCAATCCCTTGGAATATTGCTGTCACAGGCCTCCAGTTGGAAAAACAACCTTCCACGACCATCACCCTCTGTCTCCTGCCGTAAAGCCAATTTTGTATCTAATTGGCATGCTCACCCTGAATCCCATGTGATCTAACTTTACTGATTAGTATACCATGTGGAACTTTAGATCGAGTCATGTGGGTGTACCTGTCACCTACAATATGCAGTTTGGAGAGACACAGCCCTCAAATAAAAAGGGAGGCAAATTACTGCAGGTGCTGGAATCTCTACTGAAAACAAAAGATGCTGGAAATCATATCGGGTCAGGCAACAGCATGGAGAAAGAGCAAGCTGACCTTTTGAGTCTAGATGGTTTTTCATCAGAGTTGACATGAAGTGTATAGGGAGCAGCATATATGCAATAATGATATGGGAGTGTCAGAGAGCCGGGGAGAAAGGGTGCTGACAGTATGGATTAAGTAATTGGAATGTGACAGTGGCAGAACAATGACACATTTAACTGTCAAGCCAGAAAGAACAGATGGTCCCACTAGAGTGGGTGGAGGGGAGAGATGATGTAGTGAAAAAGAATGCTACAAGTAAAGCTAAAAGAAAGGGAGGAAATGGGAGTGAGTTCACAAACTGAATGTGTTGAACTCATATTAAGTCCAGAAGGTTGTAAAGTACCTTGTCTGAAGATGTTGTTCCTCTAGTGTTGTGATTGGCTGGAGCATTGCAGCATGCTGAGGGCAGACAAGTGGGCATATGAGCAGGATGCTGTGTTAAAATGTCTGGCTTTGGGGAGGTTGGAGCCACGTTTGTGCATGGACAGGAGGTGTTTTACAAAGTAGTCATCCAGTCTGTGTTTAGTTTCTCCAGGGTAGAGTAGATCACTTTTCTGGGCAAGTAGAGAGAGGATGGAGTCAAGGTAGGAGGAAATTAGCTCAATGGTTCTGGAACAGGGTGACATGATGGGTCTACCAGGAAAGTCTGGTTTGTACACTTTGGGAAGGAGGTAGAAGCAGACTGTCTGGGGTTGGGAGACTATAAGATTGGAGACAGTAGAGAGGGAAGATCTCGGGAGGTAGTGAGGTCAGTGGCAGTCCTGGCAACAATGGCTTGATGTTCAGATGTGGGGTTATGGTCCGGGGGGTGGTGTTAAAAAGTTGTTATGTTAATCAAACTGAGTCAGTGAATCTGGAATATTCAATTTCAGCTATATCTATAAAATATCTGTGACCATCCACACCCCCCCACCCCCATCAATCCTGAAATCATCTTCATATTAATAATAGATCTATTGTTTATATACTCCTAAATCAAACAATAATTATCCTGTAATATATTGAAATATCTACAACCCTTTCATTGACACAGAAATATGCAGTAAATTTGCACAGAATAAAACCAAATTTGATACATTAAGATCACTGTTAAGTTGTATTAGTTACACCATAAATGAACAAAGCACATGTCTTTCGCTGATGTTACATTTAATGGTCTGTTGTATGGATTCTTAAAACTTCTTGTCACCCATGAGCCAACTCTGGAGATTATATGTGGAATTGACCATTTAGGGAACCTGGGAGTTGTGCAGAATGTAAATTCTGTGATAGCTCCCTAAATAGCAGCTACACACTTACAGGAATTGTTGCCTGTGGTCACAAACAAACAGGACGTTAAGGACTGAAATTCTTTCTTGTTCAGGAATCTGGCCAGATGATAGAAATCTAGCAGCGGCTGAAAATCTAACGGCTCAGGCACCTTGATCCTCTGTCTCCATGGTGAGCTGGACGTAATGTATTGCTTTTCTGTAAAGAACAACAGTGAACTAATGAAAACAGTTGTGGGCTGCTAACTGGGAGATTCCATATATTTGTACACTGCTCTCTGATTGGGGCCAGCAGCCAGAATGTTGAATGTCGCTGTGATCTTCAGCACCTTGGGCATAGTATTTTCTCCTAAACCAAGTGGCTACAGATTTGGCTGCAGGAGGTAGCTGAAGTAGGGGATGACATCTTTAGTCATGTAAAGGCAACACTAGCACTGACTTTCACTCATTTACAGATAATTGCAATGCCTTTAGTTAACTCTCTCTTGGTACACTTCTCAATGGCACTAAAGATCCTGGTTCCCCTCTTCAGGCATTCTTCCTCATCCACATCTATAGTCTTTGTGTCTTGTGCCTCATGTCTCTATTTCTGTTGGCTTTGAGAATTCTCCTTCTCCTCCATAAAGCTTTACAGCTGCTGTGATATGTTTGTCAAACGCCTTTTCAGAAGTGAGATGATTGTTTTCTATTTGAGATTTTGACATTGTTAGGCTACATTTTTGGGCTGCTCATGTATTCAGTGAAAGTCTGCCCTACAACCATCTGTACATAGTGGGGTGCATCATCCATGAAGGATGAGTGGTTTTCCCTTCCTTCATTCTGGCCTTTGTAAGACCTTTTGTAGCCTTGATCTTCACAGTGTTCTCTATGCATGTGACCATCAGCACAATCTGATTCTTGTTATGGCCTTGGTGGTAGTTGTTAGCCCCTGCAATACAGACTTACAACCTAGGAATCTATAGAATGTTTAACAATTTCATCTCTTTATGTCCATAACATTCAGATAAACTGGCCTGTGGACATTTTTTGTCATGGAATAAGCAACCCCTAAGCCCCACCATCACCAGTGTTTGCGAGTCTCTAGTGCCTTAATTCTCAGCATTAAATGAATCACAGGAGATGGTTGGAATAGAGATGTTAGGTGTCGGTAGACCTTATTTGCCTTTGTTCTGCAGGCTCAAAGCATTAAATGAGTGTTTGTGCAATATTAGTATTTCAGTTTCTGTTTTGATACCTTCGGCTTGGAGTCAGGCCTCCGACCCTTCCTATTTGTACTATCCATTCTCTCCAAGGCTTTCTTTGTGAGCTGATTTAGGAGTGAGATCGCGGTTGTTCATTTTAAATTTGATTTGTTCACCCTCTACTTTAGATCTTTGCCCCCAGCACTGCAGTAGGCCATTTCCTTTTCTTTGGCATCCCCCTCTCAATCTTCAACCTTTTCCAGTGATTATCAGTCCTTTCCCAATTTTTCCTGACATTCCCTTCCCATAATTTCACTCTCATGAAGATATCCATGCTCAGTTATAGGCTTGCATTGCTTCTTATTCAGTCCAACTGCTCTTTCACCCTTTCCAGTGTAAGTGATTACCCCACTGAATTGCCCACCCTAGACATGCAACTCCCATCTTATCTTGCTCATTTTGCCTCTTTCACTGTGATTCGCCCCTCTGCATTGCAGTTTCCTCCCTGAATTTCTCAGGACTTTTCCAGTGCCCCAACAACCGTGCCTTCTGTGTCCCATTCCCTATCATTTGTTTCTACTGACCACACCTTTATCTGAATCTGTTGAGTTGAGCCCTGCTGGTGGACCCTATCCAGCTTCATCCTTTGCACTGTAAACATTGAAGAACAAGTAAGATGGCATTTGATGAGCCCAATCAGGCATGAAGCATATGTGTAAAAAAATACCTTGGTTATGAAGGATCCAAGTTACTGAAGAAGATTGTACTCACCAGAGCTGAGATATAATCAACCTTGTGAACAGACGTTTTGTCTAACAGGACTATGCTTATGAACCCAATTCCAATGGGCTGGGGTGTTGTTGAGTATTCATGGCATGTTAATGAAAATAAAAAAAGGTTCCTGCCCATCAAACAGAAAAGTCATAGAAATATAGAGGATACATTTGAAGCTAAGTCATCCCATGTGTGTAATAATCAGTAATATTTTACTGAATTGTTTTGCTTTTATTCCAGTAATTGTCTAAAATATAACCTAAATGTCAACTATTGTGTGGTAGTTATGGTATTTATTTTTGGTGACATCACATATAAACGTAGGAACATGCTGTTTAATAGCACTTGCAGTTAGTGATTGAGATGTCAAATTGTACTCAAAATGAGACATAACAGTTCATTCTTATAATGTCATTCAAAGCAATAGCACATTAAAAGCTTTGAATTGTACAGTGAAATTTATACAATTTATCAATGTCACCTGAACCTTGAGATTAGTAACATCCTTGAAACATACTCATGCTTTTTTAATTCCTTATTTTATATTTGGCAATGCTCCACCTAGTACCTTTCTTTTAATTATGGTAAGTGGCATAGCAAGGAATAATAAATAGGAAGCTCCTACTGAAACATATGATTTAAATTGAATTGAAATACTATTATATCATATAATTTAAATGACATTCTTATGTTCAATGTAATTCGTTCTGTATTAATATCACATTTTGTCTCATTGTAGTTTGTTTCCCTGCAACACTCGGTGAACTATATAGAGTGAAACCTGGATTTTTTTTTGTGTAGAAATTGCAATGTAGAACTTGTGGGGAATTTTCACCTCATCACTCATTGACAATTTGATGGGAGTAGCTGTACCATCTTATTCCACTTTATTTTACTTTCCATTCACCTTATGATAGACATACCATGGACAATGAATGCAAAGCAGATCTTAGAATGGTTCAGATTACCATGCAGCAAGACAAGTGTGACCGGTGTGATGAATTAAAAGCAGAGAATCAGAAAGGCAATATGCGAAAACTTTTCCAAAGAGTTTGATCAATTACATAAAAATTTCATCCTTACCTACATTGGATTCAGTCGTTTCAGGCAATGATAGTGTAAATTTGGTAGGTAAATTTACAAGGCTGATAGTGAGACTGAATTCAAAGGAAAAACTAAATGTGAGTTCCTCCACTTTGATCTGAAATATGTTAAGTAATTTATCAGATTCTCAGCTTGGATGATATACTGGCAAAATTATTTAAGGTGGGAGGGGAATTGGTATTGGACAAGATGTGTGGCATATGCATGACATCTTGGGTGACTGGAAATTTTTGAGAGAACTCTACCCTTATTCCTCTTCCACTGAAAGGTGGCCTGAAACAGTACACAAATTACATATCAGAGACAACAAGGTGCAGGGCTGGATGAACACAGCAGGCCAAGCAGCATCATAGGAGCAGATGCTGCTTGGCCTGCTGTGTTCATCCA
>NC_063344.1:35913176-35937733 GCF_021869965.1 Rhincodon typus
CTAGGCCCAAAACGTCAGCCTTCCTGCTCCTCTGATGCTGCTTGGCCTGCTGTGTTCATCCAGCTCTACACCTTGTTATCTCAGATTCTCCAGCATCAGCAGTTCCTATATGCTTGCATGGCTACTTTCAGGGAGCTATGGACTTGAACACTAAGATCCTTCTGTATATCAATGCCGTTCAGAGTCCTGCCATTAACTGTATACTTTTCCTTAAAATTTGATCTCCCAAAATGGAGCACCTTACACTTACCTGGGTTAAACTCTATCTGCCATTTCTCTGCCCATGTACGCTACTGATCTATATCCCACTGTATCTTTTGACAACCTTCTACACTATCCACAACTCCACTGATCTTTGTATCATCTGCAAACTTACTAACCCACCCATCTACATTTTCATCTAATTCATTTATATATCACACAAACAGCTGTGGTCCCAGTATGGATCCCTATGGAACTTCACTATTCATGGACCTCCAGCCTGAAAAACACCTTTCCACCACTAATCTCCATCTTCTATGGGCAAGCTAATTCTTAATCCACATGGCCAAGTTACCGTGGATCCCATGCATCTTAATCTTCTGGATGAGTCTACCATGAGGGACCTTGTTGAAAGCCTTACTAAAATCCATGTAAACAACATCCACTGCTCTCCCCTCAGCAATCACCTTTGTCACCTTCTCGAAAAATCAAACAAGTTAATAAGACATGATCTGCTCTGCATAATATCATGCTGACTGTCCCTCATTAGGCCATGCTTTTCTCTCCAATAGCTTTCCAAGCACTGATGTGAGACTCACCAGTCTATAGTTTGCTGGATTATCCCTATTTCCCTTCTTGAACAGAGGAACAATATTAGCCTCTTGCCAGTCCTTGGGAACCTCTCCAGTGGCTAGCGAGGATACAAGATCTTGGTCAAGGCCCCAGCAATCTCCTCTTTTGCCTCTCGCAATAACCTGGGGTAGATACCATCAGGCCCAGGGGACTTATCCACCTTAAGCGTCTTCAGTAGATCCAACAGCACTCCCTTCTTGATCTCAAAATGCCCTAGCATATTAGCATGCTCCACACAAATCTCACTGTTCTCCATATCCTTTTCCTGAGTGAATACCAATGCAAAGTATTCATTCAGGATATCACCCACATTCTCTGCCTCCAAGCACAAGTTGCCTCCTTTATCCTTGAGTGGTTCTACCTTCTCCCTTGTTATCCTCGTTTATTCTATTTTTCTATTCTAGGTCATGTACTACGTTCTGAGGAAATGCAGGAACTTACCAAAACACCAGCAGAAACTCTCTGGAGTATGTCTAGCCAGTTTCCCTAGTATCCATTAATTTTCTTCTAAGTACAGTAACTCCTGAACTTATGCTGCCCTAAATGAAATATTCCACATTTATTTGCAACAAATTCATTTCCTCAGTGATTTGAAGTTTTACTCAATTCCAGTTAACTGAGTATTCCTTTGACAGCTTTAAAATGGCCCTGTCTCCTTTGTGCCTTTCTCTTCTCCCGTGCTTTTGGAATCTTTGGCTCCTCCCCAACAGGTGGCACCTTGGGTGCCAACCCGACGTGGCAGTGAGTAGGATGTCACGAACCAGAACTCGTCTTCTCCGCCCATTTCTTTTTTTCTTTTTACTCTCTTTTGTTTGTCTCTTTTCTTTCTTCTCAGTGATGTCCTAAACTCTTGGCCTCAGCATGGACTGGCGAGGCATCCTCTCAGCCGAGCATGGGGGTCTCTTGACCCATTATGGTGGTCTTTCAGTAGCCCGTGGGGATCTTCCACCCTGGCATGGCCTGAATGTGGACTTCTGGCCTCAAGGTGACTCCAGAGCAGTCTTCTGGCCTTGAGAGCCTTGAGATGAAGCCCAATGTAGTCTGGTGTCAAGGCCAGGTACAGACTGAAGGCTAGGTGCCAGGATGGACTGGATTAGAAGGACTTTGTTCTGAGCTTTTTATTTCTCTATTTCCTAATTTATTCCTACAAACTGTGATGCTGGACTTTTTATTTCTTTATTTTTCTATTTTATTTCCTAAGAACTTGTACTGAAGAATCTATACCTTGATACCTTGTATCTAGGATGGCACCATAAGTGGCGAGTTGCAAACTTTTCATTGCACTCATTTGAGTACGTGACAATAAAACTAATCAAACACCCTCTTTTTGTTTTATTCATTCACAGGATGTGGGCATCACTGGCGAGGCAGCATTTATTGGCCATCCCTAATTGCCCAGAGGGCAGTTATGAGTCAACCACATTTCTTTGGACCTGGAGTCACATATTGACTAGACCAGGGAAGGATGGCAGTTTCCTTCCCTAAATGATATCAGTGAACCAAATGGGTTTTTCCCAAAAATTGGCAATGGATTCACGGTCATCATTAAACTCTTAATTCCAGATATTTATTGAATTCAAATTCGGCCATCTGCCATGGTGGGATTTGAACCAAGGTCCCCTGAACATTGCCTGGGTTGCTGGATTAACAGTCTAGCGATAATACCACTAGGCCATCACCTCCCCTGTATTAAGCCTCCTTCTCCTGCTCAAAACTTTTGCATCCATGTTCTCTCCATTTACCTGTTGTGCAGTGTCCTTCTAGCCCTCTCAGTCCAATTGCAGCCTCCTTTCTTCAACCTCTCACCTCTTTCAGCCTCATTTGTCCCCAACACCACTCCTGGCAGCCTTCTTTTTGACCTCTACACTCTTCTTGAAGCGTCTCCTCCTCCTGACCTGGCTCCCATCAAAAATGTACACTCAGCAATTACCTCAGTGCCAGAACTGGCTTTCCTAATGTTTGCACCAGTCGCTTGGTCCTCTCATCTCTGGCTTTTTCTCTTTCATGTTTGCTGCAAGGACAGGAGAGAACCAGACTGTGGTTGGAGGGTCAGCTCTTTACCATTTCCTTCCAGTCTGTTTACAGGGGTGACTTTACTCTGAATAATTGCCCCATGGTGTGGGGACTTTCAGGGGCAGATCCACCCATCATCCCTGAATATTTTGATCTTGATTATATATGTTTGGAATATATGACACCAGGATCACAGGTTTATGATATCTACTTCTCCTCACAGTACACCACATGGGGAATAGCTGGCAATGTGGACACCAGCTCCCAATGCCCCTGTTGACATTATGCAAGGCTACTTTTTATCCTCAACTTTGGTGAAGTTTAAAATTCCCATTACCCTTCAGTTTCTATTTGTACTACAAGCCCATTTTTGTCTTTTTTGGCTGCAGTGTTCAGTAAATAATACTCACACATATATCATTTATCCTACGTTGACAGATCACCAAGCCTAAACATCAGCAGAACTTGTTAGGTTTTGAAAGTTGTTGTTATTCCATTGCCAAGACTCATTGAATTGTCAGTTGAACTGCAAGACGGATTTTCTAAATAGTTATATGTAATAAAATCAGAGAATTATTTGAACAATATGGCTGTTTGAATATTGTAATTATTTTGTCTTATTGCTTTAAGTACTGTTGCCTTAATGTGTTATAGTATTGTTCTCAATTATAGACCTAAGGCCATCACATAGAAGAATTGTATCTGAAGTGGAACTCACAGTATGGAGTAGACAATTATAGAATGATTATGATGAGCAGTTAACTGGAATGATATTTTGCATTTGATTAGTATATGAAAAAGTGGAAGGCATAGAGTCATTTATGGCACAGAAGGAGAAACCATGCTGGCTTTTCTGAAGAGCAATCTAGTCATTTTCACTTGCCCACTCAATCCCTCTATCCCTTCAAGCTTATTTTCTTCAAGTGTCCATCCGATTTCCTTTGAAATAATTGATAATTTCTGAAATTGCACTCATGGGGAACACGTTTCAGGTCATTATTACTGTGTATAAAAATATTTTCTTTACATTTTTTATGCATCTCTTAAACCTGTGCACCTCGTTCCTTTTTTGTAAACTTCAGCTCATGGGAAGAGATTTTCTTGTTTATTTGAAATAAGTCTGTCATAATCTCATACATTGCTATCAATTCTCCCTTCAATCTAATTTTCTCTGAACAGAACACCATCAGACTTTCAAAGTTTACCTTGTAACTCAGATCCTCCATTCCTGGAACCAGACTGGTAAATCTCCAGTCCAAAACTTCTCAAACACTCCATCTCAATACTTCTTAAATCGTGGTGAACAGAACTGGGGGCAATACTATAGTTAAATAGAGATTTATAATGGTGCTTTTGTACTCACTACCTCTGCTTATTAAGCCTAAGATCATTTTTTTTCTTTCAATCACTTCCTCAATATGTCCTGCCAACTACTTTAGATCTCTCTGTTCCTGCACACTATTTAGAATCATGCAAGTAATGGAGTTTTACAATCAGGGATTTTAAGGCAGATGTCTCGTAAGATGAAATTTGTGGCCTCCAAGCCTCCTCACCCTGACCTGTCTCAAATATGAGAGGAGGACATGAATGTTCCCATTGGCCACACACCATTGGAACTTAAGGGGCCAATTAAGTACTCCTTCCCAGCTCCAGTATTGTATTACTTGTGGCACAAGAGTCTCATACCATTGAGGCCTGCAAGTACCTCCTTTCAGAGATCCCATGTGCATTTAGAGGCATGTTAACCCTCTTGCTCCAACTTCTAAAACCAAGCCACATACTCCTCTTGCTGAGGCCTGCCAGCTTGTCTAAACTGCTTCATTTGAAGTCTGACATCCATAACATCCTCTTGTTGGGGGAACTGCTATGAGCCAGGCCGCTCTGGTGAATTGGAGTGAGGGAGGCTCAAAATGATCCCAGAATGTTTCACCCACACTGATCTGCTGCTAGAAGCCACCTCCAACATTTACCCTGCCCTTGACACCATGGGAGGACTTACAGATTGACAGGGAAACACTTTGATCATTGGCTTTATTCAGATTCTTAATAAACTAAACTAAATACTCATTTGTATACAGGTGTTTGTACTTGAATTTGAACTTCCCAAAAATGGCTTGGGTGCAGACCCAGTGCTACAAAATCAGCGTACTGGATTCAGAATTACACACCTCTCTGCTTCAGCTCCTGCCCAATTAGCCTCTGAAAATATTGTTCCCATTAGCCTGTTCACAATGTCACTGATATCTACACCCTTCTAATTCTAGCCCCATTAAGCTCCCTAATGTTAATCATCCCAACATTTGTGGCCATTTTTCTAGCTGCCTAACTCCTAGGCATTGGAATTTGCTCACTAAACCTCTCTGTTTCTCTACTTCACATTTCTCCTTTAAGACATTCCTTAAAACTTGCCACTTTTACTAAGCTTTTGCCCAATAATATCTCTGATAAGCACTTAAGTGATTCAGTGTCATGTTTTGTTTTCTGATGCCACTCAGTAGCATCTTGGGATGCTTTGTTATGTTCAATAAATTATATAAATACAAGTTGTTTTGTTTTAGGTGACATAGCAACACAATGAACTAAAAACAACTGCAACAGGGACTGATAACTCAAGAAATTACTTATTAATGAAAACTCATGGACCTATTCAAGTTGAGCTGGGAAGAAATGGGCATATGCAGTTATTTCCCATTATTCAATTCACAATCCAACCCACTTTGGCTCAGTAATCTAACTTCTTTCATTCTCCAAGGAACAGAGTTCCACATGATGACCTTCTTTGAGAAGGAATTCCATAGAGAGGAGAAGTGGTGTGAGAATCTTCACAACTGCTGTTGTGCTTGGGCATTTTCCAATTGGTATGAATCCAACTAATCAATTCATGTCTGGCTATTCCTTGACGTCATGCTGAGAATCGAGAGACCCACTTTATCTTAGACCGTGTGACTGAGAGTATAGCAAGTTGTACTACTTATCACTGAAGCTAATCTCATTCATCATAGTTTCTGCAAGCTTTGACATGAGAGACACTCGTCTACAGCTGTTGACTTTCATCCTTTTTTGAGGACAACTATGTTGTTTGCTGTAAATGAGAGCCATCACTGAACAGAGACTGTTAAATGAGCCAGCTTGTCATGTTTGTCTTTATAAATATTTATTGTTTATTTGCAGCATTCAAGTCATTCATTATTATAATCACCATTCTGTTATTTTGCCCCACAGAAATTTCCCCAGTCTGCGTCTAGTGCTTGATGAATACATTATGCCCTGGAGTTTCTGCCAGTGCCATTTTGGATCAATTTGTTTGAAATTGGTCAAAATAGCAAAAAATATGTCGAATTTTTAGATGTTTGTTATGTTTACTGCAACTCAAGTTTCTATGATCTTTGATGTTGATTTTTTAAAAAATAGTGCTCGAAGCAGGTCCTGTCCACAAAACACACTTTGCCTCTATCGCTGTTAATTAATTAACCAAACATCCACCATTTCCAATTTCTGCTAATTGTGTTTGTTTTCAGGCTTCTTGGAAGATTCTAAAATTGGCTTCTTGTTTTTTTGGGCACCAGAATTCTGATCAATTCTATCAAATCTTTTGAATCTACTTTTTGAATATTTAACACAAAACTGATTACTCTACAACAATATCATCAACAAATGGCTTCCCCTTATGGGACAAAATCTCAAAATAAGGAGTTATCCATTTAATATTGAGACGTGGATGATTTCTTTTCTCTCAGAGGGTGGTGAATCTATAGAACTCTTTACAACAAAGAGGCTGCTGAGTCTAAAGTGGAAATACTTGGGTGTAAAGAATATAAGTATAAACATTTGCAGAAAGTACAAATCCTAAAAATTAATAAGGAATATGGAAGATTGTACTTGTAATAGAATTCAGAAGTTTATAAGCATGCTAATGAAATGAAAGCAACATGATAGATAAAATTTAATACAAGGAAATTTGAGGTGATATATTTTGGCAGTGTTTGCCTGTGTCATATGCCTGTGAACTTATAAAAACTTGGTAATTTATCTTTAAAAAGCAGAATGGAATAGGAACAATTTATTGCAACAAAATGCGAGTCAGGTGACTTTTTGTGTTTTTTTTTGTATAGACACAATGACTGGCTCTTGTCTGGCATATCTCTGGGTTTTGGTTGGAATCTTGTTAATAATTCACAAGGACAGGCCATGGTATTCAGTTTGTGATACAAAAAAAGTCATAGCAGGAAAGCATCTCCCCCAGCAAAGGGAAGGACATTGCCTGAAGATTCTCTGCAGGCAGATAATTGAAGGCTATTCTTTACCTGCTGATTATATCTTTACTACAGAGGTTTGACAACAATGCTAACTGGAAAAACCAGAAAACAGCTGTTGCACACAGTGATCTACTGTGACTTTATAACCAAAAACATCCAACCATCATGTTCTTCAGTGAGGAAAGAGATGTTCTTCAGGCCCGCAACATTTTCACCTGCCATTTCACAAACTGATAATAAGGTTCCATTTTGGAGTTTTTCTAAATCTAAGTGCATACTACGTCTTTTTGTCATATTTTCTTGTACATAGGTTATGTATAAATCTGTGCTTGGGTGCTGTTGTACTTACATTTCAGGCTCTGTGAAAATAAATGTGTATTCTTCCTTTTAACTTAAATCTATGAGAAGGCCTGTCTTGTGTTTGTTTTAAAAGTCACACAGCACTTAAGGAGTTAAAATATTTCTCTAAAATATGTTATGTTGCAATTAAGCAGGTGGTGGGAAAAGGGGAACTTACCATACATCTCTTACTTTTTCATAACAGTGGGACAAATAAGGAGAGGAAATATAAACGAAAGGGTACAGCCTTAGTGTGTGCAGGAACAGAGAAGTTTTGGTTGGTGGAAGTGAATTCAAAATAACTTGCAAAGGCAGTTAGACAAATATTAGAAGGGGAAATATTGACATGGCTTTGGGGCTAAAGCCAGAGGAGTGGGATCATAAAGGATCCAGTATAGACATAGCTTTGGTGATTTTAACTCACTCAAAATACATTCATTTGCACAAAGTTGAAGTTGGGCCATTGGGCCAAATTGCTTCCTTTTGTTCTGCACTAAGGTAAGCCTGCACAAGAGTTTAATGGGCGTTTGTTGAAGTTGATCATAATGACATGTTCAGCAGGCGCAAGTTTTCCTGCTTCTGTCTTTATTGGAACGGAAGTGGGCCAAAGTGATGGTGGATGGGACCTGGATGTCAAAGTCTGGGCTCTGTATATTTTCATCCGCATAGATAAGGGGATGAAGCATGTTTCACAAACGAGTTCAAAGAGAAATAAAGGAACTAGCTAGCAGAGAAAATTTATAAGCAGCAAAAACTAGCCCAACTTGTCCTATATAGTTCAAAATGGAACTGCAGTGTGACTAGAATGTTAATTTCCAAGTATTACTGATTTTCCCACTGGGGCAGTAGAATGGGTTTCAGCCCCAGTTTCATTGCTCCCAATGTTGCAGTGAAGGACTTTGGGAGAATATTCTTAAGTCAGGAATACTGGGAGAGGTTGGATTCAATGTGGGAGAACTTTATACAAAATTATTCAAGTTGTAAATACTTTATTTATAACATGGACATCAATGTTCAAAGTGCCAGCCTTACAGTTGGGACAGGGTTAGAGGAAGGGAGTAGTGTTGAGTCAGTTCAGTTGCTGCAATGATATTTAGAAGCTAAGTGGGTCAAATAGCTAAGCCAGTTCTTCCCAGTTATCATAGGAATTGTGTCTCCCTGAAAAATGCTTCAATTGTAAAATAGATGTTGGTATCTGACCCATCCAGGTCATCAGGGCAGGATAGTGGTGGTGGTAGTGAGGTCCGCAGGCATCAGAAAGCACAGCCTTAAGAAGCATGATCAAGAAGAACATGCTATTACTCTGATGACAGGGTGAATTGAGTCAGGTACAGCTATCTGGACATGTCAGAGCATCAGTGCAAGCAGAGTCTGAGATTGTTAGACAGTCACAGATATCACTGCTATTGTACAGAATGTGGTGCAGATAAGGAAGGGTGTGAATTTGAAGTGGATAATATAGAAGAAGGTCCAATGTCACTGGAGACTGGAGAAAGAGGAGGAGCTACAGGGTGGAGAGGAATAGCCAGGATGAGTCATCAGAAATGGAGGAAAAGAAGGTGGCTTGCCTGGAAGCCATTAGTGTGTTCCATGCAGGAGGCCATTGCCACCAAAGACCTCCTAATACAGTGGTGATTCACCTGACTGACTATAAGGAGCTCACAGCAAGACATGTCCAGAGGGACAAACCAATCTGTTAGATGGTAACAGGCTAAAATAGATGCACAAAGGGACCAGGATGTCCTTATTAGTATGTGACTGAAGGCTCACATGCAGGTACAGCAAGCAATCAGGAATGTTAATGGCACGTCAACTTTATTGCAAGAGGATTAGAGTACAGGAATAGCAAAGTCTTGCTTTTTTTCTTCTTTATTCATTCACAGGATGAGGGTGTCACTGGCTAGGCAGCATTTATTGTCCATCCCTAATTGCCCAGAGGGCAGTTAAGAGTCAACCACATTGCTGTGGATCTGGAGTCACATGTAGACCAAACCAGGTAAGGATGGCAGTTGCCTTCCCTAAAGGACATTAGTGAACCAGATGGGTTTTTCCAACAATTGGCAATGGATTCATGGTCACCATTAGACTCTTAATTCCAGATATTTATTGAAATCTAATTCCACCATCTGCAATGGCAGGATTTGAACCCAGGTCCCCAGAACATTATCCGGTCCTTGGATTAACAGTCCAGTGATAATACCACATTTTGTGTCTGGACCCTTTATCAGGGTGAAGGGTCCAGACCCGAAATATCAACTGTCCTCCTCCTCTGATGCTGCCTGACCTGCTGTGCTCCTCCAGCTCCACATTTTATCAACATACAGCCAAAAGTTCACAACTCACACGGGCAGGATCTAAGATGACCTCCCAGTATTGGATTAGCTGTCTCATGGTTAACCTCTGCCCCCAGTAATGACAGTGTAGTTTGCCTTGTTTTTATTCATCCAGGGCATGAGGGTGCCGCTGGATAGGCCAGCATTTATTACCTATACCAGAGGGCATTAAGAGTCAACCACATTGCTGTGGGTCTGGAGTCACATGCAGGCCAGACCAGGTAAGGATGGCAGTTTCCTTCCCTAAAGGACATTAGTGAACCAGATAGATTTTTCTGACAATTGACAATCATTATTAGACTGTTAATTCCAGATTTTTTTCAATCAAATTCAAATTCCACTATCTGCCATTGTGGGATTCAGATCCGGGTCCTCACAACAGTACCTGGGTCTCTGGATAAACAGTCTAGCAATAATAACACTAGACCATCATGTCCCCTCAAATATTATTAGGGTCTTTTGAGTTTAGGGTCAAGACAGACCAGTTAAGGAGAAGGCATGTTCAAGAATTTTCTTCAGGCTACTGTAAAATTCTGTTTATTACACATTAATGCAATATACAATAATATAGACCATATCTGAAGTATATCAAATTCATATCTTATTGTTACATTGTTAGGAGACTATTATCTTCATGTACTTCCCTCTTCAAATCTAATTAACTCCTCCAACTATGTGTCATTTTGTGCCTTTGGGAAATAGCTCAATGACAACAACTGCTTCTGGATTCTCAAGCTCTTACACAACAGGAGACACAGGACAATATCTCCCACTCTCATTTCCAATTGTACAGAACCTTCAAATTTGGCAGGTCTACCTACCTTAATCATGAATTCACCTCCACCACATGAAAATGAGGCAAATGTGAACCTCCACAACAGTTTGGCCCCCGGCAAAATAGTCCACTTCCAAAAAGCCACCGGTCAGTAGTGGAGGGGAGGAAAACCAGATGGGCTGGCATTGAGGAGATCCCTGCCACCATAGGAACCAAGTTCAGTAAGAATGCTTAAGCTTCACTTTCAGTACAAGCCACAATCTGAGGCATTTAAATAATAAATAAATAAATAAATAAATAAAATTTAAGGGCTTCCTCATACTACAACCATGATTAACTCTGTTCCTGGCAGACAGGAATATTGGCAGCCTTCCTGCAGAAATCCATCCCCTGCCCTTACCTCCAACCATTCCCTGACCACCACACTGTGATCCTGTGCCCAGACCCAAAAGGTGATTTCTCTTGCCTACATGCTCCCGGACTGCAATGTGGTTTTGTTTTCAGCATCCACAGTGTCTAAGGGTGCTCAAAGCGCTTTTGATTGGTCAGCAGCTTCAGTTAAGGCAAGACATTGAGGCCCTATGAAGTGATGTGACAAGAAAACCCACCAAGTGACCATTTTGGTGCCATGCACAAGATTCTGGTGGGGTCTCCAGTTTGAAGTGATGGTGAGTGCCCCACAGTTTATGGAAACAAAAAAAAATACACTTAGAAGTAAATTGGAAAATCCTAGCCAGCGGATCAGGAAAATTTCCAAATCCTGGTATTTGTTTCTTCAAATGCCTTTTCACTGCAAGTGATGCCAATGGCAGGGCAACACCGTGTCCCAGTGATTGTCTCTCTTCCAATATGTGATGTTATGACACATTTTTAATAGCCTTAATACAATTAATGTTTGGGACAGCTGAAACATGATGAGCTTGCTTACTGAAAATGAAGAGCGACAGTTTTGATGCATTGTACTACTTCTTCTTGCTCACTCAATGACAGCTTCCATGCAAATAATCAAAAGGCAGTTTCTTGTGTTTTATTAACTAGAATGAAAGAAAGAAAAACCTCAATGAAATACATTTAGTGCATAAATTAATAAATCAGCCATTACTTTCCTGAAGAGTCACCACACTTTAGGCAAAAAATGAAAAATTTAGGAGCGGTGCAAATCTGCATGTTGCACAATGGCCAGCGTATTGTTGACTACAGCACTGTCTCAACTGCAAACAGTCAAATATCTTGGCAACAAGGCTGGCCAGCTGAGTTCTATTTTGTGCTTACATTTCTCACTTTCTGATTTGTCGTGCCTGAATTTCATGGATCTGGAGATTGAGAGGGGTTAGACTGTGCTAATAAAAACAGAAATTGCAGGTAAAGCTCAGCAGGTCTGGCAACATCGGTGGAGAGAAATCAGAGTTAACATTTTTGGTCGAGAGACCCTTCCTCAGAACTGGACGGTAGCTAAGAGAAAGTTTTTTTTTAATGCAGAACATAGGGAGAGGGTGCAGATAAAGAATAAATGATAGGTGAACATAGAGCCCAGAGAGAGGGGGAGAGAGAGAGAGAGAGAGGGTCAGAAGTCACATGACACGAGGTGATGAAACCTGACAAACAGGTATTGCTCCAAAAGCTTGTGATTTTAAATAAACCTGTTGGACTATGACCTGGTGTCGTGTGACTTCTGACTTGGTCCATCTCAGTCCAACACCAGCATCTCCACATCAAAGAGAGAGAAGAACAGTTGGACAGACAAAGGAATGGATAACAATCAGCCTAAGAGAACAAATAGCTACTAATGGGGATAATTAGTGGCTAACATTGGGTTGTGTGCAGTAGCAGACCGTGTGATAACAAGGCTTGGTGTGGTGGGGTTGGAGAAAGGACAAAGGAGAAGGTGCCTCAAGCCCTTAAATTTTTGTACTTGATATTGAGCCTAGAAGGCTGTAGAGGTCCCAAGTAGAAAATGAAGTGCAAAACTTCCAGCTTGCGTTGAGCTTCGCTAGAACATTGCAGGAAGCCTGAGGCAGACATGTTGGCCAGTGAACAGGGTGATATGTTGAAGAGGCAGGCAACTAGAAGCTCAGGATCTTTTTTGCCATCTGAATGTAGGTGTTCTGCAAAGCAGTCACCCAGTCTATGTTTTGTCTCCCAATGTAGACAAGACCACATTATTAGTAGCGAGTACAGCAGACTAGATTGAGTGAAGTGCAGGTAAATCGCTGCTTCACCTGGAAAGGTGTGTTTGGACCCTTGGATACTGAGGAAGGAGGAAGTAAATGGGCAGGTATTACACCTTCTGTGGTTGCAGGGGAAGGTGCCAAGGGGCTGTGGGGGTGTACAGGTGGGAGTGAAGGAAGAGTAGACCAGAGTGTCCCAGAGGGAATGGTCCTTGTGGAAGGCTGACCAGAGGAGGGGAGGGGAATATGTATCTGCCAGTGGGATTCTGCTGAAGGTGGCAGAAATGGGGGCTAATGATCCTGTGGATGTGAATGCTGGTGGGATGGTAGGTAAGGACAAGGGGGACCCTCTCACTGTTGTGGGAGGGAAGAGAGGGGATGAGGTCTGAAATGAAGGAGATGGGTTGGATCCGGTTGAGGGCCCTGTCATCCATGGTGCTGGGGAGAAAGAACATGGATATTTCAGAGGCTCCCTTGTTGAAGTTGGCACCATCAGAACAGATGCAACAGAGGCGGTGGAGGGGTTGAGGTTGAGGAGGGGGGAGTGGTGGTGGTGGGGGCGACTGGCAAATAGAATAGAGCCTTTACAGGAAACAGGATGTGAGCATGTATGATCGAGGTAACTGTGGGAGTCAGTTGGTTAGTAGTAGATATAGGTGGCCAGCCTATCCCCAGAAATGGAAACAGATCTGTCGAGGAAGGGAAGAGAGGAGTCAGAGATGGACCAGGTGATGGTGAGACCAGGGTGGAAATTGGAAGTGAAAGTTCTAGTTTTTATTTTGGTTTGGTTTTCATTTGGACTGTGGTAACTGAGTTTTTTTTTCAATATTGGATAAATACTTCAATCTTTTGACTGTTCAATCTTTGACATGTATGCAAGTTAACAGGAATATTAATTCAAATTTTAGTAACAAAATTCTACCATCATAGTGTGCATTTTAGCATCTTATAAAAAAAAGGTCATGATACTGCTTATATAATGATGTTCAATTGTTAATGTAACGAGCCAATAGAGTCACCAGCAGAAACTAATTTTATCCTGGAGGCTTGCCATACTGATTAAAATTAAATATGTATTCTGTTTTTGCACATATCTTGCACATATATCAGTGAAAACAAATTTTCTCAGGGTGCCAATGTTGTATTATTTCTCAACGATTTACAAATTTCTTGACCACAAGTATTATTGAAGAGAAGAATATTCTGAGAATTGTCAGCGCAAGCTATGTAATACATTGCAGATACTTGTGTATTGTTGTTCACTTTCAAAAGCATACTGATATTCAGAAGATCCTAAATCTTTCTTCAAAATGGACAAGCAATCTTCCAAGATAACAAGGTGTAGAGCTGGATGAACACAGCAGGCTAAGCAGCTTCAGAGAAGCAGGAAAACTGACGTTTTGGGCCCAGACCCTTCTACAGAAATGGGGGAGGGGAAGGGGGTTCTGAAATAAATAGGGAGAGAGGGGGAGGCGGATAGAAGATGGATAAAGGAGAACATAGGTGGAGAGGAGACAGACAGGTCAAAGAGGCGGGGATGGAGCCAGTAAAGGTGAGTGTAGGTGGGGAGTTAGGGAGGAGATAGGTCAGTCCAGGGAGAATGGACAGGTCAAGGGGACGGGATGAGGCTAGTAGGTAGGAAATGGGGGTGGGGCTTGAGGTGGGAGGAGGGGATAGGTGGGAAGAAGGACAAATTAGGGAGGCAGGGACAAGCTGGGCTGGTTTTGGGAGGCAGTTGGGGGTGGGGAGATTTTGAAGCTTGTGAAGTCCACATTGATACCATTGGGCTGCAGGGTTCCCAAGCGAAATATGAGGTGCTATTCCTGCAACCTTCTTGTGGCATCATTGTGGCACTGCAGGAGGTCCAGGATGGACATGGCGTCTAAGGAATGGGAGGGGGAGTTGAAATGGTTCGCGACTGGGAGGTGCAGTTATTTAGTGTGAACCGAGCATAGGTGTTCTGCAAAGCGGTCCCCAAGCCTCCGCTTGGTTTCCCCGATGTAGAGGAGGCCACAACAGGAACAGCGGATACAGTATACCACATTAGCAGAGGTGCAGGTGAACATCTGCATCATGTGGAAAGTCTTCTTGGGGCCTGGGATGGGGGTGAGGGGGGAGGTGTAGGGGCAGGTGTAGCACTTCCTGCGGTTGCAGGGAAAAGTGCCGGGTTTGGTGGGGCTGGAGGGAAGTGTGGAGTGGACAAGGGAGTCACGGAGAGAGTGGTCCCTCCAGAAAGCAGATAAGCATGGGAAGGAAAAATGTCTTTGGTAGTGGAGTCAGATTGCAGATGGCGGAAGTGCCAGGGGATGATGTGTTGGATTCGGAGGTTGGTGAGGTGGTATGTGAGGATGACAGGGATTCTGTTTAGGTTGTTATTGCGGGGAGGGGGTGTGAGGGATGAGTTGCGGGAAATGCGGGAGACATGGTCGAGGGCGTTCTCGACCACTGAGGGGGGGATGTTGCGGTCCTTGAAAAACAAGGACATCTGAGACGTTCGGGAGTGGAATGCCTCATCCTGGGAGCAGATGTGGCGGAGGCGAAGGAATTGGGAATAGGGGATGGTATTTTTGCAGGAAGGTGGGTGGGAGGAGGTGTATTCTAGGTAGCTGTGGGAGTTGGTGGGCTTGAAATGGATATCGGTTTCCAGGTGGTTGCCAGAGATGGAAACAGAGAGGTCCAGGAAGGAGAGAGAGGTATTAGAGATGGTCCAGGTGAACTTAAGGTTGGGGTGCAAGGTGTTGGTGAAGTGGATGAACTGTTCGAGCTCCTCGTGGGAGCACGGGGCGGCGCTGATACAGTCATCAATGTAACATGGGAAGAGGTGCGGTTTAGGGCCACTGTAGCTACAGAAGAGGGATTGTTCCACGTAACCTACAAAGAGGCAGGCATAGCTTGGGCCCATGTGGGTACCCATCGCCACCCCCTTTGCCGGTAGGAAGTGAGAGGAATTGAAAGAAGTTGTTGAGGGTGAGGACGAGTTTGGCTAAGCGGATGAGGGTGTCAGTGGAGGGGGACTGGTCGGGCCTGCGGGACAGGAAGAAGTGGAGGGCCTTTAGGCCATCTGCATGGGGAATGCAGGTGTATAGGGACTGGACGTCCATGGTAAAGATGAAGTGCTGGGGACCAGGGAATTGGAAGTTTTGGAGGAGGTGGAGGGCGTGGGTGGTGTCACGGACATAGGTAGGGAGTTCCTGTACCAAGGGGGAGAAAATGGAGGCGAGATAGGTGGAGATAAGGTCGGTGGGGCAGTACTGTGAATCCTCTTCTAAGGATGCCTACCTTGAAGAAGTTACCCTCCTCCCTCCGGAAAGACCTCAGTGGATCTTGTCGTCAGCCTTCCTGCTCCTCTGATGCTGCTTGGCCTGCTGTGTTCATCCAGCTCTACACCTTGTTATCTCAGATTCTCCAGCATCTGCAGTTCCTACTATCTCTGAAGCAATCTTCAAAAATGGCTTCCAGAATCACACTACTCTTGCAGATTCCGCTGGCATTTGGCTTAAACCATAATGATCTCAAAAATAAATTACAAGTCAATTACAATTACCTGAAAGAGGGTAGCAGAATGGTGATGCTGATTGGCTGACGTGGGAAAGAGTTGCATCAGTTCAGTCACTGCTTCCAGAAGGTGGTTTGTGGAGGGGCTGTTGTCACGTGACAGTGATAAGTAAGGGTAAGTGTTCAATAAATTTTCTTAAACAGCTTGATTGGGGTTAGAAATGCCAGTCAGAGGGATTAAGTGCTGCACTTGTGAGATGTGGGAGATCCACGACACTTCCAGTGTCTCAGATGATGACATCTGCAGGAAGTGCACCCGATTGCAGCTCCTCACAGACCGCATGGATAGGTTGGAGCAGCAACTGGATGCACTTAGGAGCATGAGGGTGGCGGAAAGTGTCATAGACAGTAGTTTTAGAGATGTAGTGATACCCAAGGAGCAGGCAGATAGATGGGTGACCGCTAGAAGGGGCTGGCAGCCAGAGCAGGAATCCCCTGTGGTTGTCCCCCTCTCTAACAAGTATACTGTTTTGGACACTGTTGGCGGGGATGACCTATCAGGGGATAACAGCAGCAGCAGCCAGACTGGTGGCATCATGCTGGCTCTATTCTTAAGTAGGGAAGGACAAAGACCACTACAGCTCTAATTATAGGGGGCTCTATAGTTAGGGGTACAGATAGACGCTTCTGTGGACATAAAAGAGACTCCAGGATTGTGTGTTGCCTCCCTGGTGCCAGGGTCAAGGATGTCTCTGAACGGGCAGAAAGCATTCTGAATGGAGAGGGTGAACAGCCAGAGGTTGTGGTATATATTGGTACTAACGACGTAGGTAGGATCAGCGACGAGGTCCTGCAGCAGCAGGTCAGGGAGTTAGGTAGAAAGTTAAAGGTTGTAATCTCGGGATTACTCCCTGTGCCACGTGCCAGTGAGGCTAGAAATAGGAGGATAGTACAGCTCAACACATGGCTAAACAGATGGTGTAGGAGAGAGGGTTTCAGATATCTGGACAATTGGGATCTATTCCGGGGCAGGTGGGACCTGTATCAGAAGGACAAGTTGCATCTAAACTGGAGGGGCACAAATATTCTGGCTGGGAGGTTTGCTGGTGTTACTCGGGAGGATTTACATTAGCTTGGCAGGGGGTTGGGAACCAAAGCAAAGGTGAATGGACTGAAAGGGAGCTAGAGAATAGGGCCAGTAAGACTCAGAGGAAGAGCAGGCAGGGTGTCGTCGCGAAACGAAGTGGGTCTGGTGGACTGAAGTGCATCTGTTTCAATGCAAGAAGTGTAACAGGTAAGGCAGATGAACTTAGAGCTTGGATTAGTACTTGGAATTATGATGTTGGTGCTATTACAGAGACTTGGTTAAGGGAGGGACAGGATTGTCAGCTTAATGTTCCAGGATACAGATGTTTCAGGCGGGATAGAGGGGGATATAAGACGGGTGGGGAAGGTGCACTACTTGTTAAAGAATATATCACAACTGTACTGTAGGAGGACACCTCAGATGGCTCGTACAACGAGGCAATATGGGTAGAGCTCAGGAACAGGAAGGGTGCAATCACAATGTTTGGGGTTTACTATAGGCCTCCCAACAGCCAGTGGAAGATAGAAGAACAGATATGTAGGCAAATTTTGGCAAGATGTAAAAGTAACAGGGTTGTTGTTGTGGGTGATTTTAACTTCCTATATATTTACTGGGGCTCACTTAGTACTTGGGGCTCAGATGGGTCAGAGTTTGTAAGGAGCATCCAGGAGGACTTCTTGAAACAGTATGTAGATAGTCCATCTAGGAAAGGGGCTGTTCTGGACCTAGTATTGGGGAATGAGCCTGGCCAAGTGGTCGACGTCTCAGTAGGGGAGCAGCTCGGAAACAGTGATCACAATTCAGTAAGCTTTAAGGTACTGATAGATAAAGATATGTGTAATTGTCAGGTGAAGGTACTAAATTGGGGGAAGGCTAATTACAACAATATTAGGCAGGAACTGAAGAATGTAGATTGGAGGCAGATGTTTGAAGGCAAATCAACATATGGTATGTGGGAGGCTTCCGTGTGTAAGTTGCTGGGAACTCAGGACTGGCACTTTCCTGTAAGGATGAAGGATAAGTATGGGAAGTTTAGGGAACCTTGGATAATGAGAGATATTGTGAGCCTAATTAAAAAGAAAAAGGAAGCATTTATCAAGGCTAGGAGGCTAGGAACACAGGAAGCAAAGGTGGAATACAAGGAAAGTTGAAAGAAATTTAAGCAAGGAGTCAGGATGGCTAAAAGGGGTCATGAAAAGTCATTGGCCAACAGGAGTAAGGAAAATCCCAAGGCTTTTTATACATATATAAAGAGGAAGAGCATAGCCAGGCAGAGGGTTTGCCCATTCAAGGACAAAGAAGGGAATTTATGTGTGGAGCCAGAGGAAATGGGCGAGGTATTAAATGAGTACTTTGCGTCAGTATTCACCATAGAGAAGGACTTGATGGATGATGAGTCCAGGGAAGGGACTGTAGATAGTTTGGGTCATGTTGTGATCAAAATGGAGGGGGTATTGGAGGTCTTGAAAAACATTAAGGTATACAAGTCCCCAGGGCCTGATGGGATATGCCCCAGAATACTGAGAGAGGCAAGGGAGGAAATTGTTGGGGCCTTGAGGGAAATCTTTGTATCCTCTTTGGCTACAGGGGAGGTCCCAGAGGATTGGAGAATAGCCAATGTTGTTCCTTTGTTTAAAAAAGGTGGCAAGGATAATCCAGCTAATTACAGGCCGGTGAGCCTTATGTCAGTGGTAGGGAAATTATTGGAGAGGATTCTTTGAGACAGGATTTACTCCCACTTAAAAATAAGTGGGCATATTAGTGAAAGGCAACATGGTTTTGTGAAGGGGAGGTCGTGTCTCACTAATTTGTCTGAGTTTTTTGAGGAACTGACGAAGATGATCGATGAGGGTAGGGCAGTGGATGTTGTCTACATGGACTTCAGTAAGGCCTTTGACAGACTGATACAGAAGGTAAAGTTGCGCGGGGTCAGAGGTGAGTTTGCAAGATGGATAAAAAAACTGGCTCGGTCATAGAAGACAGAGGGTAGCAGTGGAAGGGTGTGTTTCTGAATGGAGGGCTGTGACTAATGGCTTGCCTCAGGGATCAGTGTTGGAACCTTTGCTATTTGTAATATATATAAATGATTTGGAGGAAAATGTAACTGGTCTTATTAGTAAGTTTGCTGATGACACAAAGGTTGGTGGAATTGCGGATATAAATGAGGACAGTCAAAGGATACAGCTGGATATACATTGATTGGTGACTTGGGCAGAGAGATGGCAGATGGAGTTTAATGTGGAAAAATGTGAGGTAACGCATTTTGGAAGGTCTAATCCAGATGGAAAATATACAGTAAATGGCAGAACCCTTAAGAGTACTGATCGGCAGAGGGATCTGTGTGTACAGGTACACAGTTCACTGAAAGTGGCAACACAGGTGGAGAAGGTAGTCAACAAGACATATGGCATGCGTGCCTTCATTGGCCGGAGCATTGAGTTTAAAAATTGTCAGGTAATGTTGCAGCTTTGTAGAACCTTAGTTTGGAATATTTGGAATATTGTGTTCAATTCCGGTCGCCACACTTCCAGAAGGACGTGGTGGCTTTGGAGAGGGTACAGAAAAGATTTACCAGGATGTTGCCTGGTATGGGGGGCATCAGCTATGAGGAGAGGTTGGAGAAACTTGGGTTGTTCGCACTGGAACGACGGAGGTTGATGGGGGACCTGATAGAGGTCTACAAGATTATGGAGGGCACGGACAGAGTGGACAGTCAGAAGCTTTTTCCCAGGGTGGAAGAAACAGTTACTAGGGGCATATGTTTAAGGTGCAAGGAGCAAAGTTTAAGGTGATGTACGAGGCAAATTTTTTACACAGAGGGTGGTGGGTGCCTGGAATCCGCTGCCGGGGGAGGTAAATGAAGCAGATACTATAGTGACTTTTAACGGGCATCTTGAAAATAAAAGAATAGGATGGGAATAGAGGGATACGGTCCCTGGAAAGCTAGGGGTTTTCAGTTGTGACGGACAGCATGTCGGTGCAGGCTTAGAGGGCCGAAGGGCCTGTTCCTGTGCTGTAATTTTCTTTGTTCTTTGTTCTCTTATCATTTGAAATTTAATGAACTTTTGCAATCATAATTAGTAGTTCCCTGATAACAGTGCCCCTGGAGATGTGAATAGCCCTTTTTAGTTTCCCACAATCCAACAATGAGAGACATCTAAGCTAATGGTTTGGATAGTTTTTTTAAAAACTGAATTACATTCATGAAAAAGAATGATACATGGGTCTATGCTGTGGGCTTAGGCTAACACACTACCTAATGTAGAGGCGTGATTTGTCAGTTTTGGGATAGCAGCCATTTTAAGTATTCATTGTAAAAGACTTTCTGTAATAACCATTTTGCAAAATTCACCAGGAAGAATGTCCAGGTATACCATCAGAGACAAGGAGAGTTCTGAGGCAAATAGAACAGAAGCAAGAAGGCAAGCAGAAATCAACTGAATCTGCAAATGCTTTAAATGCAGAACTAATGAGGCATTAGAAACCTACTCTCTCCTTCCCAGTTGCTGATTTGCTGAATCCACTTGTACAGGCGAATACTGACTGTTCAACTACAGAGGACATCAAACTGATACATCTGACCCCATATTTCAAACTCTTCACTTTGGGAAGAGAAATCTTTAAGCCGTAATAGATGAGATGATTCCTTTTTCATCCTAATACATAAATATTATCTATACATTAACTATTTGCATCTGTATTTTAGCTATTAGCTCTACAATTGCTTACTTGCAGTAAATATTTTGGGATAAACTAATCTTTTATGTTGCTCAGAGCATGAAGATGTCCTGTTGCTTTTCTTCTAATTGAATTACAGAAAAACTAAAAAGGGAGGTATCGATGAGCTATGCAAATTCATTGTGCATGGTCAACTCTGAGGACATGCTCAAATGATGGTGACAATTTGTTTAAAGCACACCAAAGCTGAGGTTACTTCGATACATATAAAACTGTTAAATTATTAGCTTGAGCACAAATTAAATTATATCTACACTTTTTATGAAAGTATGTTTCTTAGCGGCTCTTTGCCAAAATGTTTACTAATTCTTCATTTCTTATTGATAAATGCAAATTTATACTTAGCATTTAAGCAAATTATATATTTAAAGGAGCCTACGAGTTTCATATATGTAGAAAATGTTCTACCTTTTTTTTCTGTATCTATGAATGAATTCATTGCTCAAATCTGCAGCTTATCTGGATAAGTCTATTTGGAACAGAGCACTGAAAATAAAACAGCTTCACTAAGTGTTCAAAATCTAGAGGGAAAGTGGGATAAGTAATCACTTTCTGCCGTTAGCCAGTCGACTTGAACAGAAGAATATTTCAGCATTTCAATCTTTGTTAATATCTTATTAACTCGAACCTCACCCATTTGTACCATCCCATTAATTAGTAGAACAAACAAGTAGATGCATTTCGATTTCTGCTTCCAACATTTAATACATACTACAATTTTAAGGTGTCTTTCCAGGATCATGGATTCCTCCCAGCACCATGGAATTATAATGTGAGATTAAAAGTGAATCACGGTTCTTGACGCTCTTTAATGAAGTCAGCATCTGGTTATACCATTTTACAAGCAGCCACTCATCTGGAACGCAGAGGTATTGCAGGACTACAAATATAAATCTCCTCTAAGCACAAAACTTGCTAAAGCATTCCAAAGCATTTCTGTTGTTGGTTAAGCTGTTTTAATGTTTTGCTTTTAAAAACAGCTAGTTGTTTTCCTTCACTCCTGCTCCTATGTCTCCACTATCACTGCACGACACTAAGTACACAGTTAACTGTAATGCACACTTTATCTTGCCCGAGTTATTTTAAAGCATTTGTGGTAACAATGTCAAAAATACAGGTGGATTATGTTAAATCTATAGCACTATATAATGCTTACATTTGAAGAGAAACAAACTCCTCTAAAAATCTTCCTCATTACATCCTTTAATTCCACAAAAACCTTCTCTGAGGCATCCAAATTGATTTTGGTTCCTGTTTTGTGTTCTGGAATCATTGGGTCTTTCATAAGTAGAATGCAAAGTTTAACTGCAGAACCTTTCATAGTTTGAAGATTCTAATCTGTAAATCCTTTCACAAAAAGCTTGCATTTTCAAAGATGGCATTTTCTCATATTGATTTTGTACCTAATATTGGCTTCTCTGATATGTATTAAATATTCACATGTAGATTCTTGGGTGCAGATTTCAACATTAACTATTGTCCACTTTGTGTTCAATGAACCACCCGCCTGTTATAAACCCCACTCCAATCACCTTTCATTGTCTTCAGCACAAGCTAACATCTACCCATTGATTAGTTAAACACAAGAATAAATTTCAATACTTAGATTACATCAGAAATTTTAACCTCAATTCTAATTAATGTTCATGAAATCTTTCTCAGACACATACATACATGGCTAATTGAACCTGGATTCCTACCTGCTGAATGAAAGGCTGAACTCGCTAACTAGAACAATCATTGTTTGATGCCTTACATTACAACACCAACACGAAGTGTTGGTTTCAGTAGCAGTAATGTAATGTAAATAAGGCATTACTGCTAATCCTAAGGCACTAAGATTCAGGGTCTCCAAGACAACAATGTTGCAGGCTGCAAACATTAAAATTGTCGTCTTTAGCACTGACTACCATTTTATCTGGCTAGATAAGGCAGAATACTCAATCCATCTGTATAGATCAGTGATACAGTTTTAGACTGGAAAGATTCAGAATTTTAAACAAAAGCCCCATCTGGCCAGTGCTGTGAAAACTTAACCACAGTGTAAACAGGCTGGATTCCAAAGGTTTGTCTGCTTGATGATGCTATAAAAATAATATAATTTTTCCTCAGAAATTATGCCAGCTTTCTTCTACAATTCTAGAATTGGGGAAGAAAAATGGTGTTAAGAACTATTTTGCCAACACACAACACCCACTGGCACCAGAGTTCCTGCTGGAGGTGATGGCTGCCATCCAATATGCCTGCCCAAAAACAGTAAGGAAGAAAGACTCTCACTTATTTAGCGCCTTACCAAACCTCAAAGCACATTACAGCCAATGAAGTGCTGTGTTGGCAGTGTTTTAGAGCAGAAAATGCAGTGGCCAATTTGTGCATAAAAAGGTTTTAAAAACGGCAATGTGATAGCAATTAGATAATCCATTTTATTTGTTGAGGGATAAACATTGGCCCGAACACTCAGGAGAACTTCCTTGCCCTTATTCAAAATTGTGCAACAGGATCTTGTATGAACACATATGAGATGGCAGATGGTACTTCACTGGAGAGTCAGGCCATATTTTGTGCTTAAGTCTTTGTAGTGGGCTTGAACTGACAGCCACCTGACTCATAGTACCAGAAATGAACCCCAGTGAATGTTTTCTAACAAACAGCAGGAATAAGTCACAGATTTCAAAAATCACAGAATTTTTTATTTTGCATAAAAGGACCACCTGGCCCATTTAGTCTGCACTGGCTCTCTGCATACTTTGATTTAATGCCAATCTGTTGCTTTTTCCACATAACCAAGCACATTGTTTTGACTTAAATAATCATCTAATTCAGTCTGGATTGTCTCAACTGAACCAGCATTCATCACATATCCAAGCAGTGCATTCAACTTAAAAATGTTTTATCTTATCTCATTTAATACTTTTGAAAAACACTTAAAAACTGCCTTCTGGTTCTTGATTAGCTTAAGTGAAGGAAAAGTTTCTTCCTAACCATTCTGTCCAGACCCCTCATAATTTTGAAAACTTCTATCAAATCTTCCCTCACCCTTCTCTTCTCCAGGGGGAACAGTCCCAACATCTCCATTCTATCCATGTAACTAGAATTTCTCATCCCTGGAATCATTGCCATAAACCACTTCTGCAATTTCTCCAGTGTATTCACATCCTTCATGAAGTGTGTCACCTAAAACTCCAGCTAAGACTATGGCAACTTTACCTTTTACTAGCAATACATAATATTAATGACACTGTAATGATCTCTGTGATGAATTGATCATGTTAAACAATCACACTTGGAACTCGGACTTTGAAAAATTCTGAAGACTGAGCTTTTTATTCTCTTGATTATTTCTAAGCTGAGTAAGGTTTGGGTTCAGCTTACTTTTAGCAATGATTTCCAATGATTTCCATTGAACACTGTTGAATACTGGAAAAGAAACTGAATGTTTGCCATTGATGTGCTTGGAACAATGTGTGATTTAATCCTGTGGTCATCGATTTCACAGATCACTACTAGATATCCAGCAGC
>NC_063344.1:35937743-35991406 GCF_021869965.1 Rhincodon typus
ATAAGTGTGATTGTGTTGAGTACAGAATGATGCTAATTTTTCTGGTAAGTTTCAGTCTTTTATCCAGAGTTAGTGCTATGGCTTTTAAAGTATCTGTTATTTTTAAATTCTAATCCTGTGTATTCTAACTTGTAGTAAAGATAGGATCCAAGCTTAAGAGAAACATTTGAGGGAGAGAACTGCTTCCTCTTCTATTCTGCAGGCCTTTGTGATATTTCTGCCTTCAAAGAGGCAAGCTTATAATTATGTTCTGAGCAAGGCCGGAAGTCACATGACACCATGTTATAATCCAACAAACTTATAGAAGACACTTCACCTGATGAAGGAGCAGTGCTCTGAAAGCTTGTGATTTCAAATAAACCTGTTAGACTATGGCCTGGCGTGGTGTGACTTCTGACTTTGACTGCCCCAGTCCAACACCAGCCCCTCCACATTCTGAGGAAGGGTCAATGGACCTGAAACATTAACTCTGATTTCCCTCCATGATGCTGCCAGTCCTGCTGAGTTTCTCCAGCAATTTCTGTTTTTGTTGCAGATTTCCAGCATCTGCAGCTATGTATTGTTTTAAGCTTATAATTTTCTTTCTGGGTGGGGTTTTGGTCATGTGACTGTTGCCTGTTGACATTCCCTGCTGACAATGCATTTTAACAAAGTAGTTTTGATTTCCAAATGCAAATGATCAAGATGCTATTGAAACAGATTGGCACTTTCAGCAATGTCATGCACAATGAGTTTCTTATTTCTCTACTTCTCCACATGAGATGTCCATGTCATGTTTCAATTTCAGTTATCTCAATGTGTTGCTTAGGCATCCAGTTTCTAATTCCTGTAGACCTTGTCCACTTTGTTGGTCGGTTACATTCTGCAGCGAAAGCACAGTGTTCTGTCTCATGTGAAGGTATTTTCTTTCAAATCTAAGTCTCAGTATGAAATGAGTCAATGGAATTAAAGATTAATAGGCCATATATTAAAACGTCATGCAAATATCCTTAAAGTTGATAAGAAAAATTAATCTCAACCTTGAAAACTAAACTATACATGGATTATTTCAGATTTCAATTACTCTTTTTAGTTATTTGATTTCACTTTTGAATGAACAAGCTCTAATCTTAAAAAAGTGTCAAGTAACCTGCCCACCTTAGGGTGTCCAACCATTTGACTCGCTCCATGTAACAATAAGATCTGGCAGAAGGCTCAAGAAACAACAAAAAAAATGACAGCATTGCAGTTGGAGTGTTGAAACATGGGTAGCAGAACTAGGCAGAGGCCTAGTCAACCAACCTTGTTCAAACAGGCCAATGGGCCGAGGAGTGGCAGATGGAGTTTAATTTAGATAAATGTGAGGTGCTGCATTCTGAAAAGGCAAATCAGGGCAGTACTGAAACACTTAATGGTAAGGTCCTGGGGAGTGTTGCTGAACAAAAAAACCTAGGAGGTTCATAGTTCCTTGAAAGTAGTGTCATAGGTAGACAGAATAGAGAAGAAGGTGTTTGGTATGCTTGCCTTTATTAGTCAGTGCATTGAGTATAGGAGTTGGGAGGTCATGTTGCAGCTGTACAGGACATTGGTTACAAACAGAAAAACAACAGCAAATAGGTCAGAGGAGGTAGGAAATGGTAAAAAGACAAAATGAATGGCTTTTTACTTGAATCTACATTGTGTTTGGACCAAAATAAATGAATTAATGATGCAAATTAAAATTTTATGGATAAGATCCTACAGTGACTATGGAGGTATGATTATAGGGAGATCAAAGATGGGAACTAAATATTGAGAAATATGCGTCTTTGAAAAGGACAGGCCAGAAGGAAAGGGTGGTGGGGTAGATTTGTTAGTACAGGATGGAACAAGTATGATCGGAAAAAATGATCTTGGATCAGAAAGTGTAGAATCCATAAAGATGGAGGTGAGAAATTGTGAAAGAAAGAAGACACTGGGGATAGTGTCTATAGGCCCCTAACAGTAATTGTATGTTGGGAAAGAGAACAAATCAGAAGATGATGAGGGCTTATTAAAAGGCAATGCATTAATTATGGCTGACTTTAAGCTTCATATAGATTTTGAAAGTCAAATGGAAGAGATTGTCACAAGGAAGAATTCATGGAGTGCACTCACGACAGTTTCTCAGAACAATATATTATGGTTCCAACCAGGGTTCAGGCTTTTTTGGTCCAGTAATGTATTATAAAGCAGGCTTAATAAATTATGTCATGGTAAAAGATCCTCTAGAAAACTATGACTATAATACGCTAGAATTTAGCACTCAGTTTGTGAGTGAGAATTTTTTTTATTCACACATGGGACATGGGTATCGCTGGCTGGCCAGCATTTTATTGCCCATCCCTAGTTGCCCTTGAGAAGGTCGTGCTGAGGTGTTTTCTTGAAATACCATAGTCCACATGCACATGAGTAAAAAACAATTTTGCTAAACTTAAGTCAGGGTAATTACAAAGGAATGAGGACAGAGTCAACTGGAGTGGCCTGGGAAAGAAAATTAGCAGCAAAATCAGTTGATGAACAGTATCAGACATTTAATAAAACGCCTTAGGACCCTCAACAAAGATATATCCCAGCAAGAAAGAAAAACTCTAGGAAGTGGTTAAGGCAACCATGGTTAACCAAGGAAGTTAAGGATAACTTGAAGTTGAAAGTAAAGCATACAGTGTGGAAACTAACAGGGGTCTGAGCCATATGGGCTGTGGTGAGACAGAATCATAGATTGCCTATAGTGTACAGACTGGGTGAATTAGCCGTGGGAAATGCAGGGTTACAGGAACAGGGTATGGGGGTGGATCTAGATGGGATGGTCTTTGGAGGGTTGGTGTGGACTCGATGAGCCAAATGGCCTGCTTTCACACTGTAAGGATTCTACACCACCTATATTCACATCCAAATCATTTATATAAATGACAAAAATCAGTGGACCCAGCACTAATCCTTGCGGCACACTGCTGGTCACAGGCCTCTAGTCAGAGAAACAACAACCACCACTACCCTCTATCTCCTACCTTCAAGCCAATTTTGTCTTCAATTGGCTAGCTCCCCCTGGATTCCATGTGTTCTAACCCTGCTAATCAGTTAACCATGCCTTGTGACAGAAATGGGTGACAAATGCAGTGATGCCCATCTCAACGCCAATCTCAGCTTGCTCTATCTTTTTTTTTATAAACACATGGTGAGATTCTGGCTAGGCAGTGGTGAGATTACAATTGACAGGCATTATTGATTGTTAAATGCATTATTAATGCCAGAACTTACCTCACCAATGTTTAGACTCTCATCTTACCAAACTCACTAAATAAGGTGGACATTGGAAAACTCAACAAGGAAACCAGAAGGAGCAGCTGCCAGATTCAGCTTGCCACTTGCTCCAATCAAGCTGCGCATTGGAAATCTGGCATCAACTCAGAGCTAATCCAGGGGCACTGGCTACATACATTCTACGTCTACAATTGGCATCAGAGGCATGCCAGCTTCTCAGGGCTCTGATGGCACATCTCCTATTCACCCACGGATTGTTTTTGGATTTCAAAGCTGTATATTGTGAGTCGTACTTGTAACTATCATTGTAATGCTGCAGCAAGGACACTGTATGCTCAGGAATACCCATTATGGACTTGATCAGCCTGCATCTCTAGACTATTTGCATGCCATCTTAGCATTCACTGACTCGGAGTCCATCTGGCAAGGGTTAGGAACTGTAAAGAGCACGTAATAGGCAACTCCAGCACAAAGAGTGCTTGTCCAGGTGCACAACAGGATTTTAAAGATGGTATGTGTGCAAGGGATGCCAGGAATTCTGGGATATCCGGTGAGTGGTGAGTTGTTTAGTGAATGCTGCAGGTTAAAATATTGGGATCTCAATGATATCATCTAACTCACAAATTGAATATTGCCCTCACATGCCTGTGGCTGATGGTCCTAAGATGTTAAAAATGGTAGAGTGTGCAATGGTAAAACCAATGGGAAGTGTCCATCACCATTTTAAATGAACGGGTATAACAGATTAATATACTATATCAGCAGCAGCTCTTGATGAAGCTTGCTTCTACTTCTCATCAAGTGTGGGAAACCACAAGGTCTGTTTGGTACAGTATGGTAGAGGAAAAGTACTTCCTGGTCTAACTGAAAAAGTATCTTGTTAGCAAAATATGGTTTATTGCATATTAACAACTAATTAAAGTTATTTTGATACGATGCATATTGTGGCAGAGACTTTGAGGAAGACCAGATATTAGGTCACAATTTTTCAAGATCCTAAGCTGTTCTGCCCACAAGTCCAAATACATCATCAGAGGGAGGTGTGGTTATAGCAGTCCACAATATTCACCCTTTCAGACACAAACATAACACCACACCCAGTCCCACTCGGTGGGCAAACCTTATTTTTTTTCCTTATTAATGTGCATAACAAACTGACTTATCACGAGCTAGCTCAGTCTGCATGCATAAAACATTACCCTGACAGTATATTGAATTAACTGCTTTAATTTTTATTTATTTTTAAGTAACTGCACGGTCAATGTGTGTGATGAGTATCTTTGAAGTCAGAATTTAGAACTGAGTTTTGGCTGGTTTTACAGTTAAAACTGTTTTTGCCTTTTAGATGCTGAGTGACTTGCTATTTATTTCCCTGTTTCTTAAAAAAATCATTAAACAGAAGACTGAAGATTATTGCCAGCAATTAATAGCAGATGCACACTTGGCTTGTTTATGTGTCATTCCTCTTTCTGCTCTTTAAACAGATGTATGAAACCATAAGTGGGTTATATTTAGACCTTTTAACCATCAAAAGATTTTTTTCTTGTAATAGAAATATATAATTATTGTCCGTAATTGTTAAAACAAAATTAATAAAGTATGTTCTCCAAGAATAGGTCAAAGGAAGCTGAATTTTGTTGATCCACAGGTAGACGTGATGACAAACTTTAGGATTTTTAATATCAGTCTTTCTATCTGTCTGCTAACTTTGAACAATATATCATGGAAAGCATGACTTTGCCTGATTATACATAAAAACAGAAGGACTGTTGCCACGAGCTAAACAAACTGGAAATGATTTCAAAGTTTGAGAACATTACTAGCATTGCACATGCATACAAATAGCCAATGCTCCATATCACAAATTACAATACTATACTGCAATAAAATACAAACTGTGAACATTTCAATTTATTTTCTTTAAATTAAGTAAAAATTATCACACAGCAACCTCACTGTTCATTCTATTTCCAACTCTGCAGATTACACAACTCATTGGATTAGATTTCTGTTTTTGCTGCTGGACAGTAATTTGGTGGAGCAGATTGCAAGGTTTTTATAGAACCCAACTGACTTTTATTCTATTGAAATCAATAAAATGAATTTAGGTGCGCTCTATAAAGGGAAGGTTGATCCGCTCCAGCAGGTTCCTGCCTAGGTGGTGAAAATAAAAATCTACCCCACTATCTCAGATTAGTCCAGTAAATATACCTCTTCAACCCAAGCGAGTGACTGTCTCTAGACTTGAAGAAATCAAATCTAGACAATAATTTGGCATACTCGACAATTTTTTAAAGCTACAATTTTAGCAGCTTCCTTGCTATTTATAACTTCTGTACGACCAAACATTATAGAAATATTGATTCTTAGCAGCAATCAGCTCATTTGAAATCCTCAAGGTCATGTGCAACCAACAGTAGGTGAAAGTAATGTCAGAATGATTGGCTCAGACAAGTTGCAGCCCCTCTCTGCAACAGATACAATTGATTCTGACAGCCTCAACTGATTTTTTAAAAACAAATTTGCTCTCATGATAGGGATAACATTGGCAAGCCACAATTATTGCCTTTGGTTTTGTTTACCAGACAGACTGAATGGCTTGCTGGACAATTTCAGAGACATCCACAATTCAACCATGTAAGGTGCAAATTGAATCACATGCAGACCAGCCCAGGTTCAGGGTAGCAGCTCTTGGAGATAGTAAGGACTGCAGAAGCTGGAAGCTAGAGTCAATAAATGTGGAGCTGGAAAAGCACAGCAAGTCAGACAGCATTAAAGGAGCAGGAATGTCAACATTTTGGGCCAAAGCCCTTTGTGAGTCCTGACAAAGGGTTTCGGTAAGAAACAACTCCTCGGATGTTGTCTGACCTACTGTGCCTTTCCAGCTCCATGTTTATTGACTCAGGGTAGCAGCTTATCTGCCTTAACATTAGTAAAATAGTTGGATCTTTCTAACATTTTTCATAGTCATTTTCTTCACTGCTGCTGGCCCATAAATTGATTATCAGATTTCTTTACCTCACAAGTTGCCACACTGAGTTATAAAGTTATGACTCTGACACTTCCCATTGCCAGTATTTGCACCTCCAACTCCAGTGATGGTTTGTCGATTTAGGGAAAGGTTTGAAAACTGTAGAGGTCAGGAGGCGTCAGGTTCAATACCAAACCTTGACTGAACTGAATAGTAAGGGCAGTAATTACATGCTCCACTTAGTCTTGCATAATCTCAAATCAGGGTAGCAGTTAGCCTTGATTATTTAGCCTTGATGTTCTGAGCAAAGGAGGAGAGAGAAGAACAGTTAGAATGTCTGCTCCTAATTATTACACTGTGAGCTTTGCTGGAAAATGCATGTGTGTGACTGTGGTTGCGGATGAGATCAGGCTTGGCTATGCTGCCTTCCATTGCCAAACAGCTGGTTGGCATTTGCTCGTTGGTTATGCATTCAAAATGGGAGAGGGGAAGAAAAAAATGTTCAGTCTAAGCATTAGTCAAGAAGTTTGCAAATTGATCACGTATGAAAAAAATGGAATAAGGGTTAATTGCTGCAAACAAACCGTCAGATCTGTGGCAAAACCTGTTTAGTCTGTATTCTTTCTTGTTGATTCCTTTTTGATAGGAACTTTTGTGCTTCATGGCTGCAGGAAAATAAACAGTACGATTGAAAAATTAACATCCTTGTCATACTAGAACTCCAATTTAAGGTACACAAGTTGAATTAGACAGACTGGCTTGCATTATTCGAGAGTGTTGCTGTTCTTTTTCCTTCTGGGTTGGTCGTCCCACACTCAGCAAAGCCTCTCAAAGAAACCACAACCATGATAATTAAAAGTAAAATAGGAGCAAAGTAAGGAAAAATAAAAGGACAGAACAGCAAACCAAGAAAAAGAAAGGAACAAAAAAGCCACGAACTCTACTTCAATTAAAGAAAAAGCCCCACGGACGTGCAACAAGATATGAATGGCAAGCATTGGCATTTGGATTGGGCAGTTAGTGACATCTTCACTGAACTACAACAAGGTAAGCCAATCAAGCTATAAATTATCCTAAGAAGATATCGCTTAACATATTGCTTGCTATCAGCAAAAGGCTTCTCTGAATAAATATATCTGGTCTTTCTGAGAATGGTTATAAATATCCTAAAATCTGGAGATGGCCTGAGGAAAAGATCAAGCACCAGATCAATAAATTCCAAATTATGTTGCACAGACAGAAACACCAAGACCCTATTGATGACTTTGTAGTCAGATGTCATAGCAAAGAGCATAACCATGAGTTTCCTGAAGAACAACTCAGAGAGAGGCTAATTGTGTAGGTAATCACCTCTACTCCGATCAAAGCATTCTGAAAAGATCTTCAGAGTTTATTTCATCCTACTCATCCATATCACACCCATCGATGGTGCTCCAATGGAGCAAACACCAAGTTTCTTTTTTTCTTAATTCTTTCATGGGATGTGGATGTTTCTGGCAGGACCTGCATTTGTTGCCTATCCCTAATGTCCATGAACTGGACACCTCTATACTGGGGAAACCAAACGCCGACTCGGGGACTGGTTTGCAGAGCGTCTGCACTCTGCACGCACCAACCAACCCGATCTTCCAGTTGCCGTCCACTTTAACGTCCCCTTCCACTACCCTGGTCACATGACCATCCTTGGCCTCCTCCACTGTCAGAGTGAGGCCAAACATAAACTGGAGGAACAACACCTGATATTTTGCCTTGGGAGCTTACAGCCCAATGGCCTGAATATTGACTTCACCAGTTTTGAAATCTCTCCTCCCCCAACCTGCCCATCTTTAGACTCACCTATCTACTCCACCCTTCCCACTGACCAACCACAGTAGTGGCATGGTGGCTCAGTGGTTAACACTGCTATCTCACAGCACCAGGGACCCGGGTTCAATTCCAGCCTCGGGTGACTATCTGTGTGGAGTTTGCACATTCTCCCCGTGTCTGCGTGGGTTTCCTCCGGATGTTCCAGTTTCCTCCCACAGTTCAAAGATGTGCAGTGTAGGTGGATTGGCCATGCTAAATTACCTGTAGCATCCAGGGATGTTTAGGTTAGGTGGGGTATGGGAAATGCAGGGGTAGGGGAATGAGTCAGGGTGGGATGCTCTTCGGAGGAGTGGTACGGACTTGTTGGGCCGAATGACCTGTTTCCACATTGTAGGGATTCTATGATACCTACATCAGCAGCTTCAAAATCTCTCCACCCCCAACCTGTCCATCTTTTTACTCACATATCTACTCCACCCTTTTCACTGACCAACCACAGTAACCACCTACCTGTATCCACCTATCTCCATCTCACCTACCCTCCCTCTAGCTCCATCCCCTCCTTCTATTTATTTATGGGCACCCAACCACTTCTCAGTCCTGATGAAGGGTTTTGGACTGAAATGTTGACTCTCCTGCTCCTCAGATGCTGCCTGACAGGCTGTGATTTTCCTCCAATTATTGACTCCACATTCATTGACTCTAGCTTCCAGCATCTGCAGTCCTTACTGTCTCCAAGCAGTTAAGAGTAAACCAGATTGCTATAGGCATGGAATCAAATGTAGACCAGACCAGGTAAGGACTGTATATTTCCTGCCTTAAAGAAATTTGAGCAAACATTTGTGGATAGTTGTTAATGATCTGAGTACTGTTTTTCAGCTGCTGATCACAAAGTATCTCTTATAATTCCACAGTTATGTAATATTTTGCCTCTTTCAAATGCTAATTTTGCTCTCTGTTATATTTGCCCTCGTTTTATAGTTGATACCTGAAACAATACTTTTAAGTTCTGTTCCAGATTTACACCTTTAATGAACAGCTGAAGGTGACAAATTTCTGATTTATCTATAAACCTTTTACCACAATTGACAGAAACCTTAGCTTCCCCTACAGAAGGTAGATAAGGATACTTCCAAAATCTAAAAATTAACTTTCCAAAATAAGTTAGAAATTTTTTAGACCAATACACCTTAAGGGACAACACTGTTGCCACACAGTGCCAGGAACCTGGCTTCTTTACAACCTTCGGGCGACTTTCTTTGTGGAGATCGTACATTCTCCTAGTGTCTGTGTGGATTTCCTCCAGATGCACCAGTTTCCTACCACAGTCCAAAGATGTGCAGGATATGTGGATTAGCCATGGGAAATACAGGGTTACAGATAGGGGGAGCAGGTCTGAGTCGAATTCTCTTCAGAGGGTCGATGTGGGCTCGATGGACTGAATGGCCTGTCTCCACATTGTACAAATTCTATGAACTTATGATTCTAAATTAAAGGGCAGTATTAACATATCAAAAGAAGAAAGTTTAAAGGAGATCTCCTAATTAAATGCAAGGCAATACGTTTGATTTTGCAATTTGATCTCATTACAAAATACTGACATGAAGATGCTATTACAGAATTTTGCTTTATTTACTACCAAGGGAACATCTCTCAATACTGTAACAAATGTTAGGTTTCTGACCCCAATTTGCAAGGTTAGAAGATGGTAACAGATGAGAGAATCCATTTGGCCCATTTTAGTTCATTCACCCAGAATCATAGAATTACTCAGAGTGTACTCAGTCCCTCACTATACTCTTCGTACACTCACAACTGTGTGGCCAAATTTAGCTCTAACTCCATTTACAAGTTTGCTGATGACGCCACTGTAGTGAGTCAGACCTTAAAAAATGACGAGACAGAGTACAGGAAAGAGTTAGAGAGCTTAGTGGCATGGCATAAAGTCAACAATCTCTCCCTCAATGTCATCAAACTGAAGGAACTAGTCATTGACTTTGGAGAGCAGAGTGGAGGGCATGACCCTGTCTGTATCAATGGTGCTGAGGTGGGGATGGTCGCGAGCTTCGAGTTCCTAGGAGTAGATATCAGCAACAATCTGTCCTGGTCAATCCACATCGACGCAACAGTCAAGAAAGCACACCAATGCCTCTACTTCATCAGAAGGCTAAGGAAATTTGGCACGTCCACAATGACTCTTACCAATTTTTGTAGATGTACCATAGAAAGCATCCCATCTGGATGCATCACAGCTTGGTATGGCAACTCTTCTGCCCAAGACCGTAAGAAATTACAGAGAGTTGTGAATGCAGCCCAGTTCACCACAGAAAACAGCCTTCTATCCATTGACTCTGTCTATACTTCCCGCTGCTTTGGGAAAACAGCCAACATAATCAAAGACGCTCCCACCCTGGTTATATTGTCTTCCAACCTCCTCCATTGAGTGGAAAATACAAAAGTTTGAAAACTTACCAACAGATACAGAACATGGGGAAATACATAGTGACATCTTGAGGAGGAGGTGTTGGACATCTTAAAACACATAAAGGTGGATAAATCCCTGGGACCTGATCAAGTGTACCATAGAACTCAGTGGGAAGCTAGGGAAGTAATTGCTGGGCCTCTTGCTGAGATATTTGTATCATCAATAGCCACAGGTGAGGTGGCAGAAGCATGGAGGTTGGCTAACATGGCGCCACTATGTAAGAACGGTGACAAGGAAAAGCAAGGGATCTATAGACTGGTGAGCCTGACATTGGTGGTCAGCAAATTGTTGGAGAGGATCCTGAGGGACAGGATTTACATGTATTTGGAAAGTCAAGGACTGATTAGAAATCATCAACATGGCTTTGTGCATGGGAAATTGTGTCTCACTAATTTGAATGAAGTTTTTGAGGAAGTAACAAAGAGGACTGATGAGGGCATAACGGTGGATGTTATCTATATTGACTTCAGTAAGGCATTCAACAAAGTTCCTCTTGGTAGGCTGGTTAATAAGGTTAGATCACATGGAATACAGGGAGAACTGGTTAGTGGATAAAGAACTGGCTCAAAGGTAGAAGACAGAGGGTGGTAGCGGAGGGTTGCTTTTCAGAATGGAAACCTGTGACCAGCGGTGTGCCACAAGGGTCAGTGCTGAGTCCATTGCCTTTTTGTCATTTATATAAATGATTTGGATGTGAACATAGGAGGTATGGTTAATAAGGTTGCAGATGACACCAAAATTGGAGGTGTAGTGGACAGCGAAGAAGGTTACCTCAGAGTACGACAGGACCTTGATCAGACGGGGCCAATAGGCCAAGAAGTGGCAGATGGAGTTTAATTTAGATAAATGTGAGGTGTTGCATTTCAGAAAGGCAAATCGGGGCAGGATTTATACACTTAATTGTAAGCTCATGGTGAGTGTTGCTGAAGAAAGAGATCTTGGAGTACAGGTTCATTGTTCGTTGAAACTGGAGTCCCAAGTAGATAGGATAGTGAAGAAGGCATTTGGTATGCTTGCCTTTATTGCTCAGGGCATTGAGTACAGGAGTTGGGAGGTCATTTTGGGGCTGTACAGGACATTGGTTAGGCCACTTTTGGAATACCGTGTGCAATTCTGGTCTCCCACCTATAAGAAGGATGTTGTGAAATGTGAAAGGGTTCAGAAAACATTTACAAGGATGTTGCCAGGGTTAGCTTTGGAGTGTTCATAAATCTATTTTAGCAACAATTAATTAGATTGTTAATGTATAGATTTAGTTAAAGTGATTGCTTTACAGTTCCCATTGACTGTTTTGTTTCACCATTGAAAATGGATAGCTTATTCACCTGTTTCCAAGCAAATGGATATCCTGCCTTCCAATGACTCCATCGTACTCATTGTCATTACCTCTTAAATGGCCTTCAGAGAGAGGCTGAATAGACTGGAGTTATTTTCTCTAGAATGTCAGAGGCTGAGGGATGATCTTACAAAGGTTTATAAAATCCTGAGGGGCATGAATAGAGTAAATAGGCAAGGTCTTTTCCCCAGAGTGGGGAAGTCCAAAACTAGAGGGCGTATGTTTAAGGTGAAAGGGGAAAGATTTAAAAGGGACCTAAGGGGTAACTTTTTCATGCAGAAGGCAGCGCTTGTATGGAATGAGCTGCCGGAGGAAGTGGTGGAGGTCGGTATAAATACAGCATTTAAAAGGCATCTAGATGTGTATATGAACGTAAAGAGTTTAGAAGAATATGGGCAAAATGCTGGCAAATGGGACTAGACTTATTTAGGATATCTGGTTGGCGTGGACAAGTTGGACCAAAGGGTCTGTTTCCATGCTGTACAGCTCTACGGCTCTATGACTCTACGACAAATTCAGAGAGGAACAGATTCTTCCCTGCTGTTATCGGACTTTTCAACAGACCTCTCATTTATTAGAGTTGGTCTTTCTCTGTACCTTCTCTGTAGCTGCAACACTATATCTTGCATTCTGTTCTCTTACTCTGATATATTTGTGTAAGGTGTCATTTGTCTGGTTAGCATGCAAAACATTTCTTTTCATTATATCTTGGTACACGTGACAATAATAAATCAAATCAAATCAATTACCTTAAATCTGTGTCCTGTCATTTTTGATCTTTCCACCAGTGGAAACAACTTTTCTCTAACAGTGTCCAGACATCTACTGATTCTGAAAGCCCCTATCAAATTTCCTCTCAAACTTCCCTTCTCCAAGGAAGCAGTGCCAACTTCTCAAATCAATCAATCAATCTATCTAACTGATATTTCTCTTCTTTATTATTGAAGTGCATTCGACATTTCCTTTTTCTTTCTCTATTCAGTTATTTACATCAGCCTACATAAAATTTGATCGCATAATGGACATCTACCCATATTATCCAACCTACTCTTTAATTTATGAGCTACTTGGTGACGTTGATCAACTCAATCCTTTTGAATTGAGCTTCTGAATCTGGTTTAAGGCAATGTGATTCATAGCATGATATAGCTTGATGATCAGGTTGTCCCCATTCTGAATGACTAGTGCAAAAATCTCTCTAGTCATTCATGTCAATGCTGCCACACTTCAATGAGAGCTTTGGAGTGTTCATAAATCTATTTTAGCAACAATTAATTAGATTGTTAATGTATAGATTTAGTTAAAGTGATTGCTTTACAGTTCCCATTGACTGTTTTGTTTCACCATTGAAAATGGATAGCTTATTCACCTGTTTCCAAGCAAATGGATATCCTGCCTTCCAATGACTCCATCGTACTGATTGTCATTACCTCTTAAATGGCCTTCTTGGTCCCTATCACTGTTTTTGCAAAAATACCATTGATTCCTAAGAATGCATTTGTCATAAGGCCTTCTCGCACACATAAAATAACAGAACTAGATAACGAACAAAATTGGCAACATGGGAACTAGGTACAGAAATAAACCATTCTTCCTTTTAGGCCTGCTCTCCACTTAATCAGGACTGGTCACAGTTTTGATATCATTGGACCCCAGTTTTTGTTTTGGACGACATCACTAAGATTACCTATTTCTAACTCCATAATATTGTCTGATTTTGTTCCTGTCTAAGCTGATCACTGATGCATGAGTTACCTTTAGATTTGACCGTTGCTGACTAGTCTCCCACATTCTGCCTTTTCTAAATTTGGGATCATTCAAAACTCTGCTGTACCTGTATTAACTCCTAGCAAGTCCCATTAACCCTTAAGTCCAATGAACTAAATTAACTTACGGTAAAGCAATGTGTTAGCTTTCCTGCTCCTCTGATGCTGCTTGGCCTGCTGTGTTCATCCAGCTCTACACCTTGTTATCTCTTGATGTGAAAATTCTTGTCTATCTTACCAAATCTCTTTATGGCCTCACTAGTTTTGGCTTCTGTAATTCCCTTCAGCTCCTTAACGCTCTAAGTATTTTGTGTTCATCTAATTCTGGCCTCTTGAGCGATACTTCTTTTAATTTCTTTTCTCAGTATGTGGGCTAACAAGGTCCGTGTACAGCATCAACTTTCAAAACCGGAGGTCAATGTACATGCATGGGACCAACATTTACAGACACTTGGGAGTAACCATTGAGAGGCTGTGAGTCCATACAGCTTAGATGAACTTGAGCATCCCACACTGTTGGCTGCATGCAGTTTCCATAGACTTAAGGTTCTGGAATTCCCTCTCTCTAGTTGTCTACCTTGCTTTCTTCCTTTAATACACTATTTAAAAAGCCTTGAGTTATCTGATCTAATAGCTGCTTATCTCAATTAATGTTTTGTTATGTATAACAATGCTTCTATGAAGCACTTTGGGATGTTTTATTATGTTAAAGGTACTACCTACATAGAGATAGCTGTTGTTATGGTACAAGCCCATGACTTATTTTAACTACCTTTTGTTTTAGTGTGAGAGTCTGTGAAAGAGGATTAGAGTATCTTATTGAGCAAAGGAACATTCATTGGATAAACTTGAACAATTTGCAATCTGACACTTACTAAGCCACTAATTTCTCAAACTAATTAACAAATAATTGCAAGGAACTAATCTGGAAAAAGATGTAATCTGCTCACTTTTAATTGGAGTCATGATTCTCCTGGGATTTCCAGTACACTATGATTAACTTGTGTTGGTAACCATTCTGACAAATTCCTAGTTACTGGTCTTTTAACATTATGTTGATAATGTTATTCTAAGTCTTAGAGTTCAAGGCAGCAGACCATTTGGAGCTGTCACATGGACAAATGGGTCACATTATTCTGTAATAAAGATAAACCAAAACATTCCTTGTTGTAAAAAATATACAGCACCTGTGAGACCATGTTTGTATCACCATGTTTGTTTTTACTCACAGATGCATGAAGTCAACAGGACCTTTAAATCATAGTGACAAGTCATGACAAAGACAAAGTATACTTAAAGTCTTTTAGTGAACCTTTGCTCATAACTAATAGAAGAGCCATCTATCCCTAAAACTCAAGAACATCCTTTGCTTAGATTTCCACATGAGTAAGTAAGCAATTTTGATTAGTTCTAGTTATCAAGGTCATTCCAAATTATTGCTGGTGAAAACATATGTTTATCTAACTACAGCCTCCTGTCACCAGAGGTTATTAAAAGACAAGTGGCTTGCTGAATCTAGGAAATCATAAACTGCATGACTAATGACACACATAAGCACTTAACCATTATTTGGTACCACATTAGAGGCTCAATGTTTTATTGAATGTGAAATGCAGTGTTAAGAATTTTTAAACCCAAGGTATTCTAAAATAGTAAAATAAAACAACAATAATGTGTGGAGGCTGACTGAAGTCTGGTTGAACAGTAACACATGAAAATTCAATCAAAACGTCATCTAGATATAGATGTGACACAAACAAAAATGTTGAATCCCTGAAAGCTTTGTTTATAATTGTACTATCAAATATTCACATAGATACTTTTAATAGAGCAAAATTTGATGTAGATGTAGTAAATAATGAGACTGGGCAATCTCAGCCAGCAAATAAAAAGCAATGTCACGCACAAATTCATCCTCATAATTCATTCTTTTACAAACAACATTAATAAAAAGATTGAAAGCAACAACTGCAAATCATGATCTTACTGAATCCTTCTGATTTAGAAAAAGTGCAATATAACCACAGGTCAGATGATGAGTTAACATTACAAATTACTCAAATCATCACAAAATATCATATGAAAAGGAGCACTGAGTGGTACAAAATGGAATACATTGTGCCTGTTTTTGGGGCGCTAAATGTGGTGAAGCCTACCGATTTACCAGTGGAATGTTTTGCACCCAGGTTGCGCGGGTTTTGGTCTCATTGCTGAATTCATAGCATCTCAGGCAAAAATCCTAAAATAAAAATGAAGCCCTTCACATGTGTGAATTAGGTGTTTTAAGTGCCAACTACTGCTGAAGGACCCCTTTTGAAACCTGTCAGCAATGAGCATGAACATGCATTTGAGTATGACCTGCTGATGATTCTTCAGCAGTTCCCAGGACCAACAACTGCAGGCTGCTGGAATTATATTGTTGTAAAAATACCATTTCTGTTCAACTGAAGGAGCAAAAGTGCTGAGCACCTTGTCAAATCCAGCAGTTTGACAGAAAATATCTACCTTGTCTAGTTTCCACAAATGCTTCGTAGAAGCAGATAACAGGATAGATTTGCATTAAATATAACATGGTCTACAACCACATATATTGTTCATTATTTTGTAAACTAAACTATATAGTGGGTTGAAATCTGGCTCACATAATTGCTGGCATTAATCATCTTTTTTTAATTCATTCACAGGATGAGGGCACTGCTGGCTAGGACAGCGTTTATTGCTCATTGCTAATTGTCCAGAGAGCAGTAAACAGTCAACCACATTGCTGTGGGTCTGGAGTCACATGTAGGCCAGATCAGGTAAGAATGGCAGTTTCCTTCCCTAAGGGGCATTATTGAACCAGATATGTTTTCCTGGCAATAGGCAATGGTTTCATTGTCATCATTAAACTCTTATTTCCAGATTATTATTGAATTCTGCCATGGCATGTTTTGAACCCCGGTCCCCAGAATATTAGCTGGGTGTCTGGATTAATAGTCTAATGATAATACTAGTAGGCCATCGCCTACCCCAGATCCAGCATGTTCACTCAATAAAGCTGGGGCTTGAGGTGTAAAATAAGGAGATAAAGACTTAGATAAATGGGTTACACAGGTCTTGGAAAAATTAAAGACTATGGGATTGACTGAGAGAGCTACTAAGAAGGGAATGTGTAAATTTGGGTTTTCACCAATAACAAGAGGCTGAGAATTAAACTCACTGGTTGAGGAGAAACCGCTGTTTCCTTCCCTCATGCTGTGAAGAACAAGTGCACAATGGAGATTAAAATGGCTGCCACTATACCCAGAGTTTCATCCTGAGAAGGAGGAGGGGATTAAATTTTGAGTGATGTGAGGCCTTCAAAGGGTAACAGCATTACATAGACACTCGACAGTACAGGTGAAACATATCTATAAGTACTGCATGCTGACTTAGTCATTAACTTACAGTGTGCAGTTTAAATCTTTGGCCGAAACATGCTTGACCACATCATGTAGCATCAGAAATGAATGCCAGTAATGGCTGTGATGCATAAACAATGTTCTTGACCCTGAAAAGATTGACAAAGTAGCAATTACCTCCTCATAGACTGTATAGGGTGTAGGAGCTAGTCACCTCATACGTTGGCACATAAAATATTTTGCAGTACTAAGAACAGCTCTGTGCTATCAAAATTCTGGTGAATTTGAACAAATGACTTAGGAAAAGGAGTACAGCATTTGGCTTCTGCACAACCTTGGAGCCTTTGAAAATGATATGTGATTTTGGAGATCCTATCTTCAGTTCTGAGCAATAATTTTTTTGTTAGTAGGCAACAAGGTGCCAAGAATTAATCACACAGATGCTCTACCATTTTTGCATAGCAGATTGCTATCAGTTATCCATCCAAAAAACACAGCTTCCTCCATAGAACATGTGGGATCTATGTAAACAGGGATGTAATAAATCACGCTCAAGAATCATTAGTGAGTGTTGCTGAGAGGGAACAAAGAAGTGCTAGTTAGAATATTTAATTCAACGTTAAATCAAAAACAAAATATAGGTAGGGAAGGAAGATTGGATTATGGGAGAAAGAGACTAAAGATAGAAAAAGTAGAAAATATTTCAATTCCTTTACTACATCTCCAACAATAATTAAAACCTGAATGATTGATATGCCACATTTGTAAAAGTTAATTTTCAGAACGAAAGAGGTTGCTTAGAAGTAATTAAGGGTTAACGTGCCATTAAAAGTCAAATAGACCGAATAAATAAACTCTAACTTTTTTGAGTTTTGTTCCTATCTATTAAACAAGGACAACAATTTCACAACATTTATACATCTGATTGTGTCAGATGGTGAGAAACTATTTTCATGCAACTTTTGGAGAAAACGGGTACCTTGGATAGCAAGCTCCTTCATTCTGTGTACAGTCTTCTGATACTAACATCCAATTTCTGGATAAATAACTGTAGTTGTTGGCCTCAGTGTAATTTATATGGCAAAATCCAGCCCATTGTATGTGCTTTTATTAAACTCCTGATTTGCCTGCATGTGTGCACTACTGATATGCCCAACACACATGTTATGCAAAAAGGGCACAGTTCAGTTTCTTTTGTTGCTGATGATTGATTTTCAATTCTCAACTGTGAGAAAACTATGCCAGCAGATAAAAACTAAGTACAGAGGAGTTTTACAGAATGAAATGCTTTCATGTAGCAGAAAAATCCTGTCCCTCTTGGAATAACTATTCAGCAAAAAAAAAGTGGGACCTTCAGTTTCCATTTTGTTGTGCCTTTGGGACTAAAACAGAGCATTGATTTTATTAAGGTGTACACATGTTTTGAGATGAAAATTCATACAAAATCAAAAGCTGCTTCTAAGTCAAATATGGTTAAGGCAACAGTTTATCTGAAAGGGTGTGGATATGTTTTGGAATTTTGTGTAATGAGTAGTGCACCAGCTGGATGGATAATGCATGGCAATATGCCATTAACTTAAGTTTGATTTGGTTAGTGTTCTACAAAAATAAGAAGGATTGTGAATTGCAGTGTCTGGTTTTCCTTTGGTGTGTGTATCTGTAGGTTAAGTAAAATTTGCTGTGCTCCTTTGTTATGTCAGAAAATATTGGCCAAGCACAGTTATAAAACAAGTATAAGTGATTATTTAACTCCATCTGCTGTTTCTCTGGAAATTATTTCAGAAGTTACAATTTGATCTTGAAGTCAATCAAAACTCAAGTTGAAAACAATATTCATCCCAAATGGAAAAAATAGCAACTTCAAGTCATAAGAAATCAATACAGGTTAACCCTTTCTTCCTCAGCAGACATTTAATTGAGACAAAGGTGAAACCATTGCATGCTAACGCTTAGAGTGGTTGACTAGTAATTTGTCAAAACAGTTAAGATAGTCATAGACAAAACAAATGAGAAATGAGAAAACTTCTCATAATTTGAGATAAATAGGCTTTCTCTGAAGATGAAGAGGCCTAATATGCCTAAAAGTTACAAAATAATGCAGTTAAGACCATAAGAAAAAGGAACAGGAGTAGACCATTTGGCGCCTTGAGCCTGCTTTACTACTCATTAGGGTTATGGCTGATCCAACATAACTCACATCCACTATCTTACCCTTTCCCCATAACCCTTGATTTCCCTTGATCAAGAATCTATCGAACTCAGTCTTAAATATAACAAGGACACTACCATTACCACTCTCTGTGTCAAGGAATTTCAAAAACTCATGAACCTCAGAGAAGGAATTCCTCCTTGTCTCAGTCTTAAATTGACAACACTTTATTCGGATGCTATACCCTCTGATCCTATACTCTCCTATGATGGGAAATATCCTCTCAACATTTACCCTGCCAAGCCTCTTAAGAATCAATGTTTCAACAATATCACCTCTCATTCCTCTAAACGCCAATGAATAGAGTCCTGACCTGTTGAGACTTTGCTCATAAGACAACTCTTCTATACCAGAGATCACCCTAGTGAACCTTCAATGAGCTGCCTCCAATGAAATAATAAATACCCTCAAATAAGGGGAACAAAATTGCTCACAGTACTCCAGATATGGTCTTACCAGCATCTTGTACAGTTACAGTAAGACTTCCCTACTCTCATATTCTTTATATATCAGAGACTTAAAAGGGAACTACAGAGAAAAGCAAACTATTGCAAAGAAAGTGCAATATCGTAATTGTAACACCTCTTTGAAGAGTTGTATGGGAAAGGTATTTGTTTCCTAATTAATTCAGTGAGTATCCATCTGCATGATGATTATTTTTACTGTTTACTGAGGAATAGTGTACTCAATCTTTCACAATATTTCATATCAACAAATAAAATATGTTTGGATATTATGTAGACCCCAAATTACCAGGCTCCTCATATTGCTCGCATTATGCTTATACAATTTCCTTCTTGTTTGCAAAAATTATAATATTACTTTAAAGATTACTTTATAGTCAAGTAACAGGAGCACCATTACCATTTCTTCCAAAATATTAAATTCAACCCTTTATCACATACCATCTGTCATGCTGCCAAATACCAGAACTCCACTTTCTTAAACAGTTTTGATATTTTGGGCCAAATACCTTGAAACTTTCAAGTAGTATTGCCTCCATCTCCATTATTGCTCTGAATTTACGATGGTATGTTGTAACTGGTACAAATGTTGCAATACATTCACTGCCCTAAAATGTTTTCTTTTAAATAAATCAACTTTATAGAGGCACATAGTTTACAGAATACATTAAGTGAATTAGATAGAAACAGGAGCAGGAGGTTAAGTGGGGTTAAAGCACAATCATATTAGCCACGATTTTGTTTTATGATAGAATCAGCGGTTTGGGCCAAATGGCTTGTTCTATCATAAAACAAAATTGTGGCTAATATGATTGTGCTTTAACTCCACTTAACTGCCTGACTCCCTTAACTTTTGACTCCTGTATAGGTCAAAAATCTGTCTAAATCAGTGCTAAATATATTAAATAAGCCAGCTTCCACTGCTGACAGGAATAGAGAATTTCAAAGATTAATGATTTTCTAAAAGAAAAAAGACCCTACCTATCTCTATCATAAAGGGGAGACATCTCATCTTGAAACTCTGCCTGCTTGTTCTAGATCTCTCCCACGAGGCACTTTGCTGTCTGGAGAGCCTGCGAGTAACCCACACTGCCTCTTTTTCTAAAGGTCTGTGGAACCATAAGCAGACCAGCAGTGGAGAGACCAGAAACAGGCTTTCCCTTGAGTCAAGGCCCTGGTGTAGTATAGTGGAATGTAAAAATGATGATGATGTAACTGATGTTGCTCTGACATGAACAGAAATGACCAGAATAGAGCCGAAGAGAGACTAGACAGAAGAATGTAAAACGGAATGTCTTAGACATGATACTTTAGATCTGTATTCAATATAGATTGAATATTTAAATATTGAATCTGTAAATAAAGGAAGGTAACTAAAGAATGTCAGAGCACAGAAGAGAATGAGGGAATCTAGCTCTAGGATGAATGATGATCTAGAAGGAGAAACTAAGATGAGTAAGTCTATGAGAATGTGTGTGTGTTGGGAACAATCTGTGAGAACAGCGAGTCTGAGTCTGTGAGAGTGAATGAATCAAGAAAGTGAGTGAGTCTATGAGAACAATGAGTGAGTCTGTGAGAGTGAACGAATCGAGAGAGTGAGTGAGTCTATGAGAACGATGAGCGAGTCTGTGAGAGTGAACGAATCTAGAGAGTGAGTGAGTCTATGAGAACAATGAGTGAGTCTGTGAGAGTGAATGAATCTAGAGAGTGAGTGAGTCTATGAGAACAATGAGTGAGTCTGTGAGAGTGAATGAATCTAGAGAGTGAGTGAGTCTATGAGAACAATGAGTGAATCTGTGAGAGTGAGTGAGTCTGAGACAGTGATGAGAGAGTATGTGAGTGTGAATGAATATGAGGATGAGAGAATCTGTGAGAATAAAGAATGAGTCTGTGAATGAGTGAATTGTGAGAGTGACTGAGCCTTTGAGTGATAAGTCTGTCTATGAGAGTGTGAGTGAATGAGTCCATGAGGGGCTGAGTCTGTGGGAAAGAGTCATTTTCATTAAGTGTCCTTCCTTTAGGTTATTAATTATTGCTTTGACATTAATTTTTCAAAATTCATGTAAAATTGTGTCAGAACATGACTTTTCCAAAATTTGCCCATTGAACCTCAAGCAAGAAAAAACAATTAAACGTAGCCACTCATGGAGATAGATTGAACAACACTGATTTACTCCTCCAACAATAACTCTAGCAAATTAGCAGAGAAGGGAATGAGACCCAGCTCAATTTGAACAATCCATTTGGCCTGTATGGGTACCGTCTCTGCCAGAACTGACCCCAATGTCCCAGAAACCCAAAGATCTCATTCCTGCACAATCTCTCCAGATATGCATCCATGTGCTTTATCCTTTTTTGTTTTATACCCATAGCACAAGGTGTGATTTCAAAATTTCTACTTTGGGATGAGGTTTGCTGATATTTCACCCAAAATCCTGATTTTAAGATCACATCTTTCTACCTTGGCATTGATACTGATGTGGACAAATTCTGGTTCTTCATCCTTTGTACTCAGGGTGCTCTGCAGTTTTTCACTGACATCCTTGACCATGGCACCAGGACAACGTATCATCCTGGACTCGTGTTTGCAGAGGCAGAAACATCTGCCCATTCATAAGAACATAAGAACTATGAGCAGGAGTAGGCCATCCGGCCCCTCGAGCCTGCCCCGCCATTCAATAAGATCATGGCTAATCTTTTTGAGACTCAGCTCCACTTACCCGCCCACTCACCATAACCCTTAATTCCTTTACTGTTCAAAAATTTATCTAGCCTTGCCTTAAAAACATTCAGCAAGATAGCTTCAATCGCTTCACTGGGCAGGGAATTCCACAGATTCACAACCCTTTGGGTGAAGAAGTTCCTCCTGACCTCAGTCCTACATCTGCTTCCCTTTGTTTTGAGGTTATGCCCCCTAGTCCTAGTTTCACTTGCTAGCAGAAACAACCTCCCTGCCTCCATCTTATCTATTCCCTTCATAATCTTATATGTTTCTATAAGATCTCCCCTCATTCTTCTGAATTCCAATGAGTATAATCCCAGCCTACTCAGTCTCTCCTCATAATCCAACCCTCTCAACTCTGGAATCAACCGAGTGAATCTCCTCTGCATCCCCTCCAGTGCTAGCATATCTCTTCTCAAATAAGGAGACCAAAATTGCACACAGTACTCCAGGTGTAGCCTCACCAGGACCCTATACAGCTGCAGCATAGCCTCCCTGTTTTTCAACTCCATCCCTCTAGCAATGACAGACAAAATTCCATTTGCCTTTTTAATTACCTGCTGCACCTGCAATCCCACCTTCAGCGATTCAGGCACAAGGGCACCCAAGTCCCTCTGCACGGCAGCGTGCTGCAATTTTTTACCATTTAAAACATGGTCCATTTTGCTGTTATTCCTACCAAAATGGATGACCTCACACTTATCAATATTGTACTCCATCTGCCAGACCTTTGCCCACCCACTTAGACTATCTATATCCGTCTGCAGACTTTCAGTGTCTTCTGCACACTTTGCTCTACCACTCATCTTAGTGTCATCTGCAAATTTTGACACACCACACTTAGTCCCCAACTCCAAATCATCTGTGTAAATTGTAAACAATTGCAGTCCCAACACTGATCCCTGAGGCACACCACTAGCCACTGACCACCAATCAGAAAAACACCCATTTACCCCTACTCTTTGTTTTCTACTAGTCAACCAATCCTCTATCCATGCCACTACATTACCTGTAATATTGTGGAACTTTATCTTATGTAGCAGCCTTTGGTGTGGCACCTTGCCAAACGCCTTCTGGAAATCCAGATACACCACATCCACATGTTCCCCATTGTCCACCATGCAAGTAATGTCCTCAAAGAATTCCACCAAATTAGTTAAACATGACCTATCCTTGATGAACCCAATGGGACAATTTATATCCAGATGTCTTGCTATTTCTTCCTTAATGATAGATTCAAGCATTTTCCCCACTACCGAAGTTAAGCTAACTGGCCTATAGTTACCTGCTTTCTGTTTACTTCCTTTTTTAAACAGTGGCATCACATTGGCTGTTTTCCAATCTGCAGGAACCACCCTAGAGTCCAGTGAATTTTGGTAAATAATTACTAGTACATTTGCTATTTCCCCCATCATGTCTTTTAGTACCCTGGGATGCATTTTATCAGGGCCAGGAGACTTGTCTACCTTTAGCCCCATTAGCGTGCCTAGCACTGCTTCCTTAGTGATAATGATAGTTGAAATGAGAATGACAATGACAATGAGAAGAGGGATGGTTAATACAGGACTGAAGGTGTTATATGCACATAGTACAAGAAAGAAGGTAAATGAGCTTGTGGTGCAGATTGAAATTGGCAGATACGACGTGGTGAACATCACGGAGGCATGGCTGCAAGCGGATCAGGATTGGGAGCTGAATATCCAAGGATACACATCTTATCAAAAAGATAGGCATGTGGGCAGAAGGGGTGAATGGATAGAATTCACTGCCACATAAGGTTGTGGAGGCCAGGTCATTGAGTATACTTAAGACAGAGATAGCTAGGTTCTTGTTTATCCGGGGATCAAGGGTTACGGGGAGAAAGTGGGAGAATGGAGTTGAGAAACTTATCAGCCATGATTGAATGGCAGAGCAGACTCGATGGGCTGAATGGCCTAATTTCTGATCTTACATCTTATAGTCTCAATATTGAACTAGTCTATACATTGAAAACTCAGGAAAAAGTGTCCAATATTCAATGTGATTTCATTATTAGACAACATTTCCTGAACAATCATAAAATGTGCATGAGAGTTAAACTGACTACCAATTTGTGATTGCCAGTTGGGCCCAAAATGTGGCTTACTTACACTTTCCGGTAGCTACATATATTCATGCAGAGGGTTCTGTTCTTTGTAAACAAAAGGAACATGTACAAGCATTGCGCGTTTCTCAATGAAACAAGAGCTTGAAGGTTAAATTGTTCCCTGCTGTGTACCCCACTATTCAATTACAGTAAACTAGCCTAGGTTGAATTCAAAGTAAAGCAAGGTAGTTACCTGTTCCCTGGTGCATGGGTGATGTTTTAACCAAGCAGAATCCTCTTGCCAACTGATCAGCATTCTCTTCTCATGCAATATAAGTTGTTGTTCCCTTTAAAATGTGATATTCTTGCAATTCAAGATGAATGCAATACAAAACATTGGACAGTTTTTTTTTTCAGCAAATGTTTCAATATTAAGCAATATTTAGTTCTTTATACTCACAAAACATAAAACTCCACTATATGGCCTGGATTTTACACTTTACAGCAGTATGAATGAGGCAGGGTGGTAAGTGAGTCATCCCACAATGCTCAGTAGCAGCAGTGTGTACTATCCACAAGATGCACTGCAGAAATTCACCAAAGGAGGTTAGTGGACAGTAAGGAGATAGTAACTAAAGCCTGTAAGGAAATAGATAAAGACGTCAGTGTGACTAAGGGGAAGAGTAGGCAGGGAGCAGATGATGAATGCAAAGGGACAGGCATCTGTTTTAATGCGAGAACTGTAGTAGGTAAGGCAGATGAACTTAGGGCTTGGATTAGTACCTGGGAGTATGATGTTATTGCTATTACTGAGACTTGGTTGAGGGAAGGGCAAGATTGACAACTAAATATCCCAGGATATAGATGCTTCAGGCGGGATAGAGAGGAAGGTAAAAGGGGTGGAGGAGTTGCATTACTGGTCAAAGAGGATATCACAGCTGTGCTGAAGGAGGGCACTGTGGAGGACTCGAGCAGTGAGGCAATATGGGCAGAGCTCAGAAATAGGAAGGGTGCGGTAACAATGTAGGGCTGTACTATGGCCTCCCAACAGCGAGTGTGAGATAGAGGCACAAATATGTAGACAGATTATGGAAAGATGTAGGAGCAACAGGGTGGTGGTGATGGGAGATTTTAATTTTCCCAAAATTGACTGGGATTCACTTAGTGTGAATTTGTAAGGAGCATCCAGGAGAGTTTTCTAGAGCAGTATGTAAATAGTCCAACTCGGCAAGGGGCCATAGTGGACCTGGTGTTGGAGAATGACCCCGGCCAGGTGGTTGAAGTTTCAGTAGGGGATTACTTTGGGAATAGTGATCACAATTCCGTAAGTTTTAGAATACTGATGGACAAAGACGAGGGTGGTCCTAAAGGAAGAGTGCTGAACTGGGGGAAGGCCAACGACAGCAAAATTCGACAGGAGTTGGGGAACGTGGATTGGGAGCAGCTGTTTGAGGGTAAATCCACATTTGATATGTGGGAGGCTTTTAGAGAGAGGTTGATTAGACTGAAGGATAGACATGTCCCTGTGAAAATGAGGGATAGAAAGGCTAAGATTAGGGAACCATGAATGACAGGTGAAATTGTGAGACTAGCAAGGAGGAAAAAGGAAGCATCCATAAGGTCTAGGCAACTGAAAACAGACGAAGCTTTGGAAGAATATCGGGAAAGTAGGACCAATCTAAAACGAGGAATTAAGAGGGCTAAAAGGGGTCATGAGATATCTTTAGCAAACAGAGTTAAGGAAAATCCCAAAGCCTTTTATTCATACATAAGGAGCAAGACGGTAACTAGAGAAAGAGTTGGCCCACTCAAGGACAAAGGAGGGAAGTTATGCGAGGAGTCAGAGAATATGAGTGAGATTCTTAATGAGTACTTTGTGTCGGTATTCACTGAGGAGAGGGACATGACGGATGTTGAGGTTAGGGATAGATGTTTGATTACTCTAGGTCAGGTCAGCATAAGGAGGGGGGGAAGTGTTGGGTATTCTAAAAGGCATTCGGGTGGACAAGTCCCCAGGTCCGGATGGGATCTATCCCAGGTTACTGAGGGAAGCGAGAGAGGATATAGCTGGGGCCTTAACAGATATCTTTGCAGCATCCTTGAAATTGGGTGAGGTCCCAGAGGACTGGAGAATTGCTAATGTTGTCCCTTGTTTAAGAAGGGTAGCAAGGATAATCCAGGTAATTATAGACCGGTGAGCCTGACGTCAGTGGTGGGGAAGCTGCTAGAGAAGATACTGAGGGATAGGATCTATTTACATTTGGAAGAAAATGGGCTTATTAGTGATAGGCAGCATGGTTTTGTGCAGGGAAGGTCATGTCTTACCAACTTGATAGAATTCTTTGAGGAAGTGACAAAATTGATAGAGAGGGAAGGGCTGTAGATGTCATATACATGTATAACAAGGTGTAGAGATGGATGAACACTGCAGGCCAAGCAGCATCAGAGGAGCAGGAAAGCTGACATTTTGGGCCTAGACCCTTCTTCAGAAATGGGGGAGGGGAAGGGGGTTCTGAAATAAATAGGGAGAGAGGGGGAGGTGGATAGATGATAGATAAAGGAGAAGATAGGTGGAGAGGAGACAGACAGGTCAAACAGGCGGGGATGGAGCCAGTAAAGGTGAGTGCAGGTGGGGAGTTAGGGAGGGGATAGGTCAGTCCAGGGAGGACGGACAGGTCAAGGTGGCGGGATGAGGCTAGTAGGTAGGAGATGGGGTGGGGCTTGAGGTGGGAGGAGGGGATAGTGGGAGGAAGGACAGGTTAGGGAGGCAGGGACAAGCTGGAGATAGTAGGGACTGCAGATGCTGGAGAATCTGAGATAACAAGGTGTAGAGCTGGATGAACACAGCAGGCCAAGCAGCATCAGAGGAGCAGGAAAGCTGACATTTCGGGCCCAGACCCTTCTTCAGAAATGGGGGAGGGGAAGGGGGCTCTGAAATAAATAGGGAGAGAGGGGGAGGCGGATACATGATGGATAAAGGAGAAGATAGGTGGAGAAGAGACAGACAGGTCAAAGAGGCGGTGATGGAACCAGTAAAGGTGAGTGTAGGTGGGGAGTTAGGGAGGGGATAGGTCAGTCTAGGCCCGAAACGTCAGCCTTCCTGCTCCTATGATGCTGCTTGGCCAGCTGCGTTCATCCAGCTCTACACCTTGTTATCTCAGGGACAAGCTGGGCTGGTTTTGGGATGTGGTAGGGGGAGGGGAGATTTTGAAGCTTGCGAAGTCCACATTGATACCATTGGGCTGCAGGGTTCCCAAGCAAAATATGAGGTGCTGTTCCTGCAACCTTCGGGTGGCATCGTTGTGGCACTGCAGGAGGCCCAGGATGGACATGTCATCTGAGGAATGGGAGGGGGAGTTGAAATGGTTCGCGACTGGGAGGTGCAGTTGTTTAGTGCGAACCGAGCATAGGTGTTCTGCAAAGCGGTCCCCAAGCCTCCGCTTGGTTTCCCCGATGTAGAGGAGGCCACAACGGGAGCAGCGGATGCAATATACCACATTAGCAGATGTGCAGGTGAACATCTGCTTGATGTGAAAAGTCTTCTTGGGGCCTGGGATGGGGGTGAGGGGGAAGGTGTAGGGGCAGGTGTAGCACTTCCTGCGGTTGCAGGGAAAAGTGCTGGGTGTGGTGGGGCTGGAGGGGAGTGTGGAGCGGACAAGGGAGTCCTGGAGAGAGTGGTCCCTCCAGAAAGCAGATAAGGATGGGGAGGGAAAAATGTCTTTGGTGGTGGGGTCAGATTGAAGATGGTGGAAGTGTCGGATGATGATGCGTTGGATTCGGAGGTTGGTGGGGTGGTACATGAGGATGAGGGGGATTCTGTTTTGGTTGTTATTGCAGGGAGGGTGCGTGAGGGATGAGTTGTGGGAAATGCGTGAGACACGGTTGAGGGCATTCTCAACCACTGAGGGGGGGAATTTGCAGTCCTTGAAAAACGAGGACATCTGAGATGTTCGGGAGTGGAATGCCTCATCCTGGGAGCAAGTGCGACGGAGGCGAAGGAATTGGGAATAGGGGATGGCATTTTTGCAGGAAGGTGGGTGGGAGGAGGTGCATTCGAGGTATCTGTGGGAGTCGGTGGGCTTGAAATGGATATCGGTTTCCAGGTGGTTGCCAGAGATGGAAACAGAGAGGTCCAGGAAGGAGAGAAAGCAATCAGAGATGGTCCAGGTGAACTTAAGGTTGGGGTGGACAGTGTTGTTGAAGTGGATGAACTGTTCGAGCTCCTCGTGGGAGCACGAGGCGGCGCCGATACAGTCATTAACGTAACGGAGGAAGAGGTGGGGTTTAGGGCCAGTGCAGCTACGGAAGAGGGATTGTTCCACGTAACCTATAAAGAGGCAGGCATAGCTTGGGCCCATGCGGGTATCCATGGCCACCCCCTTTGTCAGTAGGAAGTGGGAGGAATTGAAAGAGAAGATGTTGAGAGTGAGGACGAGTTCGGCTAAGCTGATGAGGGTGCCAGTGGAGGGGGACTGGTCGGGCCTGCGGGACAGGAAGAAGCGGAGGGCCTTTAGGCCATCTGCATGGGGAATGCAGGTGTATAGGGACTGGACGTCCATGGTAAAGATGAGGTGTTGGGGACCAGGGAATTGGAAGTTTTGGAGGAGGTGGCGGGCGTGGGTGGTGTCACAGACTTAGGTAGGGAGTTCCTGTACCAAGGGGGAGAAAATGGAGTCGATGTAGGTGGAGATAAGTTCGGTGGGGCAGGAGCAGGTGGAGACAATGGGTCGACCAGGGCAGTCAGGTTTGTGGATTTTGGGAAGGAGATAGAAGCGGGCGGTTCGGGGTTGGGGAACGATGAGGTTTGAGGCTGTGGGTGGGAGGTCACCTGAGGTGATGAGGTTGTGGATGGTTTGGGAGATGATGGTTTGGTGGTCATATACATGGACTTCAGTAAGGCATTTGATAAGGTTCCCCATGGTAGGATCATGGAGAAAGTGAAGTCGCATGGGGTCCAGGGTATACTAGCTAGATGGATAGAGAAGTGGCTGGGCAACAGGAGACAGAGAGTTGTAGTGGAAGGGAGTTTCTCAAAATGGAGAACTGTGACCAGTGGTGTTCCACAGGGATCCGTGTTGGGACCACTGTTGTTTGTGATATACATAAATGATCTGGAGGAAGGTATAGATGGTCTGATTAGCAAGTTTGCAGATGACACTAAGATTGGTGGAGTAGCAGATAGTGAAGGGGACTGTCGGAGAGTGCAGCAGAATATCGATAGTTTGGAGAGTTGGGCGGAGAAATGGCAGATGGACTTCAATCCGGGCAAATGCGAGGTGATGCATTTTGGAAGATCCAATTCAAGAGCGAACTATACGGTAAATGGAAAAGCCCTGGGGAAAATTGATGCACAGCGAGATCTGGGTGTTCAGGTCCATTGTATCCTGAAGGTGGCAACACAGGTCGATAGAGTGGCTAAGAAGGCATACGGCATGCTTTCATTCATCGGACGGGGTATTGAGTACAAGAGTTGGCAGGTCACGTTGCAGTTGTATAGGACTTTGGTTTGACCACATTTGGAATGCTGCATGTAGTTCTGGTCGCTACATTACCAAAAGGATGTGGATGCTTTGGAGAGGGTGCAGAGGAGGTTCACCAGGATGTTGCCTGGTATGGAGGGTGCTAGCTATGAAGAGAGGTTGAGTAGATTAGGATTATTTACATTAGAAAGACGAAGGTTGAGGGGGGACCTGATTGAGGTCTACAAAATCATGACAGGTATAGACAGGGTGGAATGCAAGAAGATTTTTCCCAGAATGGGGGACTCCATTACTAGGGGTCATGATTTCAAGGTGAGAGGGGAAAAGTTTAAGGGAGATATGCGTGGAAAGTTCTTTGCTCAGAGGTGGTGGGTGCCTGAAACGCGTTGCCAGTGGAGGTGGTAGAGGCAGGCATGATAGCGCCATTTAAGATGTATCTAGACGGATACATGAATGGGCAGGGAGCAGAGGGATACAGATCCTTGGAAAATAGGTGACAGGTTTAGATAGAGGATCTGGATCGGTGCAGGCTTGGAGGGCCAAAGGGCCTGTTCCCGTGCTGTAATTCTCTTTGTTCTTTGTTCAAAGGTCCTCAGACATCACCTTCCAAACCCAAGGCCACTTCCATCTCGAAGGACAAGGGCAGCAGATATATGGGAACACCACCACCCCCAAGTTCCCCTCCAAGTCACTCACCATCCTGACTTGGAAATATGTCGCTGTTCCTTCACTGTCACTGGGTCAAAATCCTGGAATTCCCTCCCTAATAGCATTGCGGGTCAACCCACAGCAGGAGGACTGCAGCAGTTCAAAAAGGCAGCTCACCACCACCTTCTCAAGGGCAACTAGGGATGGGCAAGAAATGCTGGCCAGCCAGCGACGCCCACATCCCACAAATGAATTTGTTTTAAAAATCCACTCACTTCTGCCCCTAATGGCTCAGCTTGTTGAATCAGATACTGGACAGTCTCTTCACGGTGACCCAATGGAAAGGCACTGAATTAGCAGTGTGAAGGGGACTCTATGCTCCAACAGGATTCTAGGCCATGACATCATGCAATAAAGGGGTTATGGGTTAACAGGATGTTGATCATTTCAATCTTTCTTTATTTCTTATGATAGGCTTCTAAAAGTTAACTAGAATCACGTGTATTTAAAATCATACAGACTCTGACAGCCTCCTCAGCAAAGTCTGCTGCTGCACTCATCCCTGGTTCTCATGGCAGACTCCTTCCATGCTATGTCACCTGTCACAGTTGCCATAGAACACTCCCAAACGCTTTCATGTCTGACATTCAGAAAATGTAATAGCTCACAAAAAATGCAGATGACTGAGTCATTGAGAAGCTCAAGAGCTTGTTACTTTTAATTTCAAAATGGTGAGCAGTCTTCTGATTTCCCTGCACTCTTTTGCACATTTTGGAGAGTGGCATCATGTTGCCAATCTGTTGTTATCATGCTCACTTTCCATTTTCGTGGGGGCTGGGTGTGTGTAGCTCACCCATTTATTGCCATAATATCCAACACTCTGATTCTCCTAAGCTCCTCATAACAGAAACAAAATTACTCCCTGGTCAAGTTAGAAATCTGAACCTTCCTTTACATTTCATATGTAATGTGGCCAAAATTAATTTGGGCACATTGCCTGTAAACATCATTACTTGCATTCACATGAACATTCCTGGTTTGTAATGTTTTTTTTAAATAAATATAATCTTGATTCTCACATCTACATTGCAAAGAGAAATGTGCACAATATTTAAGGCAAGTGCATTCATGGCATCAATGGACATCTAATTACACATACAGAATATCAACTGACACAAGACTGCATACGCCTTGGGCACAAGAAACTTTCTGCACTCCTGGTGGAAAGTGCATTGGTTTCTTTTACAGCTTTAAATGTTGCCATTTGATACTACCATAGGCAATACAATGACCAGAAAGCCCTTATTCCAACTCAAATATTCAAATCAAACATTATAGAATTGTGGGAACAGCAAAGTTCACATGAACTTGGCAGAATTCAGTCTGGAAAGTATCCTAAATGCTTTTAAGTCGCCTGTAATGTAACCAAGTCCCAAAGAGAAGATTGTATTTTAACAATAACTTTCATTTATACTGTTGCCTTTAACACATCAAAAAATCCCAACTCACAGAAGTGTAAGGAGTACAATGATACTAAGGCAAAAGTGTTCTTAAGCTCATGAAAAATGATGGGTTTTGAGAGGGCCCTTGAAAAACAAAAGGTTAAAGAAGCTTAGATTGGAACAAAGAAGGTCAAAATTGTTTTAGACAATAAGGCATAACAGGCAATAGCAAAGTAACTTAATTATAATCCAATAACAACAACTTATATTTCTATTAAACATATTAAACTGTGCTACTTCAAACAAAATAAAGTTTTGCACTGAGTCGTAAAAGATATTTGGGCTGATGACCAAAGGAGATTGATTTTAAGGGGTGTCTTTAAGCATCAAAAAAAGGTGGGAAACAAAGATTTTCAGGGGACAAGGTGACTCCAGATGTAAATTCAGCAAATGACTGGCAGGGACCTGTGGGAGGCATGGCGTGTCACAACTGCACAGTGTTAGGGATTTTCAAACAGCAAAAGTAGAAAAGGAAGAGATAAAGAGAGACTGTCTAGCAGCCCCAACCCTGAAGCAGGAAGCTATTTCCTGTCAACTTGTTTGTGTTTTACTCTTACAGGGATGCACAGAAAGACATGTTTGAAACTGACTGAAAGCACTGGTCTGTTTGTGTTAGCATGCTCGTGTGTTAACTAGAATCCTGTGAATATCATACTTGGAAAAGGACAATTAAACACCCCTGCATCATTAAATGGAACTAAAACAGAAGAATTTTGGCTAACCTATATCTCAAAACTGACTGTCCACCTATCTACATTCCACTCTGTACTCAAAATACACAACCTCTACCGATGTTCCATTACCTACCGGTTGAGAATAACCCAGAGACTTATCTTTATATCTTTAATTTTTATCTTTTTCTGGACTCAGTTATCATTTCTAAGCTGTATGTATTTGTGTTGCGCTATTATTTCTTCATGCATTTAATAAATAATTAACTCATTTTTTTGTTTACTCAAGAAAGCCAAGTTAAATTAGTTTTCTTTAAAACAATAAATTCATGTGGTCCAGAAGAAAGGTACCTATAAAGAAAGGGACCTTTTATAAAGTTATCTTGTTGCCAATAACTGAGGGAGTGGACCAATAAAGCAAGGGAGCCAGTACTTCCCTCCTCATCCAGGATCTTGGTTATTTTGGAGCACACCATCTGGAACAGTTATAAATTGGGGAAGTTCACCAGGGACTGTTTGTAACAAATCTATAATGTTCAATTCAGGGCAGAACACTTTAAGAAGAAAATGAAAGCATTAACGAGGTTGCAGAAAAGATTTATGAGGATGTTACCATGGAAAAGAGGCTTCGCTTACATAAATGAATTGGAGAATTCCTTTGGTTATTCCTTTCAGTGAAGTTTGAGGGGAGCTTTGATAAAAGACTAGACAGAGTAGATATCAATTTCCCATTGGTAAAAATGTCAAGAAATAAAGAACACGATTTATGAACTGATGTAATTTCCTGAGGATAAATCACCACTGTCAGTATGATACGGTTGGTGTGCTTCCCAATATGTAACCCATGTAATACAATACCACAAAATCTGAGTTCTTGAGACAGATGTCTTGAAGTTTATTAACAGTATTAACTAACTACACTTATAAGCTATCTCAGACTTACACATACTACAACAACAACAACAACAAGGAAGGGTTCTGAGGAAGGGTCACCGGACCGGAAACATTAGCTCTGTTTTCTCCTTCACAGACACTGCCAGACCTGCTGAGCTTTTCCAGCAACTTTGTTTTTGTTCCTGATTTACAGCATCCGCAGTTCTTTTGGTTTTTATTCAGACTTACACATAGTCTGGATTTCTCCATGACAGCATCTCTGCCAATCAGAGTTTACTTGACAACCAACAGCACTTTGCTCTCATAAATATATTCAGCTGATTGACTAACTACTTAACTGATTGGTTAACTTTCTCACTGTTTAACTGAAAGCAAGATACAGACTTTTTATTCTAGAGTATTGCAGATTGCAATGCCATCAAACTGTGAGAACTGTCTTGAGGAGATTACAGAGATGGACAGGGATAAATTGGCTCCTATTTAAATTAATTAACATAATTTGGTCTGGAAGAAAAGTATCAAAAGGCAAGGGATCAGTTTAAAATTAATCCTGCTTTTAACAATCGAGAAGGCAGGTGACCAACCAAAGGGAACCAGTTCATTATTCTTACCTGGGAGCTTTCTGATTTGGGTATCCTGTCTGGCACTGTAACAAATTAGGGAACCTCACCTACAGCATGGTTGTAACACTATGTTATTTGTATTAATTACTGAAAACATAGACTGATTTGTTTTTTTTATATTTGCTGGCTACGGTAAATTACAATGCAGAAATAGGTGATATGTATCAATTGGAATATGGTAAATCTACAATAAAAACAGAAATTGTTGGAGAAACTTATTAGGTTTGGTAGCATCTATGGGAGGAAAGCAGAGTTAACATTTTGAGTCCAGAAAACTGATAAACGTACAGTTGTTCTTCTCTGGGCACTTCAACACATAACACTGCTTACCATGAACTTGAATTTCCTTTTTTGTCCCCAGTTCATTCTTTTCTGATTTGTAGAAACAGTGAAGCAAGAGGAGAACTACCTAGTGAATCAAATAAGATTAGAATTACATTACTTATATAATGTAAAACTACATTTTATTACAAATTCTGTTTGATGCTCCAAGCTATGTGATTATAAAATATATACTCACTATATATATTTGAAACATAGAAACATAGGAAATAGAAGCAAGAGTAGGCCATTCAGGGCCCTTCAGACTTGTTCTGACATCCAATGTGGTCATGGCTGATCACCCGATTTGATCTCATTTTCTCCCCATACCCTTTGATCTCTTTAGCCCTAAGAACTATATCTAACCCCTTCATCAACCAATTTCTGTGCCAGAAAATTCACCTTCTCTGGGTGAAGAAATTTCTCCTCCTCTCAGTACAAACATAAATGTCTTTTCATTTTGTGCTGCAAAGAAATGGAAACGTACTTTATCCTTAATAATTTCAAGAAATCAGAATTACGAATCAGAAGTATTAATTTCTTCCACTATTGAAGCTGACCAACTTTGAACAACATCAGTAACCTTAAGGTTTTTTGGGAAGGTGAACGACCTGCATTGTATCCTGAAACAAAAGCTAGTAACCTCGAACACTTATTTAACAAGACCTGTTTGCTCATGAACAACAGATGGATCAATCTCCTTGTACAAACTAATAGTTCACAATCACATAACTCATCACAGGAAACAGGGAACTGATAGATAACATATTTAAACTTTCAATACATTTCCTCAATGGTTTTGGTCAGTGAAAAACAAAACTAACATTTTTGAGTGCTTCATTTATTTTGAATGGATTTTACCCTCCCCCAATCCATGATGAATCTTGGTCTATGTGTAACAGAGAACTCTCTTAACAACCAATCAAATTGATCTCCCTTGGAAACACAAGGCAAGTGTTTAATCCTATGTTTGTGATTATTATTGCTGAACAAAAGTTGACCCCTGCTGACCAAACAATCCTGTTTACTGCCAAAAAAGGGTTGCAATCTCTTTTTATCAACAGTATTCCATAAGCATAGCAGCTTGTTGGGCCTCCACTATAGCTGTGAATGGGAACAATTCAGTGCTAATGAAAGAGCTCTGTTGATACTTGCCTCAGCCAATTTACATGATTTTTTTTCCCCCAGCAATAAGAGGTTGAGTCAGTAATGTAGGCACTGTCACAAATGGATTCAAAGAGTGGCATTTCAAAGAGTTATTATTTAGTGACCTGGGAGAATCTGAAATTTACTACCCACATGCCTTTGCATGGAACATTCAGCTCTGCGCAGATAATCTGTTGTGACATTTCCTTCCAGAGGTCTGTGAACTAGCCATAGCAAAGCTGCACACCTGTTAACTCAGGGTTGTTCACACATTAAATCACACATTTTCTGAATTATCTGCACAACATAAGCAAGCAGTTTAGCAGTTATTGTCTACATGTTCATATTTACTACATATGTTGTTTTAAATGATCAAGTATAATTATCTCATTATTAACAGCAATAATGTCTTTGGAGAGTTTAAATTGATTTTGTCAGCCAAATAATATGAACAACTTTAGTAGCTGAATCTGATGTGTTTTGGCTCAATGTGAGGTGTGTCGAATTTTTTGGAAGATTTTTACCAGGAGGCCGAATGGGTTTTCTTGTTTTAACTTACCAAACTGACTGCAATGACTACCAATCCTACCCCTACAACATCCCCCTTTCAGTTGATTCCATCCTCATCTTACTCCATGCCATTCCCAAGACAACTCTCCATTATCAGGATATCCCACAATTGATTGACATCCCTTGTGCCAGTGCCACTTTTTAAAGCACATTGCACAGCTGGCTGAGCGCTATCAGCCTGGAGCTGTCCTGTATGGTTCCTGACATTTGTCCCAAACATGACAGAAAGGGAAAGTTGGCACTTTATTTTGTGGACAGGGACCTGGGAGGGCCTGCTGGATGGGGTTGCAGGCAGGATGTCCTTTTCCCTTAGGACCAGCAGTGGAGGCCATCATACACACCTACCAGGTGCAAGGTTACCACCCAATTTAGGGCCGTCTAAACCGACTGTAGGAAAGTACAACAATGTCGGAAACTCAGCAGTTGTTATTCGAGAAAGAGAAGCATCAGCTGCCACTGTGAAGTAATATATTTTAGGCAGAACTTGGTTAAGTGAGCCAGTGATATTCACATCATGTAAATATATCAGTGTCTAATTGCAGGATTATATTATCAACTCATTATGCTAATTTCAACGTTGCAAAAGTGGAAGCTTGACTTCAGATGTCAGCAATAGAAATACAGTAAATGTGCATGTGTGCAGATCTTGATACAATCTCTACTTAGTGTTGTAGATCAGGGCATAACACCTAGATGTTTCCCTGGCCAAACAATACATTAATGACCCAGGTATATACATAATTACATGGAAGGTTACTTATGTACGTCCTATTCGCAATAGAACAGGAAAAGTCGAAGGTAGTCAAGTATTTTTCGCTCTATTAGTAAAGGGATGGAGGAGTCATCAATAGTTCCATAAGTCATAAGAAATTAATTAGTTTGTAATGCTGATTTTAGGTTCTGCCAGAATGACTTGGCCTCAGGTTTCATCTCATCTTTAAATCAGACTTGGATGTAAGAGCTGAAGTCCAGAGGAGAAGGGAAATTCACAGCCTTTAACATCAAGTCAGCCTTAATAGGGGTATAATACAAAGACGCCTTAGCAAAACTAAAATCAATGGAGATCCAACTAAAAATTTACAATAGTTAGAGCTATACTTGATTCAAAGGAAAATTATTGTTAAAGTTAGATCAGGGAAAGGTATTCGATCCACATCTTTGGTTAATTCACCAATGATTGAAAGAATTGGGCAGCACGGTGGCTCAGTGGTTAGCACTGCTACCTCACAGCACCAAGGACCCGGGTTCAATTCCACCCTCGGGTGACTGTCTGTGTGGAGTTTGCACATTCTCCCTGTGTCTGCATGGGTTTCTGTCAGGTGCTCTGGTTTCTTCCCACAGTCTAAAGATGTGCAGGTTAGGTGAATTGTCCATAAAGCCCAGGGGTGTGTAGGTTAGGTGGACTAGTCCTGGGAAATGCAGGGTTATGGGGATGGGTCTGGGTGGGATGCTCTTCAGAGGGTCAGTGTGGGCTGAATGGCCTGTTTTAACACTGTGGGGATTCTAAGACATTGTTGCTGTCATTATTAAATAAGGAAAGTGTGTATTATTATTATTGCACGTTTTGATAATTTGCCATTTTTCTGACATTTTTTCTTTTTACTATAAAACTCTGTTCTCATCACAAGCATTGCATTAGTTTCATGCAGTTCTCCATTTTATTGTTACCTTAATTTCAATGTTGATGATTCGGAACCTGTTGCAATCCTCACTCATCAAATAGAATTCGTAAATTTATGAGGATGATGAAAGCTATTAAAATTATGCAAGACAATTCATGGTACATTACCATTAAAGAGCTCCAGTTTGCACAGGCCTCCAGTTTTTGAACACATTGTGGCAATGTTCAATATTCACATTGTATGCACTGCTCTGGCATAGAGATTTAGCTTGTCTACTTGCAGAGAAGCTTCCCTGGAGAGATATCTCAATGGTTTGCATCTTATTTAACTTTCCAGGCTTATATTACATTAATACTATGTGTTGGCAGAGTTCCTCAAAAAAACACCTTTGTTTCCACCTCAAAGATGATTTGGCTCCACCTCTGATCCAAAGCAGCAGTAAATTATATGCCTTGCAAAATTCATGTTCAAGTCCATTTGGCCAAACATATTGCTGTGGATGCTGTGGTCTGCCACAGCAGTGTGAGGTTTGAATTTGAAAATGGTGATGAATAGAATGTGTAATGGCTTAGAGTGTGAGGTTTGGAGTGAAAATGAGATTGGGCAGACTGGGTAATGGTGCCTGAAGTTTGGATTTCCATGTCTATTTAGCATTTTTGATTGAGTAATACACTTAAATTTTAGCTAATCATGACCTTCCTATTATCCATAGCCACCTTGGATATGTGAAGCCTCAGGGGTGGGCAAAAAATACTATATTTTTAATTATATAGAAAGACATGGGTCCAATCTTCCGATCAGTATCGGAATCGCTGCAACTGACATTGATCAAGCATAAAAATGTGCATTTATCTAATTATGTTTGTAAAGGCATGACTTCTGACACAGCATCTTGAAGAGCTCCGTCAACACAGCAATCCACATGTACAGACCTATAAAAAGGAACAGCACAGACAACACACATCCTTTTTATGTCACAAAATGACATATGACAAGTTTAAAGCTTCAATGGGTGAATCTTGATGAATAGGTGCAGTGGGTTGGTTGGTGAGGTGGGTAGTTGGATGGCTGGGTGAAGTTGGTGAGGTGGGTAAATGGATAGATTGGATGAGGTGGTAGTTCAGCAGTTAGATCAGGGGTATTCAGCTCAGCAGATAGATGGGTCTTTGGGTGCAGTCTGGTCAGGTGAGAGATGGTAGATAGGTCAGGGCAAAGTCAAGTGTAGGAGTACTTGCATTGGGTTGGGTTGGAGGTTAGGGAGAAATTGTATGGCCATGACATAGCTGGGTTAGGGAGGGTGAGGTAGTCAGGTTAAGTTGGTGAGTAGATTGGTGGTAACGGAGTAATGGTTCTCATCAGGCTGGGTAGTTAAGTCAGATCATAGGGTAATCAGATGCGTAGTTGGCTTGGTAGGTATGGGTTGCTCAGGCTGTAGTCGGGTCGTCAGTGGTGGTGATGGAGATCTCAGTTGTGTGCTCATCCAATTGTTCGACTATCCTTAAACAAGATAACTATCCAGGTAAGTAGTAAGAATTATCAAAAGTCTCCAATTCTAACTCAAACTTTTGTGAATTAAACATGATAACAGGAAAAGGCAAGATGTCCACTTGTAAAAATGATTCCAATTGAGACCATGATTTGAATGGAGCTTTTAATGGAAGTCATTTTCTCCTCAGTAATTGAACCATAGTTGATGACAGAAAACTACACATTTATTGACAGTCTTTATAATTACAGCTAACAAGTAGCAAATCTCAAACAGCTCAAAACATTCATGACTGTCATAAATTGTTCCTTAAAGTTTATTTCAATTTCTGGACTAAATTGAATGAAGCTTTTAAAGAATTTATCAATCGATGGTGATGTGACGTTATAATGTGGCAAATTTGTAGACCTCAGAGAGATTATCTCATTGACCATGCCTCCTTTAATGAGAACTCGGGTTTATGTTTTTAGGTGTCGGCATGCCTGTGCCACCACTTGTCAGGACGTATTTTATTCGTTTTTATAAATCATGCTCATTTACTCCCTAATTTAACACAGCCACTACATTCCCACAACTTTTGATTTTAAATACATTTGGCAATATTTTCTCAAGTCTAGGCTGGAACTCGTAATGAAACTCAAGATTAATGTAAGATAATGGCTGGAACATTATTGAAGCCTGGTTTCTCTCACTGCCATGACTGAATGTGGACTTGAGCACATGAACACAGATGACAGGATACTGCACAGTATTCTAATGACAGCAACCAATTAAGAAACCACCCCTGGGACTGTTGTCCAACTGAGTTCTGTGGCCTGCCTCACAGAGCTGCCAGCCCAATTAGCTTTTTCAGAAAACGGCTCCTACTTGAGGCTGCAGGAAGAAGTGAGTGCCTCCATGATGGGGTGCACTCCATGGCCAAGTAAGATTTATCATTTCACATGGGGCTAGGCAAGCAGCTGCTGACAATTGGAGGATTGTATCCTACAGTAACAACATTGGTGCTGTAGATTGCTACTTGGGCACCTACATAGGCCCCGTATTGGGCATTAAGAGCAGCCATTAATAAAGAGTTTTCCTACTCACTGGAAATCTATGGGAGACCTCCTGTTATTCTAGCAGTCTCTCAATGTGACTGGAGTAAAGTAAAATTGGTAAAGTACCATTGAGAGCAGAAATTGGCTCTTCATTGAAATATTAATTGTTTTAATTGATTGCAACATGATATACTGATGGAATAATTAGAACTGCAACCTCTATTTTGTTATGTAAAGAGAGAATATGCTAGTTAGAGTGGGCTGGATTTTAAAAACCTTCTGAAGATGAACTGGATGTCTGGAAGGTGACAAAATGGCACAAATGGCATTAAGAGCAAAGCCTGACATTTGGTTTTATTCATGGAATGTGGTCATCACTGGCTCATCTAACATTTATTGATGTAATCAATTGATATATGTTGTAAATTACTGTGACCCAGAACTGATTCTGTGGCCCTCCGCATCCCTTATCCTAACACTTTGCCTTCTATTAGTTAACTAATCCTCTCTCCATACTAACATACAACTCCCAAACTATGGACTCATCTTATTAAGTAGCTTTAGTGCAGTGGCTTATCAAACACTTTTTGGATATCCAAATATATTGCATCTATTTTTACACACCCCTTTATATCGGCCATAAATCAATAGGAAACCAGCTTATCCTGAATGTCCTCGTAATTAACCCATGGCTCTTGAAGGATTGAATCAGCGAAGGGCTAGAGCTCCTGCCAAAATTATGGCAATTTTTCTGTTATTAATCCTATCATTTGCATATTAATCCACATGTTGTTGTTTCAGGTTAAAGCACAGCTCTTGGCCATAGTTATTTACAACATATATCAATGGCTTGGATGATGGAAGTTAATGCACTGCAGATCAGACAAAGTAGGAGGGAAGACAAGTAGTGTGGATGAGACAAAAAGACTCCAAAAGGGATATAAATAGGTCAACTGAGGGGACAAAAACTTGACAGTTAGAATACAATGCGGAAATATGCGAGGTTGTGCACTTTGGCAGGAAGAAAAGAAAAGTTGGATATTATTTAAGGAGGAAAGACTGCAGAAAGCTGCAGCACAGAGGGATTTTTGGGCCTTTGTGCATGAATCACAAAATACTAGCATCCAGGTGCAGCTGGAAATGGGGAAAGTAAATGGAATATTAGTTTTTAATATCAAAGGGAATGGAATATAAAAATATAAACTACACAAGGCACTAATTGGACCACACCTGGAATATGGTGAACAGTTTTGGTCCTCTTATCTAAGAAAAGATATAATGGCATTGGAGTTAGTTCAGAGAAGATTCACTAATCTGATCCCGGTATGGAGGGACTGTCTTATGAAGGGTAGATTGGGCCAGTATTTAGTTGAGTTTTGAAGAAATAGAAGCAACCTTATTAAAACATTCTTAGGGGATTTGTCAGGAAAAATCGTTTCCTTTTGTGCAACAGTCGAGGGCCAGAGGGCATAACCTCAGAGTAAGATGCTGAAGGGACAACAGCACACACCATTAGCAAACAATCCCAAAAGGAGGATGAAAACTGCAATTTCACCTGTGGCTTGACCACTTGGAATCAATTATTAGAAGAGGATCTGGTCCCACAAGAACACAAAGTGATAATGGTTTAAAGAAAATCTTATGGAGCCTGGAAAGTGTAGACCTCCCTGCCTAGACCTCCACTTGTCCCCTTCCACAAAATCCTTCTAAAACTCTCTCCCAAAAACCCACCTTGTTGTCAGTGCAATTTGAGGTTGGATAGCAGTCTCCTGCTTCTAGCCCCTGCCATCTGTCAGCTGGTACTTACTGCCTATATTGAATTGTCAGCTGAGCATTGCCATACAGATGTGGCATGGAAGTTAAAATTCGTTGGCCTCACCTGCCGTGCTTGGGGTATCTTGACACGTGCTTTAGCCTTTGTCTCCTCTGTTGATACTGGCAGAATAAACTCTCAGAGTGTGTGTTCCCAATGCATGAAGCCAGTGGAAACAGCTGAGGGGATGCATTTACATATGTGAAGAAGAGCCCAGGTGACATTGATCTCCTGAACCAGGAATCTCAATAGCCAGTATGAAATACATAAGGGGATAATATCAGGTACAATTAAGAATAGCCTGAGATTCTAACTTTTAATATTTACAATCAAACAGAAAACTTGGGCATCTGAAAGTCAAAAAATAAATCAGCCAGTTGATTCATGTCTGTCACATGCTGTTTGATGTTGACCCATAACCACTTACACAACAGCCTAGAGAACATTTAGCATAACATAATAGTTTCCTGAATCATTATTTATACAGGCTTAGACCTCACAGTCACAAAATATAATCAAGAAATGAATAGCCCAAACTGCTCCTCTTTCCCCACTCCTATATCCATTTCACTGGGAAGGTGGGTGGCCTTTTAATTTCTGGTTTAACCCTATAACTAAATTAATACTCTAAATAGGTGCAAAGGCATGTCTGGCTGAGAAAGAACCAAATTTCATTTAGTCATCCTTCTACCATCTTAGTAGTGACAAGATGTGATAGTACAGTGTAAGCTAATCCTAGCAATCAAATTCTGAAATGTAATTTTCTGAATCAATCGTATTTGCATTCGCTTAATGTAATACTAACTGCTATGCGGTAACTGGTGGGCTCTAATCTTTCATTCTGGAGGATTAAAACCTTCATGCTCAGAATATACAACATTAATGGAGATGTTCCAAAGCTTCTGCCCTGTGAATATATTGGCAGCATCACCATGATTACAGGCAGCCACTGCACTTTCACTTTGTATCGACGTAACCTCAAAATGCTCTAATTCTGCGCATGCTTGTCTGTGCTGCACTTATTGGCCTTAAGTACAGCCAGAAAATTTCCTTCTCAGTCAACATATTACAATCAATTGCGTACCACATCAACGAATAGCTGATGGCATCAGTTCAACCAGTAATATTTGACTAATAAGCTACTTATATGAGCTAACATCCTTTGCATTTTTCTTCACTTATCAGTTAATATCTTGCCTCCATCACATTATAATTTCAGGCCAGAGATTAACTTGACACTTTGGCTATGTGTAGAAGATCTATGGTTGGTCATTCACTGTTTTAAAGAACAAAATTCATGACTTATGTTTGTACCTGAATGCACAAACATGTCAAGAGAAAAAGAATGCAATCTTAGAAAAAAATCATCAGGAAATTGGAAGCAATACAATTTAAATTACTTATTAGTATTGAGTTAGCTAGAACATGTTCATCTAGTCCTTGATTTGAAAAAATATTGTGATAGATAACATTTTTACATATCTTGTAACAAAATAAACATTACTATGTTGATTAGCTTTACTTATCAATGGTGTAACGTTCATTTATCTTGCTTCTATTTAGAGTCACAAATATGAAATTATTTATAAGTCAAGTAGACAGGGAATGTTTTAATATCATAAATATAAACCGAGCATCATTCCACCCTTGTGCAACTATGGAAATCAAGTCAAAATTCGAGGATCAATACTTAAGTCCAGTCCAACCTGACCAGAGACATCAGCATGGGGTCATGTTTGAGCAAGACAATTACTGTAGCAAATAAGCATTAATTTAAAAATATAATAAAGTAATCAGAATATTTAATTAGGACTGAAAATTAGCAGAGGAAACAGAATATGATGAACACCATTACATTGCAAGACTAAATGTAACATTACATTGCTTCCAGAAAGCATAACAGCAACGTTTTTGGCAGTGTTATGAATGTGCTTTGAGGTGCAACTTACTATCATAGAATCACTGAATCTGTACAGTGTGGAAGCGGGCTATTTGGGCCATCGAGTCTACACTGCCCCTCCAAAGAGCATCCCATCCAGACCTACCCAAACCCAGCCCCCTACCCTATCCCTGTAATCCTGCATTTCCCATGCATCATCCACCTAGCTTGCACATCCCTGGACAGTTTGGACAGTGGGAGGAAATCGGAGCACCCGGAGGAAACCCATGCAGACACGGGGAGAATGTACGTACTCCACACAAACAGTCACCCATGGCTGGAATCAAACCCAGGTCCCTGGCACTGTGGGGCAGCAGTGTCAACTCTGAGCCACTGTGATTTGAAGCTAGAAGTTCTGGACAGAGGCAGGGACATTAGTCACTGCTGCCACAAGTCCTCCTATTACAGTGTGGATAACAGACTGCAATTTCAGCCTGTGGTTTGATCATGTGAGTAGTATAGTGACTTTACTGCCGTATCAAACCTGCTGGCAGTTATAGGAATCCAATGAGGTGGTTTTTTAAATATATTTTTATGGTGAGCCTGGAAAAGCATGTGTGTTTCTGTGGATTAAAGTCTATATTAAAGGGTTCTTAAATTTGGCTATTTAATTTGTGCTAAGCAATCTGTTGTTAGGCCACTGCTCAATGCAAATTTGAAGGAGGTGTAAGGAAGTGAAGACTGAAAACAAATCACAAGTAAACAGACATTTCAACTGAATTTACATAACCTAAAATTATCAGATGCTTATAGCAACTTTGTTTTTGTATTGCTCTTCCACATTAACCAAGCAAAATTACTTCATCACAGATTCTGCAGAATTACTCTTCAAGTCATGTCACATTTTTTTCACAGATTTAAATTGCAATAAAATTGAGATTTTAGACAGAGATTTCATTTTTGGCCTATTCTTTGAATTCTACCTCCAAAGTTATGAATGTTCTCTTCAAAATGGCAGTAAATCTCACATACTTTAATTCTGAGCTAGTTATTAACTATAATTCCAGCCTTCTGTCATGTATAGAGTAAATATCAACTGTACCAACTTTATTTTCCAAGTGATCTAAAGGTTTCCTACCACATTTTCCAACCGTGAAGTTAAAAAGAGCTTCTACATGTGTCAGTGGTCTAATTTCAAGAGTCGCTTCATAATTAACAGTTATTATTGGTGCCAATGGGCAATTGGATGTCTGAAATGTGATGTATATTTTCTGTTGGCCTATTTTGCGGTTATCATGCAGTGGATGAATTAATGGAAACTTCTGTGATGTTTTCCTCTGAAATAGCTAGTTTGTTAAAATTGCTGTTTCATCCAACTCTTGAAAACCATTCTCCCATACTTATTAATTACATAGCACAACAAATATATAGTGAGAAAACATTACTATTTATTCTATTTTTAAACAAAACAGAGACTAACAAAGATACCACAACTGGCAGTAACAATAACCAAGCTAGAAGTAATACTTACTTATAAAACGTGACTAATGTGTGCACTTGTTATGTGGACAAATTTGCTCCAAACATTTCTTGGGCAGGCAGTCACAGTGGTTACATACTCTTTTAAAGTGTTTTCTTGTGAAGAATGTCTCACTGCAGATTTGAAAAGAAATCTTCCTTATATGCTGAGACATCTTGCAAGATAATTCAACTCATTTACAAATAACTACTTCATTGTATTAATGAAAATGCATTTTAAATGTCCTTTTGAAACACTCCTTACTATTATATTCCTATCCTATGGACCAGAGCACACATGAAAGAGAAGGAAATAAAGCTGTTTGACGAAAATGTGATTCAAGGTAATTAAAGGGGGAGTGTCTCATGTAGAGTACAAATGGTAAAATAGACTAGTTGGGCTGATTGGCCAATTTCTATGGTATAACATCTATGATATTGGTTTGCAGCAGGTAAAACATCTGTGTCCCAAGAGGAATGTGGTGGCTTTGAAAGAACAGTTGTTTCAGGAATTAAAGCAAAGACCCTCTCCACTGGGACAAAAAAAGCCAGTGTTCACCTGGCCTGCAGATTCTCCCCTAGTATTTATATTTTTCTCAGGCATGTAGACATAAAAGAATAGCCATCAATATGTTTAAGTGCAGTTTAGAAGGTGATTAACCAGAGGAAAATCCAAACTTTTCAGCATGTTTTAAATTTGGCTTTGCATTTATTTTAGTACCAAAATCACCTTAAGTGCAGATGTATATAGCTCCATTTGCAGGACTGCATTCTGCAAGGTTTTAGTTTTTCCAGTACGTGAAGGTACAGCAATAACAAAAAGTCACCATAGTTCAGACCCGAGTTCAAATTCAGTGGGTGAGACAGTTCAAACTCAAGTCTTGAACTTTGACATGCTATACTTCAAGTTCCTGAGAATATCTCTAATACAGAGATATGCTAAAGAAGAGCTCCGTCTGAATGAAAGTGTAATGATCATTTATGTTCATATTGCTTTCCTTTGATAATTTTGCAAGATCTTTTGCTCTTTGTGGTCTTAGCTTGAACCTTGCCTTGATGTATTGACCCATATATCTCACAAATCTCCAAAACAGATTCTAATACTGATTCTGATTCAGTTACAAACCAGAGTTAAGGAACTTGGAAACTTAAAATTGTTATGGCCAATCTCATTCTTGAGATGGTGCTTGATTACAAACTCTAATCAATACCACAAGTCTTAAAAGGAACAACACTGGGAAAAAAAATCATTGTTACTTCTTACCTGTGTCATCAATTACATAAATGAAGCCACAGAATTATAGAAATTTAAGGCTAAATTAATATGGGACACATGGCCCTGATTTTAATGGATGAATAGAGAGGTGTATGCGTCTACAGAGCACATCTACAAATGTCAGAAAAGCTCAGGTTTCATCATTAGCCCTCATTTCCAGGGTCAATAACAAAAATCACGGACCCTGGTGCTGTTCCTGGTCCTTTCAACACCCTGAACCAAGCTCAGTGGCCCCGTAGAGTCCCAGGCTCCAGTTATTGAGTCCTGATGTATTAGTCCTCTCCCAAGCCCTATTCACTTCCATAAGCTTAGCTTGGCCTGCTCATTGCATTAATTGGAACTGTTTATTCATCCACATTGTGCAATTTCTGGTGAGAACTCAGTCTAAAATTTAACAGGAGAATGTACATCCTAAAAAGGACCTACTTTCACTGAATATTCACTTTGCTTTGCTACAGAGAAGCTTTGAACATTTCTGGATGGTCAGCAATAAAAAAAAGGTCCCCAATTTCACTGATGCTTTCCTGAGTTTGCTGTTGTCAGCACTGGTGCCCAGGACAGATATCCTATTCTCCAGCAGTTGAAAGAACCAGCACTGTCACCATTAAAGCTTGGTTGAGAGTTGGCACAAGAAGTAAGCAGCAGGAACATCACTTAGAGGATCTGAAAGAGGTGACACAATAATTGTAATTACTTCAGCAGGCCAGGAAAGGTGAGTAGAGCTTGTCTGTCCTTTATTGGTCTTGCACAAAACAACATTCTCACATATGTACTTCTCCTTCCTCCACCAATCCACCCATTATCCAAACCTGCATCAATTCCCAAGAGGATACTGTACTACCTCTCATATTCACTCCAAACACAGTTGCCTTGTGCTTCCTCCATTCACTACTGTCGCTGATGCCATCCTTTTCTGAACTGAACACTTGCAGTTCCTTTCGATGTTGCTTCTCGAAAAATATTCAACAGTAATCGAACCTTCTGCCTAACTTCTTTTTTAATTCACTCGTGGGAAATGTGTTTCACTGGCTGAGCCAGCATTTATTGCCTGTCCCTAGTTATTCTCAAGAAGGTGGTGGAGCACAATGTTCCAAGTTGCTTCACAGGAATCTTACCAAACAAACTTTGACACCAAGGCAAACAATTAAGTATTAGAGCATCTGACTAATGAATGGTCAAAGGGGTAGATTTAAATAAGTGCTTTATATAGAGGGGTAGCGCGGCCAAAGTGGGAGGAAATTTCAGAGCATGGAGCTGGATAGCTGATGACATCTTTGTCGATTGTGGATCAATTAAAATTCGGAGAAACAGAAGGTCAGATTTATGGGAGCACACTCACTTGGAAGGTTGTTTTGCTGGATGAAGTGACAAAGATAGAAAAAGGTTAGTGGAATTTGGCAATGTCATTACAGAAGTCAGTGTAAGTCAGTGAGTATATGGCTGATGAAACTTAAAGCTATTAAGTATGCATGCAACAGACCCCTGTTCTGAATGAATTAAAATTTATGCAGGATATAAAATGGGCAAATATTAATTAATGCTTTAGAATTGATAGATGATGTCATTACAAATGTGTGGATGTCAGCAGCAGATGAATGGCACGAGCTACATGCCTCTACATTCCTTTCTTTGCTGAAGGTAACCTCTGCCTCCTGCAGAAGAGGGCACTTTCAAAGAAGATATCCCTCAAGGATTCATTGTCTTCATCCTACATTCCACTCAGGAACTTGGACACAGATTAGCACTCTGTATGGCTTGACTGCAAGGTCAGGAGTTCTGCTTCTGGTGATTCAGAAGTTGATACTGGTGGCAATGTCAGTACTAGAGACAACACAGCACGCAAGGGCACCATTTTGCTTAGACCTTTCAGTAGGACAGTGAAATGGAGCCTTCAAATCCATGTGACAAAAAAGACACTTGTGAAATCAGCAGCTTGTAAAAGCTTTGGCAGCACAGTTCTGATATGACAATTTAAATATTATTCGTAATTGACTAACACAAAATCAAATCAGAATTTCACCCTTTCTCTTACCTCTTACTTCACATGCACACACACAGCAAACAGGATATAAGGAATGAATGGACCATTTCACAAAGTCTTATAATCCCCATGCTTCTGACATAATTGCAGAAATGAATAGGAGAGGAATTTGCTGGGAAACAAACATCATCAGTGGCATTCTATTTTCAGAAGTTATTGATAAAAGCACAAAGTGACTTATGACCAGGGCTCAAATAACATGTAAATCTGAAACTAGGAAAGTACTACTGGAATAATGTACAAATTATAAAGATAACATTTAAAACTAAAACCCTTCCATTTATTACACTAATATTTTTAGTGTAAATTTCCAATATTGGGCGATGCATGTGCTTATTATTCTATTAATTTAAAAAAATGTTCACCATGTAAGGACATTAAATGCGGGCAACTTAGAGGATTATCATCCTACTAGAACAAAACTCATTGAAGACTTTCTTTCTTTAGTATTTGACACCTTTTATGATATTAACTTCAAGGTTCTATTTAAAGAGTCACAAAATTGTCCTTATAAAATATGGAGCAGTTCAAGGTAGATATTAGAAAAATATGCATTTTTCTTGAAGTAATACTTTGAAATTTCAACACTGTATTTTTGATAACTGAGTGTGATTATTCTTTCATATTCTAAAACAACCCAAGGTTTAGTACAGTAAAGGAATATATGGTTCAAATTTGTTCTTTCATAGTTCCCGATTCCATTAATTTCACTGCAGTAAACAACTGCAAAGTTGGCTGGATATTGATGCAGTACTTATCACAAAAATGCATGTACCATATCAAATATTTACACTGACAAGAACAAAAATATCTTAATTTAATTAATTTATTATTTGTTATAAACCTGTGGTGGATCAGGAAAATGGCTGTGATCATGATAATCTCAGTATTAGGTCATTAAGTTTTGAATCTGAATTTCTTCCTTTATTGCCCTCACTCTGCACATGCTCACAACTAACAGAAGTTAAGCCTGGATAGAAGTCTAGCTGATGAGCAAATTTCTCTTAACACATCTTGTAAATTACTTGGCTCACAGAATTAACTGTTGGTTCATGATTCATTATTTGACTAAGCACCAAGACATCAATCATGTAAGGATGACAATCAAAGCTCAATTACTAAAACCATGCTGTTAATGATTGACAAAACTTTAGAACGAAGAAATTCACACATGATTTTCAGAGTCCTACATTGTAATAATCTTTACCTTGGCTTAATTCAAGCCGAGTAGATGGTAAAAAAAAACACAACGAATACTAGTTCATTAGGAATCCAGTAACTGTAAATTAGCAATCAATGGATAGGAGAGTTTGTCATAAAAGTCTCATTACAGTTGTTAGTTCAAAATGAATATGAATGTGCAGCTGAAATGTATCAAAGAGCAAAGAAAAATTGTTCAGTTATTTGCTTTAATGATATTTTATGTTAAAATGGTCTCCCATCTCTGCTGACCTCACGGGTGGCCTGGATGCAAAACAGGAGATTCACATCAGGCTTGTGGTATAAATGGTTGCTGAGAATCTTCTGTGCTTTTCTGAAGAAAAGGAAATCTCTGCTCAGCACATATGTTGCGCTGGTAAGTTAAAACCACTCAGTGCATAAACTGAATGTGTGCAGCTGTCAATATAAACCCTGAGAGAACACATTCAGTTCACAGCATCCTTATTCACACTGAATGAGAGCACTAAAGGGATGTAGTATAAATAGGCTATTTCAATTCTGTATAAGTTTTTTAAGAACTGAAGTAATTTAACACATGCTATGGTTCTTGCAACTGAATTCAAAAGTGTATGGGAGAAGAATTTGAAATAGCACAGCAAATTAAAGAAAACACAAATACATTTCCCCAAAGTCAGGGTGCCTCCAGTCACTTGAAATGCAGCTTATCATAAGATGTCTCCAGTTATTTTCCACAACTAAAACATTAAGTAAGGCTAGTAGAGAGAAAAGGGGCTGCGCAGTAAAAGAAACAGAAATTTTCCCTTCACATAGCAGCACGTTTTCTGAAACTAGTTTGCTTTTGTTTCATCACTGAAATTTTGTATTAATGTATGAACTATCAGGCAGCATGAAATTTACTCCTTTGCCTCTCAGCAATTACTTAATCTTGTTTTATTCCAGATTTAAATATGCATAATTTATGCAAAAAAATTGCAAGATACAAAAATGGTTTAACAATTGAAAAAAAACAGCAGGGACACTTTTTTTCACTTCACAAATAGTATATCAGCCTACCAACTATGTAGGCATTAGAACATAAGCATAATGCTGATCCGAGCTCTGCAAACTGCTTTGAAAATAGTTTAAAGGCACAAAGCGAGCTTCTCGCTGCTTAAGGAATACAAGGAGAGAAAACAATTCAGAATTATGTGAATTAGCACAAAACACCAGCTTGAGAGACTAGAGGCGAAGAATTCCTGTTTGAGTGTGCAAACAGTGAAAAAGGGAAGTGGGGGAGTAAAGGCGTTCATTTTTCCAATTTGCTAGCTCTGCCATTAAATCCCTTCATAAAAGGGTCAGTGGTTGGCACTGAAAGTGGGTCACGAGTTGTCTTTAGAAAAATGGGCAGAAAAGAGCAGCAGCGTTCCAGAGCCACCACTTCTATTTGAGAAGGAAACACTCCATTCTTGGTACACTGAACCTGTGTAGCTACCTCCAAATGATCTTCTCTGTTAGACTGAATCCTTTAAACTGTGGATTAGGCTGAACACAAAGGCATTATTCAAATAAGCACAAATCACCCAGCACTTGGGATATCTGTGTTTAAATGGAGCCTTCTTTTTGTTTTCTCAGATAGAATATGGATAGAAAACTGGATTCTAATTTGTTTGGGTTCACTGAGGCCCTTAATAAGCAGCAGAAAATTTGAAGTGAAGTTCTTTTTGAAGCACTGCATTTCTAAGTAGGGATGTTAAGAAGTGCTAAGAACACTAATTAAAGGGAAATGTGCTGCTTGCAAACAAATGGAGTCATACTGGTGAATTATTACAATGCCTTCTTTCAGATTCAGCAAATATTTAGAGACATTATTTCATTGTGTACTCTGTCCTTCACAGCCATAAAGTACTTGCAGACAAATGTCAAGATTCTGTGGCACTTTAAACTCTATAATGCCTTAACTGATATATTAGTGATGTTACTTATAAGAGTCTCAGAAATGGTTGCATTATTTTGTCAGCATGTTGTACAGAATAATTTATATTTCTAAAGCAGTTAAATCTGTTAGTAAGCTTTGTCTCACTATGCAAAATCACAAAACCATTAGTTAACCACTTAATGCTTCAAGGCATTATCCTTTCCCATTATTGTACTTTTATTACTGTGTAAAAAGTTCCAAAGCATACTGCTCAAAATGAAGAAAATGCAGGCCAAATGATTGTGTCTCTGTAATACACTCCAAGAAGGCAAGATTCTTATGCATTATTCATCTATGGTTGGCTCAAAGTAAACCACAAAGCCAAGTTAACGGCATACATCTAAAAATCTGACAGCGAATAAGCCTCTTATTAACAGCCAACTTTCAGAAGTGTAAACTTCAGACAAAACAGCATTGCTGTCACCTATTATACATGGCCAGGTTAAGGTATTGGTTGAATGACTGAATCAACAGCATCTTTTTTAATCATTAGATCTGAAAGAATAAGTAACAAATTAAGTTTTCAAAGGGATATGCATACACACTAGGAAAATATCACGAAGTACAAAATACTGTACCTGTTGCACACATGTACCATTAAGACTTTCAGACAGGGAGGGATGTTTCTACTGTTTTATTTTCCAATAGAGGTGTCATTAAAATGAGTCACTGGCAATCTTCCAAGCTATACCCTTTCGCTAGCGTGAGAAGGTTTCAGGAAAAGGGTACATGATTTGAAATTGAGAAAAGCTTGGTAATAAAATAGCTTGTGGCATTCCCCTTTGTATAGTGATACAAACAGAAGCTGGGATATAATCAGATTGAGGGTGAATTTATTCCTGCTGTAGAAGGCTTTTGTCCATCTTCTGGTACCTACCACATTGGATGCCTAATTGTCTGGCACCCCTATTCTTCTCGAATAGGTGGAATGCATGAAGTTTAATTTAAGTAGACAAAATTATACAGGAGTTTCCAACTGGCTATGCATTGTTCAAAGACTAATTTCCTTGCATTGATTATGTTTAGGCATAGTGTTAAAACCGAGTCTGGAAGAGCACACTTGCATAACTTTCAATGTTTTACCCAGTTCTTCTTTAGAAGATTCAGACCAGACTTGAAACATTAACTCTGTCTCTCTCTCTGCAGATGCTGCCAGGCCTGTTGAGTTACTTCAGCAATTTTTGCTCTTGTTTCAGATTTCTGTATTCACAGTATTTTACTTTTGGGTAACTTCTTTCTCTCAGCATGCTGTACCTTAACTGAACTCCTAACAATATCCAAAACATAAACTAATTTGTGGTAGTCATAACACCAGGCATATCATTTCCAGTAAAGCAACTAACTTAAACTACGACAACAAGGTGCAGGGCTGGATGAACACAGCAGGCCAAACAGCATCATAGGAGCAGAGAGGCTGACGTTTCAGGCCTAGACCATTCATCAGAAAAGGGGGAGGGGAAGGGGGTTCTGAAATAAATAGGGAGAGAGTGGGAGGCGGATAGAAGAGGGATAGAGGAGAGGATAGGTGGAGAGGA
>NC_063344.1:35991806-36029416 GCF_021869965.1 Rhincodon typus
TTCAGAACCCCCTTCCCCTCCCCCTTTTCTGATGAAGGGTCTAGGCCCGAAACGTCAGCCTCTCTGCTCCTATGATGCTGCTTGGCCTGCTGTGTTCATCCAGCCCTGCACCTTGTTGTCTCGGATTCTCCAGCATCTGCAGTTCCTACTATCTCTAACTTAAACTATGTGACTTCCAAGAAGTGTCTTTGAAAGAAGTCTCACTGTGTCCTTTCAATGATCTGTTAAAGGTTATAGGTTCAGATATCTTCTCAGGACTCCAAATGAACTTGAGCAAACTCCAGGTGCACAGAAGCCACCGTCTTTAATGGAGGGGCCTCCTGCAGCAAGCCAGGGGGAGAACAACTGTGAAAGCCAGAGGTGCAGTCCTTCAAAGAAGAATCCATGGAAAGGAAAAGCAACACCCGCGGCTTGAATAGTTTGCCTGGAGGGATTTCACATTCATTGCAAGAGACCTAAAAGCTTTGATCCTTAGAATTTTATTTAAAACAATGCCTCTAAGAACACTGGCCATGTTGAGGCATTCTCACCTGCAACAACAACATCCACTGCTTCAGGTGGGGGCTGCCAATTCCATCAAGCTGTTGGTCTTCTAACTGGGTTAGCAGCATTAGGATCCCAGGCACTATACTGAAAATGACAGCACAAGGAAAAACAACTGCTCATGTAACACCCACGTATAAGAAGGGAGGGAGGCAGAAGATGGGAATCTCTTGGTCAGAATTTAGAAACAAAATCAGAAATTGTTGAAAATGCTCAACAGGTCTGGCAACATCTGCGAAGAGAGATCAGAGTTAACGTTTCGGGTCCGGTGACCCTTCCTCAGAACTGATGGTGGCTGGGAAAACGTCAGTTTACTGACGTCAGTTTACTTAAACTGACGTTTTCCCAGGCACCATTAGTTCTGAGGAAGGGTCACCAGACCCGAAACATTAACTCTGTTTTCTCCTCCACAGATGCCGCCAGACCTGCTGAGCTTTTCCAGCAACTTTGTTTTTGTTCCTGATTTACAGCATCCGCAGTTCTTTTGGTTTTTCTTCATTGTTGGACACCATCCGGAAATATGTGGAAGCATCTCCAGTGAAGCTTCACACCTCCAGCACGTCTTGCTGCAGAGAGGTCTCACATGGATCAATGCTGTCTTGGTCAGATACAGATTACACCACAATAGCGAGGTGTTAATCAATCTCGATGTCTTCATAGTGGTTGCTGTTTTAACCCACGCATTTGATATCTTATTCTTCAAGTACTTTACACTTAATCCTTGACACTGTAAAGACATCCATCTCTGCCATTCTGTCCCCCTCCAATCGTTATATTTAACATGCTCACCAGATCTCTCCTCTCCTCAACATCCCTTTCTCTCTAAAGCTGTACACCAACCTCATCCAGAGGCCAAATTTCTCACATCACCTTCAATTTTGTCAGTTCCATTATTATACCCACATTTCTCTCTTTACAAAACTGCAATGGCGCCTGGATGACCTTATCTTCAGATTGTTCCAATGGCACACGCTTTCTCAAAACAGCAATCAGGATTTGCACTTCCAGCCATGAAATCCCCAACCTGCCATCTCTATTGCGGGCATACAAAATCCCGTCAGATGTATATAGAGGCGAATGTAAAATTTCCTTGATAAAATAATGGATAAAAGAATCCAAGCTATGTAAAATATCCTGGGATGCCTCCACTAAAAACAAATGATAGTACAACCTGGGTACATAATAGGTCTTAAAAATCTAATGCTTTTGCATCAGGCAGAGAGCTGATCTTTTCAGATTCTCTGGCCATCCTTTTAGCTTACTCTCCCAATCAGCAAACTTTACTCCCACTGGACCCACTGGAGTGCCAAGGTATTTTTCTGTCTTACCCGGGACGATATACTGAACAACAATCAGACTGAGCCTCCATTCCTTCAAACAATTATACAAGAATGTCTTACCCTTGCACATGAAATGGAAGCCCATTCTTGATATTAATTGTTCTTAAGTGTTCTTGATATTAATTGTGAGACCTGTATTATCACAAAAGCGTTGGACAATTTTAATTTTTTTTTAGCCATCCCAGAGTGAGATCCATTTACCACCGCAGCATTATCATTGGATAGGTTCTCCTTCCAAATCCATCATCACTCCTGATCCTATTTCCTCCAGGGTGCTTATCAATGGATCCATTGTGATATTAAACAAAGTGGGAGACAGAGGGTCACCTTGTTTAACACCACATGCTACTGATATAAAACCAGTCTTGCAATTATATCCCTCCACCACTGTCGTGTTATTCATGTATAAGTTCGCTATCAATTTAATAAACTCTCTTGGGAGGGATACTCTTTCCAAGGCTCTGACAAGCAATTTGTGCCCAACTGGGTCGAAAGTCACTAAAGCAACAAAAACAACAGCTGAATCTGTCCTGTTCTTCTTAGCTCCATTTATAATATTCTGGAGAATCATCTTATTCTCGTTGCATCCTGAGGTCGCTACCAGGAAGCCCTTCTACCTAGGATTCAGCTTCACTACACTGCTAAGCCTTTTCACCAGTATTGTGGTAAAAATCTGTAGCAGGATAGGTCCAATGGTGATGGGCCGCCAATTATCAATATCCTTCAAACTATCCTTGTCATCCAACTTTGGTATCAACACTAAATAAAAACCAAAAGAACTGCGAATGCTGTAAATCAGGAACAAAAACAAAGTTGCTGGAAAAGCTCAGCAGGTCTGGCAGCATCTGTGAAGGAGAAAACAGAGTTAACGTTTCGGGTCCTCACTGGACCCGAAACGTTAACTCTGTTTGGTATCAATACTATTTTGCTGTTCTTCAAAACATCCAGAATAACTCCAGTTTTAACCCACAAGGTGAATAACCTGGGTAGACGAGTAACATCCTGATGATGATTTGCCAGAATGCCCTTAAATCCCCAAACATCAGGTCCCTCGACTATTTTTGGGTCTATCTCCCTGATGGCATCGTCTACCTCTTCCTTACTCACTGGATCCATCAAACAATCGAACGGAGTAACTCCCTCGTAGGATGCAAACCTAGTTATACTTGTTTTATTGTTGCGCACTGACAGTTTTTCTCTAAATGTTCGTTCCAAATCTTCTCTACAAAGGGGGCATAAACAATTAGAAGGTTCCCTCATCAACTCTCCAGCAAGTTTTAGTTTTATATAGTAGTTGGGCTGAGGTTGATTGGCTCGCCGAGCTGGTTTGTTGTTCCGCAGACGTTTTGTTACCGTGCTTGGTAACATCCTCAGTGCACCCTCTGATGAAGCATCGGTGTGTTTTCCCGCCTGGTTTTTAAACTCTGGGTTCCATTGTGATGGATTGCCTCACTTCCGGGTTTCCTCCATAGTGGAATGTATACAGGATCAAGTTCAATGTGTTTATTAATAGCATTAATAAACCCTGTATACATTCCACTATGGAGGAGGCTGGAAAACACACCGACGCTTCATTAGAGGCTGCACTGAGGATATTACCCAGCATGGTAACGAAACGTCTGCGGAACAACAAACCTGCTCGGTGAGCCAACCATCCTCAACACCCAGAACCCGAGCTACAGATCTACTCCAAAACCTTAGTAGTTGGGCTGTTTTAAAACATTATTTCCTCCTCGCATACCTTCTCCATGCTCCATTTCTATTCCTAGACTTATTCTCCAGAATCAGTCTCCCTTTCCCTTGTCGTATATCATCCTCCTCCTTACCTATTTTACTATCTATGTTATTACCCTTACTCTGCCTATTTTCTTTCCTTTTTAGCAGCCTGTATGTAATGGAGTCAACCAAATATAATTCTCACTTTAAAAATTCCTGACCATCTCTCTTATTAATACATTCCTCTGCTTTCCTCAATAATTCCTCCACGGTACACTGTCTTAGCTCCTGAACATTAGATCTATCAAATTTCACCTGCCCAAACTCTGACCTGATACTTCCATATCCCCAGTATCTACATCTATCTCTACAACCTGAGAATCTTGAGGAACAACCACTGCTATACTCTTATCTGCAGTCCTGAGAAGGTCCTTCGTTTATCAGAGATCTGCTTCAGCATCTTTGATGTCAGGACTCTTGCTATTTTCTTCTTAATCTGTTTATTGTCCTTATATTCCTCCTCTAATTTAAGCAATAATCTGATCTCTCCCTCAGTCCAAATCCCCTTCCGACCACCTACCCTATTCTCATTCCCCACTTTCCTATGATTCTCTATCCTTCTCTGGTTCCTCACTGTTCCTCACTACCACCGTTCCACAACACTCTTCATCTAGAAAGATGAAATAACAGAACTGGCTGCAGTGGCAGGCTGATTACGTTCAAATTGAAGTTAAATCGTGGTGATAGCTTGTGCGAAGTGTCATTGCCACAGTAGGAGTATGGCATCTGTCTCAACACAGATGGATGAGTTCAGGCCCATTGTTCACAAGTATAGGGAATGGCATCCGTGTTGAGATGGATGCCATACTCCTATTGTGGCTATGACATTTTGCACAAGCTACCACCATGGAGTGAACTTGCGGGGCAGTTTTATTTTTGTCTGGTTTCCGGCCCATCCGGAACTTGGAAGACTAACATCTACCATTTTGAAAGGTTAGTCTCATAATGAAGAGTCCAGTGATTAATAAATGTGACTTCAATTTCAACATAATCAGCATGCCACTGCAGCCAGTTCAGTTAGTTCATCTTTCTAGATGAAGAGTGTTGTGGAACAGTGGTAGTGCCCTTACCTTTAGACGTGAAGGTCTCAGTTCAGGACCCATCTGTACTGGTCATTTTTCCATGTCTGAACAGGAAATTTTAAAAAAAAATCACCTTACACCATTTTAATTGTGGCCAGATTTCTTGAAACATAAAAACTAGGGGCAGGAGTAGACCATTTGGCTTTAAGAGCCTGCTCTTCCTTTCAAAAGGATCAAGACAGATCATCTTTCTCAATATCATATTCCCGCTTTCTCTCCATACCCTTAAATGCCTTTAACATCTAAAAATGTATTTATCTCTTTCTTGAATATACTCAGTGACCTGGCCTCCACAGTCCTCTATGGTAGCAAATTCTTCACCTTCTGAGTAAAGAAACCTTTCTTTATTACAGTCCTAAATAGCCTACTTCATATCTTGACACTATGACTGCAGATTCTAAACTCTCCAACCAGGGGAAATATCTTTCCGAAATCCGGTTTCTCTTGCCCTCTTAGAATCAGATCTCCTCTCATTCTTCTGAGCCCGAGTGAACCCAAGGTAAATCAAACCATTCTCTTGTATGACAGTCCTGCCATCCTGACATCAACCTAATGAGGCGAACTCTCGCTGTACTCTCTCTATGGCAAATATACCATCTCTCAGGTAGGGAAACCAAAACTGCACGCAATAGTCCAGATGTAGTTTTACCAAAACCCTATACAACTGCAATAAGACATCCTTATTTCTGATATCAAATCGTCTTGCAAGAAGGCCAACAGATAATTTGTCTTCTTAATTGCTTGTTAGACTTGCCTGCTTACATTTATTAACTAATGTACATGGACACCCAGATCCTTTGTAAATCTATATTTCTGAATATACCACTATTTAAATAATAGTCTACCTTTCTGTTTTTATGCTAAAGTGTCTAACTTCACATTTAACTACATTGTACTGCATCTGCCATGTGTTTGCCATTCACTCAACTTGTCCAGATTGCCCTGAAGCCACCGAACTCACAATCCCGCCTTGTCAGCAAACTTGCAAATATGGCATTTGGGTCCATCTTCCCTCCTATATGTATCATGTTACAGCTGGGCCCCAAGCACTGATCCCTTCCATACACCACTAGGCACCACCTGCAACTTGGGAAAAGATCCATTCATTCTCACTCTTTGTTTCTGGTCTGTCAACCAATTCTCAATCCGTGTCAGTATATTACTCCTAATGATACATGCTTTAATTCTGCCCCTTATGTGGATCCTGAACAAAAGTCTCCTTGAAATCCAACATCACCATATCCATTAATTCTTCCTTATCTATTCTACTAGTTACATCTTCAAACAATTCCAGAAGATTAGTTAAGCATGATTTTCCTTTCATAAACCCATGCTTTGTTGAATTCTGTTAATGCTTTCCAAGTGTTCTGTTAAAAAGTCTGCACGATTGGTGGTTCAAGGCCACCCACAGACTAATGCATGAATTTAGGGCCCTCCTGTGGCTCAGTAGTAGTGTCTCTACCCCAGACCAGGAGGCTGAGATTTAAGTCCCACCTGCTCTAGAGACCTGTAATAACATCTCTGAACAGGCTGATTAGAAAAATAGATTAGTTTTTTTTTTCGAAGGTCTTTTATAATAGACACCAGCATTTTCCCCACGATAGATATTTAGACTAATAGTCTATAATTCTCTGCTTTTTTTTTCTCTCCTTCCTTTTTTTAAATAATGGGATTAGATTTGCCACCGTAACCCTAACCGTAACCCTAAACCAATCTGTAGAAGCTACTCTAGAATCTATAGAATTTTGGATGATGACCACCATGCATCCAATATTTCCAAGGCCACTCTTGGATACAGATTGTCAAGCTTTAGTGATTTGTCAGCCTTTGACTACATTAATTTCTCTAGGACCATTTCTTTACTCATGTTGATTTTCTTCACAAGACTCTGGATTCCCTAACATTTCTGGGAAGTTATTGTATCCTCTTCTGAAAATATGTATTGAAGTCTTCTGCCATTTCTTTGTTCAGCTTCATAGATTCCGCATTTCTGACTGTAAGGGACCTACATTTGTCTTTACTAACTCTTTTCTCTTCATATTTACATAGCAAGGACCTATTGAGAGTACTTGGTGGTCTGATTGGCATCCTATGGTCTCTCAGATAACATGATTCAATGGAACAATGCGCATTCACTCAAATGTCTTCCCCGTTGCTGATTACACACAGTGTCGAGGAGTGCACATAACATTGCCATGTCCTCACCCATGAGACAAAGGTGCCATGAGAGAGGCCCCTGTGATAGGCTAGGATGGTGGGTGATAGAGGGAGGGGTGGGGGGTGGCTCCTGGTAGCTACTTCATGCCACTGATGTTTTGTTGGATCATCTTACATGAGGTCATTGATTACTACCACGCTTGAGAAAGGGTATTCTAAAGGCCAGAAGGCATTCCTGCAGTCATATATGCCTCCTGAAATATTGTTGGCAAGGAACTGTCCTCTCAAACCAGACAGAAATGTAGAATCAGAGCGAATGCATACTTGTTGGGTCTTTGGCCAGCCAGCTGTGACAGTAACTTCTGAGGGGGCATAACCTGGAGCTTCATAGAGAAGGATGTCAGGGATAAATTTTCCCTTTAGAAAGACTATGCTTTCATTTACTGAATCTCATAGATCTTCTTGTTCATAATCTGGTGAATATCACAGCCCTCAGCTCATTGATGCATTTGGGATATCACTGATGCTCTCTTTGCTACAACCTACCAATCAAAAATGGAACACAGCAACGTAAGAATTAGGAGCAGAAATGTCTCTTTCCTCCTCATTGCAGGGTCAGGCAGTGAATGTATTATGATTCTCAGCCATTGCTGGCACCTCGCGGGTTCAGAATGCAATCGATCACACTCGTGGAAAAATTAAAGTATACTACCATGCCTTCGTGAAACTCAGAGACCTGCCACGTTTTGTATATCTTGGCCCACTCACAGGCACCAACCTCTTTCAAAGACCATGTGAGACGAGGGATATCCCCTCCATACCTAGCTGATGACATTTCTAAGAAATCTCCAGAACACTGCCAAGGAGAAAGACAGTTCTTCCCAAACTTTGACCAGGGTCAATATAAAATATAGGCATCTTTAAGATGTGGTTCTACTTGTCAAATGATGCCATAAAGTATACCCCAGACAGGATGCCTTTGTATTATAGTGGAGAGCTGACCCCTCCACAATCTGTGTCATGCATAATTTTGGTGAAGTGCGTATCATATTTTGGGTGAGGAGGTGAGTTACTGTACTGCAGAAGTGAAAGAAAACATCTGGTAAGAAAGATAGGTAAGCGCATACTGAGATGGACCAGGATAACCATCAAAGAGAAGAAATTGGGCAATATTCTTCTGAGCTAGTGAGGTTAGAAACAGAATTATAACAATTTGTTTCCATGGTGACTGAGATGGGTTGAGACATGGTTGGTAGCAGATCCCAAGAAAAGGAATTCATGGAATGTCTGTGAAATAGTTTCTTGGAGCAGCGCCCACTAGGGAACATGGAATGCCCTGATTAAACAGAGTCAACCTGCTTGGTTTAAAATTTAAACAAGGCCTGGCAGTAACTATCAATCAGCAGTAATTGATGTCTTCCCCATGGCAAGATCTCTACCAATCAGAGTCAACTTGCCAACACATCAACACACTTCTGTCATGCAGTTTACTTGTTGGTTTTCTCTTTGATGAATACAAGACAAGATCCTTCAATATAATGTGTCCTTTTTTTCAGGAATACTCACATTTTAGGCCATTCCCTCCATTCAGCTTCACTATTATGATAAATTGATATGTGTTATCTTTAATGGCCACCTAACAATCATAAGTGTTGCTCTGTAGCTTTGAGAACCCCCAATAAAGGAGACGCCTTTCCATTCAAGAGCATGTAGATACATGACAGATTCTGTGTCACTACCACAATATTTATATGATGACTCCACCAAATGGACATCCCAGGCCCTGGTTCTTCCCCCAGACCTTATTTTTACTCTCAGTGTCCCCACGAGTAACCTATAGCACCTTGACTACAATCCTCAATTTATAAGTGTGGACTTCCACTACAAATGAGGCAATATTGAGTCACCCATTTTGTTGAATATGAGGGTGGTCCAAACAAATGGCAATTGAAAGGCAGAATATCCTTTTGCTAGTAGAAGATGCACCACATCTTTTATGTTGGAGAATCCTCTAATTTGCTATTAGTGGGTTATGACTACAACGGATGTTCGAACAGTGTAAGTGAATATATATTTACAAAAATACAGATTATATACAATATCTGAATACCCAGCCCACTGTTATACCCTCAGAATTGTTTTTAAATTCTCCCTTCCATTATTTCTAGCTGCAGGCCCACATTTTGCAGCTGGGGTGCAAGGGCACAGACAACTGGTATGCTTTGATGACTTTGAAGTCATTGGCTGGTGCTCCCTGGGACTTCAGGGGCCTAGATGTCAGTGGTCTACTGAGGGTATTCTGCAAAAGTGTAGGCTCACCTTCCTCAGACTGAACTGCTGGAAGAGACGGCAGCACTGGCACAGGGCATGTGGTGATGCAGGACACTTTTGTAGTGTCCTGAGAAGAAACTGCTGGTTGTTTATTTGTTGCTCCGCTTCTCTGTGGGTACCTGCTGATACTACACTGTCTCATTGAGAAGATAGTGCAGTATAAGTGAAGTTGCCTCCCTTTGCCTTGCCATTAGGGCTGAGCAGCCAAAGCTAGAGTGGTGAAGTTGCAGTTCGAAGCAGATATCTAGCAACAATGGAGCATTGTTGTGGACTTGGATCTCTAAGGTAACTGCCACTCTTTTGAAGGAAGCAGCCAGGCATTTGCATGCAGCAGCCACCATAGTGAGAACATGGAAATGCTCCCCCAACTTGGAGTCCAGTCTACTATGGGCCTCTGGTATGCCTGCCTGATGTTCTTCTGCCTCTCTCTGTAGGATATCATTCATTATCTTTCTGCACTATTTGCATTCTAGTGGTGAGCGCCACTGTCACTGAAATTTGTTGCAATCTAGCTCTAGATCAGACTGGTTTAATGAGATCCTGATACCAGACACTGGGAAGAGGACACCCCTTCTCTGAGTAACTATATCCAGTAGCAGTAAAAATCGGTAAGTATCCTTCCCCACATAATATCTATAGCTTAGGCTATTACCAGGAAGAAGGATTGGGAACAGTGAATCAACCCATAGCATCCCAGATGGTTTGAGCAGAAACCAACAGATAGAAGTACCTCTTTGGAAAGATTATCCTTTTTTTTTCAAAGCAACATCTGTAAACATTGGCGCCAGATTCTGCTTCCTTGCAGGCAACTTTTGGCTGTTGGGATGAGCACTGTAGGCTCCTAGGAAGATACTGACTTATCACAATTAAAATGTTGTCTAAGGACGTTTAAATATTACATCAGAACCTTCAACATTAGAAGATTCCACCGGAGGCAAGAACTGCATTCCCATTCATATTGGGGAGGTGACAGCCTAGTGGTATTATCACTAGACTGTTAATCCAGAGACCCAGGTAATGGTCTGGGAGCTAGTGTTTGAATCTCCACTATGGCAGATGTTGGAATTTGAATTCAATAAAAATCTGGACTTAAGAGTCTAATGATGACCATGGAACCATTGTCAATTGTCAGTATAACCGAATTGATTCACTCCTATCCCTTAGGGAAGGAAGCTGCCATTCTTACACGGTCTGGCCTATGTGTGACTCCAGACTCAGCACAGCAATGTGGTTCACTCTTTAATGCCCTCTGCATAATTAGAGATGGACAATAAATGTTGGCCTAGCCAATGATGTCCACATCCATTGAATAAGCTAAAGAAAAAAACCTCATGTGATTTGCTTGTATAACATCTTATCTACATAGATGATGAGGTGAAAAGCATGTAATTGTATGAGGTAACTCACACTGAGCATTGGTAGATGTCATACCATCTAAGTTGCTCACTATCAAACTTTATTACCAAATGGAAAATCTTGTCCACAATGTAGAAAAATATGAAGGTATCCACTTTGGTGGAGAAACAGAAATGCTCAGTATGTGTTGAATGGTAGGAGAGTCAGACGTGTTGATGTCCAAATGGACAATGTTGTTTTTGTTCATGAGTCACTGAAAGTTATATTCAGGTGCAGCAAGCAATTACAATGTTACTGATCGCAACAGGACTTAAATACAAGGGTAAAGGCCTACAATTGCATCGAACATTTACGACAACATGCCTGGTATATTGTGTCCCATGTTTGTCTCCATTTCTAAGGAAGGATAATCTTGCCAAAGAGGTTCTTCAATGATTGGGTTTCTGCTGGAACCTTCTGGGATGCGATGGGTTGATTCATTGACCCCAGTCCTTCTTACTGGTAATAGTCTAAGTTATTAATACTAATTGGGGAAGGATACACACATTACACATAAGGTAAAAGATAGGCTCTGTCTTAGTTAAATGTTAAAACTAATTAAATGTTACTTAGTTACATTGCATCTAAATTATATGACTGAGACAATCAGCCCCAAATTAAGAACACAGCAATTGGTACAGGACATTTAAAACTGGTTAGCTCCTCACAGGAACGATCCTTTATATCCTGTAAGGTTAGACTTACTCAATGTCAGCTAACACTTTCAGCACCTAACTGCCTTAAACTACAGAGAAAGTGCAACTAAGGTTTATCAGAAGGATTCCTGGCATGGCAGATTGTGCCATGAGGAAATATCAGGGTGACTGGGTCTGTATTGTCTAGAATTCAGAAGAATTAGAGATGATCTGAATTAAATATACAAAAATTATCACATACTTCAACAGGGTAAATGGAGGAAGGTTGTTTCCCCTGGCTGCAAGATCTGGAGCATACAGTCTCAGAGAACAGGGTAGGCCATTTAAGGGCTGAGATGAGGAGGAATTTTTTCACGAATCTTTGAAAGTTTCCATACCACACACGAGAGGGTATGGATGCTTAGTCGTTCAGTACATTTAAGACAGGGACCCATATATGTCCAGATATAAAAGATATTAAGATATATTCAGATGGTATAAGAAATAGCATTGAGATAGCAGATTAGCCGTATCTTATTGAATAATGGAGTAGGCTTCAGGGGCTGTATGCTTGACTCCTGCTCCTATTTATTATGTTCCAATGTTTCCTATATCAATGAATAGAACATGTGATTTGAACATAAACTCTTGGTCAAACAAATTACACTGCCTGGTTTAGCCCAGTTGCATAGCCAAGGAGTAGAACAGAGTCACTGGTAAAAGAATGGCATTTTTGCAAAAGGCTGAAGGAGATAATCTTGTTCTCAGTAGACTGAAATTATGGTATCCATAACTTAAAGCCAGAAAGTCAGTCCTATGACGTAGGCTCAATGGTCAAGGGAAGGAGAGACTCAGGACAACAGGGAATAAGTAAAAACTGATCTCACATCTGCAGATGCTGTCACTGAAAGGCTTTTTCACATGAAGAAGTGGACAGGACATACATTTTCAAAAGTGCTGTATTGTGTTACAAAGCAGCCTTCCTCAACAGGTACCAATCTGAGGTGAACTTTGGCTTTTCAGGATTTAATTGCTGATGCTGGCTCAATCACTTGCACATGTTGTCTGGCCTTCCCCAACATTCCTGGTCATTAGTTAGGAATAGTGTCTACATTTTGTATGCCATCTCAAGTGTGATTGTCTGGTTTCTCAATTTGATCTCAGCCATGAGCCAAACATGAGCGCGGGTATTTAAAACAGTGAGGCCTGATGGTGGCAAAACAATTCAGTTCCTTTTACCTCCAGCTATTTCAACTTTTTTGCATTCCAACAGCCAGGAAGGAAGTGGAAACCCAAATTCTGAAAAAAATAAAACCACTGTGGAATATTAGCTCACAATTAGCTGAAACAATTGGTGAAACTAGCCAGTCAGAAGCATAGGAGATTGTCACAGCAATAACCTCCACAGCCAGTCAGTCAGATTGCAACAAGAACAATCTGTGCCAAATGATTCACTTTTAATGAAACTCAGTCTATGAGCCCTAGTCTTTGAATGAAAACAACATCCTTTTGCTGCCTCTTAGCATATTTTTCACCGCATATCTTAAGAAATCTGTAACTATAGATTTTGTTTTGAACTTGTCCTTTTGATTCTCCATTTTAACTAATTCTTTGTGTATTGCAGCTAACAGCACATTTTCGACAAAAAATGCTGCTCTTTTTATCTACTTCCTCAAAAACAGCTTTTGAGTCAATATTTTTGTATGTATTTGAAACCAGATGAACAATTAAAAAAGAAGGAGCAAATTACTATAGATGCTGGAATCTGTACTGAAAACACAAATGCTGGAGGTCACTGTGAGTCAGACAGCATCCATGGAGAGAAAGCAAGCTAACGTTTCGAGTCTAGATAACTCTTCATCAGAGCTGAAGTGAAGTGTGGAGGGTGCCACATTTATGCTATAGTTGGAGGGGAAGTGGGAGCGGTGGGGTGTGGAGTGCTGGGGGGACAAAAGATGTTGATAATTCAAATTAGGTGATCAGAACGTGAGAAACGCAGAACAATGCTGTGTCTAACTGCCAGACTTGAAAGAAAAGACAGTCCCACTGGGGTGGAGAGAGGGGAAAGAGACATGATGACAGAGAATGTAACAAGTAAAGTTAAAAGAAAGGGAAGAAATGGGATCAGAGATGGTAGGAACTGCAGATGCTGGAGAATCCGAGACAACAAGGTGCAGGGCTGGATGAACACAGCAGGCCAAGCAGCATCATAGGAGCAGAGAGGCTGACGTTTCGGGCCTAGACCCTTCATCAGAAGTTGGTCCACAATTTGAAGGCATTGAACTGAATATTTAGTCCAGAAGGTTGTAAAGTGCCTAGCTGTTCCTCCAGTTTGACTGTGATTCACTGGAACACTGCAACATGCCAAGGACAGACAAGTGGGCATGTGAGCAGGATGCTATGTTAAAATGATTGTTTATGGGAAGGGTGGGGTCATGCTTACACACAGACCAGAGGTGTTCTGCAAAGTGGTCATCCAGTCTGCATTTGCTTTCTCCAATGTAGAGTAGGCCACATTGGGTACAGCGAATATAATGTACAAGATTGGAGGAGGTACAGATTAACAATTAATAAATTTCCTAAGAAAAATTAGGCTCACATCAAAACTTGTAAAGGGAAATTATAAGAAGGAAATTTCTTTGCCTGGATCAGATAAACATATGCTCAATCCCACTTTCACAGAGGTAAACAAATATTTATCTAATTTAAATATGTTATACTCTTCCTTTTAAGTAATAAAGCCATTTGACAGATATTAGAAAAATATTCCATTCTATGAACTTAATCACAGGCGCCAACATTCACGATAATTGAATGAACCATGCCTCTTAATTTGCATAAATACTGGCTATAATTCTCCTTCTTCCCCATCACGCTGTTCATAAACCAGAGTGTAAGATCTAATTTGTTGCTCAGTATTAATGTGTTATTTTCCACATTTTTTAAAAGCACGGAGCTTTTTGTTCCAGTTTAGAAATAAACAGATGCCATCCTACTTCCACAAAATGTGAGGTCTGCCAAAAAACACCAACTTCCTGCGGCTTATTTTTAATTAAAATATAAATTTAGTGTAATATATTGGCATTTCTTGACATATGTCTTGACTTAGGAAAAAGACTGGTTTGTCTAGTTTTACGAATTTTGAGGTCCAAATCACTCATCGCATCATAGTTAGACTCCTTCATTTGCACAATGATAGCTTTCTACTGCTGGCATAGAAAGCAAAGAAAAGGAAAGAATCAAACACTTGTCATGATGTAGTAGTGACAGGTCATTTGTACTGCTGTACAGAGGGAAAATATGGGCCTCATCTGTCATTTTCTCAGTGGCATATAATACTTTCATAAAGACAATTTATTGTTTTAATATTGCTCCTTATTTCCAGATGTCATTATAAATGTGCTTCTATAACAAAATATAGTATTTTGAAACTTAATCCTTTCTATCAGTTACTGATCACTTGAATACTCTCAAAACTCTTGGGAATTTTTCTTCCTCATTTTTTCTTGGTTGTGATGGTTAAATATTTTGTTTGAGATATATTGTAACATTATCTTACTTATACATGACTCAATCTCACAATTATGGAAGCAAAATAAAACAATTTTAAACACTTCAGTGTTCTCTTATTCTAAAAAAGCAGTCTGATTTGGTAAGAAATAGCCTGTAAGGGTAAAGGATAACAATTCCTTCTGCCATATCCCTTCTATGTAACTCTTTGGTGATTATCATACCTAGTTATAGCATGAAATCAAGAGAAGTAGAGTAAGATTATAGACTCATTTGTCACTGCTATTCTTACAATGTTTCTGTTAGTTACAGGTATTGCATTGCAATTTTAATAGTTCATTTAATATTTCAGACGGCACATACATTGGAAAGCCAGGGTACTTGTAGCTAAGATAACATATTCATATCAAGTAGAACAGCTGGGAGAGGTAACTCAATAAGCTGCAGTGTGGTCTGGGTCATATTTTACTTGTGTGGTATTTTCATGTCTTCTTTGAGTCTACTGTAGGTCCCCAAACCATGTAAAAGTTTAATTTTTTTTTCATAATTTCAACCCCTTTGTCGGAGCCAGCCCAAAACTGTTTGAACTGACTGCCTCCTGGATAGCAGATGCCTATGGAGAACAGTTTATATAACTAGCTTATTTTCGCTTGAAAAATATTTCACAGCTGTGGAATGTCCTGAAGGAAGAGCATAAACCATTGGAAGATCATCTTCCAACGAAGAATCATTAACTTTGGCTGTACAATTTTCATTCTGTAAAGAAAAATTGTGTTGTCATCTAAGAGGAGGTAGCTCATTCGAGTTCAATTTTGAAATTACAAGTCTCAAAACCTCATGTATTATAGTCTATAAAATTTTATTGGTTTGCTCCATATTTAAAGTTGTACATTTATCAGTAAATTATTCTAAAATTCCCCATAGGCTAAATTAATTGAAGCAGTGAGCAGTTGAACATAACAGGCTGAAGATCTTTAATTTGTACAGAGTAAATTCATTTCAGACAGGGAAGTTGTAGAGATACTCAAATTGGTCATAGCAGTCATTATAAGGATAATTAATTGTGTTCCCATTTAGCTCCAGTTTACTATCCAATGATGTACATCCTGTACTGACTTGCACAAAGACAGCATTAGCTTGACAATGATGACCATATCACTAAATAAGCTAATAATATTCAACAGGGATAATATTTTGCCTTAATAAAAACTAAACAAAATACTGGATGCTGGAAATCTGAAACAAACAGAATGCCGGAGAAATTGAACAGATCCGGCAGCACCTGCAAAGGAAAAAGTGTTAACATTTTGAATTCTTTCGACAGAAAATTTCTGAAGTGTTGTACGAGAATCAAAATGCTAATTCTGTTTCTCTCCCCATAGATGCTGCCAGATCTGCTGAGTTCCTCCAGCATTCTCTGTGTTTGTTTCATATTTTACTTTCACAGACTGAAATCACAAGTTAACACAGTAGAAAACTTGTCCATAATAGAACCCGTCTGCTTTTATTTGATTTATTACATATTACCAGTCATATGGTGAAAAAAATTAGTTCTTTTAACTTGGCTTGTATATGAGGAATGGCCACCGGATTAGATGACAATTGTGAAAATAGAGAAAAGAAGGGAACTGGCAGGAAAATAAATACGCTGTTAAAAAGAGTGAGATAAAATCCTCTGGTCCGTAGAACAGAAGTTCAGAGACAGCTTTACTTCTGATTAATATGATGGGATACTAGATGAGAAGGTAAGGTTGAGGAAGGGTATGAGAATGATCAGAAAGGTTTATAAGAATGGGAGGAATTTAGGGAGGAAAGGAGAATAGTGCACTCAGAAGAAAAAGGAGAAGACGAACTGGGTTTAAAGTTGAAATCGTCAAGGCTGAGAATTTGTTCAATGCAGAAGTTAAGAAAGGCAAGCCAGGAATTTGACAACCGTATTTATATAGTGCCCTTAATGTAATGAAATATTGGAAATTCTTCACAGAAACATCATAAAACAAAGGTTGGCACTGAGCTGCTTAAAGAAGTAGTAGATCAAATGGCCAAATGCTTGATTGCTTTAAGAAATGTCTTGAAGGAGGTAAGTGAGATAGAGAGGTGTCGTGACGTAGGAATGGAATTTCAGAACCAGGGGTCTAGGTAACCAAAGTCACAGCCACCAATGGTGAACCAATTAAAATTGGGAATGCACATAAGGCCAGTCTCAGAAAAAAAATACATATCTCAAGAGAACTGTGGGCTACCTATGGCAAAAGAACTCAGTGAGGTAAAGAAAATCAAATTAATAATTTTTTAGTCCCTTGTCCAATGTATGTTGTGTACAAGATTCTTCATTTAATTGTCCTTCAGAAGTGCTGTCCACACAGGTAGATAAATTTTACTTAAATTTGGGGCCAAAACTTCCTCTAGGGTCAGAAAAACTTAATCTGCACATCTTGACATCTGGCAACATTCACACTTGAGCAATGTACAATTCCACATGTTGTTTTATATCTTTTCAAACAAGAAGTGGGTGTGCAGTGCAACGTGCTCAAATGTAGGTATAGAAGTGGCCAGATAAAAGTTGCAGTTGGGTCTCAAATGCTGTTTTAAGATCCCCCTAACCCTTCACCTTCATCTTCCTCAACGCTCCGCATCACATACCAAACTCTGATGTCAATCTAGCAGTCAATCCTCCCCTGTCTCTGCTTTATTTTGGTCCAGTCTAATGATTAATGGTGAAGGATACACCACTGTAGAGTATCTACCAAATGCCCTGTTCATAGATACCAAGAAGGTTTATTACATGATAGCAATACACGCAACTGGATTTGATCTGTCAACATTCCTGTGACCAGACGAAGCTGGTACAGATAAATCTGTTCCCTTTAGAGGCCACAGTAAAATTCCTTCTCTTCACCCAAAGACTCTGTGACATCAATACAGCCAATGGAACATCAACATTAATCCCTTCAGCACCATTACCATATACATAACTTGCCACTTATGAACCCAAACCTGAATGTTGTCGAGGTCTTGCTGTGTACAGATAACAGGCTGCTTCAGTATCTGGGGAACTGAGAATGGTGCTCATCAATGAATACTTATGGTATTGTAATGGATTGAATGTTATTTATGAAATAACCGAAGATGGTTGAGCCTAGAACATGACTATCAGCACCCCATATAGTAATGTGCTGGGCTGAGAAGATTTTCTTCCCAACAGTCCTTTTTCAATGTATGATTTCAACCAATGGAGAATTTCCATTCATCTCAATTGACTTCAGTTCAGTTAAAGTTTCTTCATGCCACACTCAGTCAAGACCAGCCACTCTCACTCCACTTCTTTAGTTCATCTTGCCCATGTTTAGGCCAAGGCTGTAATCAAGTCAGGAGCTGATTGGCCCCAGCAGAACCCAAACTGAATGGCAGTGAGCAGGTCATTGTTGAGCAAGTGCCATTTAATAGCACTGTTGATGACATCCTCCAACATTTTGCTCATGATGAAGAGTAGATAGACAGAATTTACAGGGTCATGAGCAGAGATTGTAAGATCTCCTAGTAGAATCACAGAAAGTGATGGCACAGGTGGCTTTAAGAATGGGAAGGATCAGGGTCAGAACTTGATGGATAGGAGCTCAAAGTGGAGAGTGGGGAAGTCAATATAAATAAAAGATTGAACCTGATGAAAAAGGGGGTTTCAAGATTACCAGCATAACAAGAACCAAGTAATCACTCGACCAAGCCTCTTGAAACTACCCATTTAATTCCAAGACAAGAGAGTGTTGAGTTCTCAAGGACAGCTAATCAGTATTTCAACCTGGATACAAGGCCCATGTGATTCACATAACTATGATGACAAATGCAGAGAAAGCCATTGTAGAGATTAGATTACAGGCTTTCGTAAAATATAATTGTGTATCACAGACATGTTAGTTTCCCAGAGTCCAGGAGAGAAAGATCAGTTACAAACTGAATATGTATGGTTCACCATACCAGATAGTGGTAGGATTGAAAAGACCAAATTTGTGAGGTATTAGAAAATAAACTGGGTCACCCAGCTTATGCTAGAAGGATGGTATTCAGTAGCATACCCACTAGGTTAGAATAAAGTTCTCGTTTAGAAGTTTCCACGAAGAGATGGGATATGAATAGAAGTAAACCCACTGGAGCTAAAAATTCACTTTGGATTGTTACTAGGAGAATTGAATGTCTACTTAAATGACAGTACAGAGTATATGTTTGAAATGTGTTTTTATCAGTTGTGGGAAACAGAGAACCAAGAACTCTAAATTCTGTTGTAACATGATGCGGAACATCACAAATTGTTTAAATTTACACAAATACCAGTTTAAAGATTTTTTTAAAAGCTGGAATCAATAATATGTAGGAAGGAACTATTGATGAAATGGCTTTATAATGCAATGAAAGTATAAAACTGAATCATATAATATTGATGGCCAAATGGGAAATACTAAAATATATACAAGTCTGCATTATGTTCTCCCCACAACATAACTAACGGTTCAGATGAGGGACTATTTTGAAGTCCATGACCCGAGTGAAAAACCACTCACCCTTGTAACAAAGTTGAAATCATTCTATCAATTATTAGTTGATGAACTGTCCACTATCATAGAATTAAAGCTGGGGAACCAGAGGTAGGTTAGCATTATCATTATCACAGTACAAACAAGTGGTATCAGGCAAAAGAGTAACCTTTCCCCTTTTAACGATGGTGTGTGACAAGTTTAGATGGATATTTCAGAACACACTTGTTGCCAAGGAGGCAAGGGGATTGAGGTTTCATAATTCATTTTTATCAACTGGCTTCTCAGTAATGATCATTTAGTACCAATGGAAGTCAATATAAATATGTTTTGTTTGCCTCCCTTGAATTAAATGGCCTCAAGGTTTTTATTTTGAAAAGATGGTTCATGACAAAGTATTTGGACAGCCTTTTTCATTGCGAGAAGGAGAGAAACCATGCATGAAGCCTATGACGATTACATTATTTTCAAGTGATCTGATAAGACTGCTCAGGTTGAATTAAATCAGCATGTCTCATGTTTGTAGAACATGAAACAAAAACGTGCTTATTAAAAATCTTTTCATGCAGACAGTACTCCCTGAAATTAAAACTGGGAGATAGCAAAAACTGCAGATGCTGGAGTCAGAGTCAACACTGTGGAGCTGGAGGAACACAACAGGTCAGGCAGCATCAGAGGAACAGGAAAGTCGATGTTTCGGGTTGGGAGTCTTCATCAGGACTGGGATGGTCTGAATGTTGTTTGTAGTCCATGGGGTATGAACCGGCTGCGTGGGCAGGTACTGAGAAAGGAGATGTGGCTGTAGTGATGGATTTGTTTCAGTATGTGGTTGAAGAGCTTCAAAGCAAAGCAGATTACCAGTGGGTTGCAGGGGGAGAGAGATCCTCTGAAATCTTTCCGAAGGGAGGAGAACAATTTCTGCAAGGTAGGCATCCTTGGAAGAGGCTTTGCAGTAGAGTTTTCAGTCACTGAAGCAGCGGCCCAACCCAAAACATCGACTTTCCTGCTCCTCTGATGCTGCCTGACCTGCTGTGTTCCTCCAGTTCCACGTTGTGTTGATCTCTTAAAACTGATCTACTTGCATTTCACATAAATGTTTATGAAATCCCTCTTTTGATTAGTTCCAGTATATTTAATCCTACAAATAATGTTTCATAGTATGGTGTATAATTAAATCGTTCCTTCCTATTATCCTACCTGGAAAAACAAAGATTTCAGCTTCATCAAGTTCACTCTTTAAATCTTTCCATTCTTCTAATCTACTCCACGTTTAGAGTATTTCCAAAAAGTTACCCTTGTCACCAGTTTCAAAAAAACTTTTTCCTTTTTCTTTCTGACTCGGTGTCCATTTCCTTTATTAATTTGTGAAGTGCCTCTAAATATTTATTTTATTTCACATCTGCCGTTAAGTGCAAAATGGCCATTGCATATCAGATGACTGATGGTGGAGCACAGGAAAAAGGAACCACAAGTTTTAATTGATAATTTGAAAGGGAAGGAGGAGTAGTGAGGTGGTAGAAAGAGAGGGGTAGATGAAATACTCAAGGTATTCTGTGAATGAGGCATGCTTAATTAGAAGGAGCAAGAACGAAGAGTGCCATAGAGAATGTTTTCTAATCAATCCCCAACCCAAACGGTGTGTATTTATTCAGAGATAGTAGGAACTGCAGATGCTGGAGAATCTGAGATAACAAGGTGTAGAGCTGGATGAACACAGCAGGCCAAGCAGCATCAGAGGAGCAGGAAGGCTGACGTTTCGGGCCTAGACCCTTCATGTATTTATTGTTGATTCCTTTCATTGCCACGACATCTCCTATTTAAAAGGAAAGTAGCAAAAGAGAGAAAAGCCAGGAGTGAGATCAAGAAGAAGAGCAGGAACTGATATCGATATCAGAGTTCTAAAAGAATGATCATATTCTTTCAATTACAATGTTCAATGTCGTTTTGGATTGACTAGCAATAGATTTAAAATCTTTGTACACTTTCAATTTTTACCAACATCAGGTGACAAACTAGAACTGTAAGCACACATGTCTCTGTGGAAGGGTCACAGTGCCAGAACTGGCTAGAGAATGCAATTGCAATGGGACAAATTTATATGGATAGTTCCAATTGTATATGTTGATATGGAAATTTGTATAATGGAAAAATAAGGACAGATGTATGGCTTTAAAATAGCAGTGAATGCTTAAGCACACACTGATCCAATTATCCCTTTCTTATTATAGTGCACACATTTGGAAGTGGTCAATACTGCCAACAGTGCTGATTTCATTATAAGAAATAATATTACATTGTTTAAAATTGTGAAAGTTACGAGAATAAATGAGAGAGAAAGATAAAAATATGTTGTTGCCCTCTCTTCTTCCCCTTTTCATACTCTCTACCCATTCAAACTATTAATTTATTGACAGAATTGAAAGTTTTGGCAATGCTAAACTATTGACTATATACACATGCAGAATTGTATGAAACAGGCTCGACGAATTGGCAGCCTGTTTTACATCACACTGTACCTACTGATTTCAATAGAGAAGAAATAGCGGTAGAATGTAGAACGGGCAATGCCAACTCACTATTTTCTGCTGCTGAAAACTTAAGTTATCTAATTAATTAATATTAGTGAAAAAAAAATTAGGCAAATGGGGCTTAAATCTCCAAAAGGAGGCCAGCAAAAACAATACGAAAACCTCTGTTGTGATGCATAGGCAGCAAAGAGAGAAAGGTTTGCATTTAAACAACATTATTGAGGGCCATAGGATGTCCAAAAACTTTTACGTTCAGTATTGTAGCTGCAGGGTGGGATAAAAGAGAGAAGAATGAACAAGAATGAAATACCCAAAGTGTGTTAGCTACCATTTTTAAGATGCTGGATGGGAAATTTGCCTGAGTAGCACAAGCCACACAATTCAGAATTGCAACAACTCTCTGGAGCAGATGGTACCATGAGCCTTCCTCATTAATACTATTAAAAAATGCCATGTATGCTATACAACCAACACCTGGTGGTGCACATTGCATTCAAAGAATTAGTGTAGTTTGTGTATGATGCCGTTTGAAATGGTACCACACAAACAAATTACTTCCCCTCATATTAACTCACATTGACATTCATTTTGCAGCATTTTATGATACACCATGGAAGTGGAGCTGAAGCCAGGACAGGAGGGAAGATTATTGTCAAGTCAGCCAGCATCCCTATCTCCAGGGAGGACATAGAACACATTGAGGCAATTAGCCTATTTGTAGCAATTCAATCACTACCGGGATCTCAATGACAGTGGATATGCCCGGTGCTGTGGTTGAAATCGGGCTGTTCTTTGGCAGTGGCATCCTGACAGTGGGCTGGGGTCTAGAAAGGGAGCTGCTTCTGCTACCAGACAACAGTGGTAGGTGAAGGCTTTCCCATGAAGAGATTCTTCTTCATAATGATGTCTTGGCAGCTGTAACTACAAATAATTTTTAAAATTTCACTTATCTCCCGGGGTACTTTCCAAATTCAAGCCATGCTTCATGTTCTCGTGTCTGCCACAGGAGCACCCACCTTTGCCAGCAGGACATCACTGTGGAACCTTCCATTGGGTCAATTGAAATCCACCCATTACCTTTTTGATTGGTTGGTGATACAGGAACACAAATCTCAGCTGGCTGACTCCATTAAGATCATGCAGGCATATGGCCAGGCATCGTCGTTGGTCTCATCACTTTCAATTCTAATCTCAGAAAGTTTCCAGTTGCAGTAAGATTCCACAATTTTGTCAATTCCAAAGAACTTAACTAAGACTAAGATTAAGATCTCAACTGAACAAACCTATGAATGGCTTTATTAAATATTGTATCCTTGAGACAGTGTTATGGTAAATATTTGATGGAAGCCAAACTAGATCTCAAAAAAACTTTCTTTCCAGCTTTCTCACCTGTTTTTGTTTTATTTTTAAGCCCTTGCCAATGAATAAGCATGTAAGTATGATAGGAAAATAGGAGAATTGACAAAAAGGTGAATGTCTACGTATTTTGCAGTATGTAATTCTGGCTGCTTCACTTCAAAAATAACTTAATTACTATACAAAGTCTGATGGTATGCCAGAGGAAAATTTAAGGATTTATCATGCAGTGATTCTGTCATCACTAATCTGAGTGTGAACCATATGGAATCAGGTTGTATTAACAAGAGGTTTGCAGGGTGTCAACGCACTTCGGTATCAGAACTAATGACAGAAATTGAATACATAATTTCAAAAGCTATATTGCATGCAAATCTCAATTAGAAGCCAAGGTCATTTTGTATTTGCTTATTGATTTGGTAAAGGAAGCACAGAGAACTCTGATAAATTATAATTCTGTATGACGACTTTGAGCATCTGCATGATACTTGTAAACGGTTTTCTGATAGACATTGGAAACAAAGGTCTTATCTTATCCAACTATTTTAGAAAGTGATCCATGGTGTCTCATTACCGCTCCATTTGGAAGAAGGATAATCAGAGGATGAATTACAATTATTTTTATTTTGTATTATTCACCAGCAGTCCTTGAAGGGCACTGTTAAATCCTGGTTAACCAAAAAGGTTGTAGACACTCTGTTTCTTGATGATCTGCAATATGGAAGAAATAGGCAGAGGTATGCAATGACTTAGAAGAACAAAGAATAAATGGATCTACATTTTTAAAAACTGGGGGCTGAATCTTACAGTTTTCTTTGGCTGAGTCATATTGGGTTTGGTGAAATGACTCTTGTCAGGCAGCCAAGTGAGTTATGTTGCCGTAACTTATTAAAGTTATTGAATTAGTTGATGTTTCAGCTCTTAAGGTGAGTCTCATGTCTGATTACCACTCCATCTTAACTCACCCCTAACTGGCGATCCTGGAATTGATTGATATCCCTTGTACTCGCACCAAGTTCAAAAAGTCATCATGCATCTGGACAAGGACTGTCAGTCTGGAACTGTCCTGCATGGTTCCTGGCATTTGGCCCAGACTTGGCAGAGAGGGAAAGCAGTGTCATGCTTTGCAGGCAGTGTGCTGGAGAGCCTGCTGGGCAGGGTGATACACAGCATGGGGCTGCCACTTCTCCCAGGACCAGCAGTGGAGGCCACAGCCTCAGACATTTCCAGCATGGTCCTTTGTTGCTACCTGGGTGAGAGCAGTCTTAGCCATCTGTAGGAGTGCCCAGCACTTTAAGAAGAAAATCAATGTCCTTTTCCACTTTGCCAGTGTAACTGGCATGATCTTCAGTCCAATGCCTCACAATCACTCCATCTCTGTTGCTGCACCCAGCTTCCCCAAAGGGTCATGCTCTACCACTCTCACTAATGCATGTACAACTTCCCACTCACTCTCACTCATCTGAACATCTGTGACACCACTAACTCTGCATGACTTCTGAGCAGCCTACTCACTTGCTCAGGAAATCTGAACTAACAATAATAGCTGTGGCATTCACATTCATTTTCTGTCACATCTGTCTCTCTCTCATTCCAACAGTAAAACAGTTCACAATATTGCCGAAAAAGTCAAGGTTGATGGTGTGCTGCCTGACATTTGGCTCCTCACCTCTAATCCGTAAAGGATACTGACTGACTGCCTCGAAAAGGGCCTGGACTGGCCAGAAGCTGTCTTTCACTTAGCACACTGGATTTCCCTCCGTGAAGGCTATCTCCCTGGACTGGGCTGATGCCTGCTGACAACCATAGCAAGATCTTGGGATTATGTCTGTACTAAATGGCACAACAAGACAATGGTGATATGAATTTGGCATCTCTGACCGAAGGTGAAATGCACAAAAAGGCAATGCGAGGCAGGGACGCATTCAGGTAGGCTCAGAATGAGTGAACATGATGGGAACAAATGAACTGTTCAGAGATGCAGCCTGGCCCAGTCCACAAGCTGGCTGCCTGTCCCTGAGTGCAAAGTGCCCTTGCAGCAGTATTACTATGATTGTTGCTGATGCAACTTGAGGTGTATCATTGAAGTGCAGAAGTGTCATGTCATGTAAATGAATTGGATATGTGCCAAGAAGGTTCATAGAAGCTGGCACATGTCAGAAGCCAATGTCCATGGATGTGGGGAGCTTGGCGCCAGTGCTTTGGTTCTTGGCATCCAACATGGAGGTCCTTTAAAGCAAGCAGTGAGTTGACCCCACCAAAAACCACTTTAGTTTTCATGTTGGGTTTCTCCAACAGCTAATTTGTATGGCAGGTTTGCTAAGATCAAAAACTGAGTCAAGGTGGGCTGTTTACAAGGTGTTTAACCAGCAATAATTAGCATCAGTTGGGAACTCGCTGCTGTCCAGTAAGAACCTTACCACACCTCCAAGAAAAAAGTGTGCCAGGTGTGGTGAGATAGTTCTGACATTGAGAGGGGCCTCACCGAACATCTCGCTTGATTCTATTGTTCACCTCACCACAGCCCTCATTATCAGAGCCTGGTAAGATTCCAATCTATTCTCCGTAAGATGAGGTAAAACGGAAGATGAAAATCTGCACCAGGTAGAATTGAGAGAAATATTTTGAAAACAGAAACTGTATGAGCAGAGTTGGTTTGCCAAAAGAATGTGCTTTTATGTTGTGCCTTTGGATATAATAATAACCTTATTGACATCACATACTTGTTTAAAAAATTAAATGTCATCAAAACCAGAAATATTACTGTAGAAACTCAGCAGGTCTGGCAGCATCTGTTGAGAAGAAAACAGAGTTAATGTTTCGAGTCCAGTGAACCCTTTTCAGAAGAAGTTGTTCCGAAGAAGAGTTTCCAGACTCGAACATTAACCGTTTTCTTCTCAACAAGTGCTGAGATTCTTCAGTAAGTTCTGTTTTTGTGTCAGATTTCCAGCGTCCGCAGTTCTTTGTTTTGAGTTATTAAGCAATACAGTATAAATGTTATCTAGGAAGGTTTCAAAACAGTTTGTAGGATTGTTAATTTATTATGTGTTGAAAGATTTATTATTCTACAAATACTAGCTGCTCTTTACTTAGTGAAGCAAAACTGCATTAATTCGTGTGAATTTACCAAAAAATTTGGGACCAGTTGTCCATGGTTCTGAGTGATGTTTATCTCTGAACTAGTAGTTCACTTTATTTAATTTTGTACTTGATTTTCCAGCTGCTATTTCAGATTTGCACAGGATAGCAAATCCTTGCCAAATACAAATTAACAATCAACAGATGAAAGAAAAACAGAGATAAACTCTTAAGTATAGAACATACGCAGCTTACACATAAGAAGCACATCAAAACATCGTAGTTGATTCTCACTTGGAAGCAGATGCATATGAAAATGCATCAGTTTGCATCACCGCTGCTTTTACATTTGTTGTGGTTTTCAGCATTAATTACCTCTAGGTCACAGCTTCCTCAAATGTCTAACAGAATTCAATTCTTAAGTGTCAGTTTGCCTCCTGCCTCTGAAATAGAAGGTCATGGGTTCAAGCCCCACTCCAGGGACCTGAGCACATCATTTATGCTGACACTTCAGCACATTGCCGAGGGAGCGATGCATTATCAGACATTCTGTCTTCCGGATGAGGCATTATCTCATCTGGCTGTTTAGGTGGATATAAAAGATCACGTGGCACTATTTGAAGAAGATCTTGTCAACTGAAACAACCTGCTACAAATGGTTCTGTTTTTCATCAAGGACAGAGCATTTAAAGGGACAAAGCACACCACCTTTCATAAAGCTACCTGGAAAAAAATAGATCTAGAACCATTTACATTCAAAAATGTCTTTTCTTCCTAAGAAGGAACAGGAGACATTTAATTACCAACAGTATATGAAATGACATTGAGCAGCAAGACTGAAACACTAGGTTTGTATGAAAAGGAAGTTCTTCAAGCAATATACAGCCAAACAAAAGAAAATGTGGAGACAGTGACTTTGGAGTTGAGGTCATAACAGAAAGTTGATAGCGTAAATCTCATTGTAGATTGCATCAGTTCCATGTGCTTGCTTAAAGTAGATCATCTTTATAATGATAAATGACAGTGGGAACACAGTGGAGCATGATTTTTTAATTTTCCTATAATAAGTGCAACTGAGGAGGAGCCCAATCACTCTGATAACATTTATCAATTCCAAAATTATGTCCAAAATTAAGTCTGCAACAGATATCAGTTCAGGACCAACTCAATAATGGCATCTTACCAGCACAAGCACAAATGAAAGTACACCTAGTTGGAAGCAAGTAGTGAGATAGAAGGGATTTTTTTTTTTGCCAGAGGTGACACATTGTGCAAATCAATGAGCATGAGGACTTGACAGCAGCAGAGTGAAACTGGTATTTTTCCACAGAAGAAATGTCCTTTGCTAACATCAGCATTACTTTACCTACTGTCACATCACTTCCCAGTCCCCTAGAGAAGATAATTAAACACCCTGATAGATGATATTGAGACATAAGCACTGCTTGTTGCCTGATAAAACTGTCTTGACGAGTCTTGACTTTTGTGCATGTTTGAACCTGTTTCCCTGGCTCCATTATGAAGCAGAGAGATTGCATGACCATCCACAATAAAGTTGTAAATGCTATATTGCCACAATCCTGAGCTTTTCAATAATGAATGTGGAAACTGTTACCTATGCTGCCTTTGAGGATACATAAACAATTTCATCACAGTAGTGACCTTGACTTGCTCAGATGCTGTTGTTCTCGTAGTGCAAGTATTCCAGGGTTTCAGTCAACATTTTTCATAATCCCATCATATCCTCCATGCAAAACATTCGGAAAATTGGAGCTGCTCCATATGGCGGATGATGAGTGTTGGAAATGCATCAGCCATTGTATCAGTTAGAGTTCCTTTTATTTTTGTAGGCAATCTACAATACTTGAAACTCAGAGTTGGACCAGTGTATATGTACATCAAGGGACTAAAGGCAATACTAATATTCACAACATGCTCCACATGGTCTGTTTCTTCAGGTGTTAGTAGCCAAATCAATAGTCAGGTAAGAGACTGCTCAAGGCTGCTACCAAGGAAGGTTTTACATCTTTCACTCATTGAAAGATCAGGGCAAGACTGAATGCTCCTCCTGGTTCTCGGCATTAAATCCAAGTTTCATGATAACTATCACTTATCATTTCTTCACTTCCTGATTTCTTCCCTCCATTCTTTTGAGAAACTAGGCAATCATATGAACCAACAGATATTCCTACCTTGGTCCATGACCATCAAGCTGACTTTGCAGCCACAGATGTCAGTTGCAGCTCACCTACAATATCCTGGTGAGTAGAACAGACAAATTTGCAATTTGTAAGTTCTAGAACAAGCCAATTTCTCAATTAGAGTTTGCAGTCTTAATGCCTGTGAGTATAAAGTATAAGAATAAAGGAATAGATATAATTGATTATCAAAGTACAGCATGAACACTGCTGAAGTACCTTATTCTCAGTGTCTAATAATATCAATCAAATATCACAAAGAAGTAGATTTTCAACATAATTTCTGAGGCCTGTTACAATTTTTCTTCATTTAAAAATTGGCAAACACTTTGCTTAACCTGTCTTTCATGTCCATCCTTAAATTTGACTTCTAATTAACCCTTGGAATTGGTTTTCTGTCCTTTCGGAAGTAAAAGGTTACAAAGTTGTACGTGCAAGCAAGTCAATCCTTTTTGTAAAGTTTTAACACTGACTCTGTTCTTGCTGAATTTGTTATTGGGAACACATCATGTCGAGAAAATTCATCCACTGATAGACTGTACTACAACTATAGCTCAGACCCTATATGTTTCCCATATGAAAAGGTCACATAAAATTGCAGGTTGCCTTATTTCATTCGGATTTTCTGTCTGATAATTCAATTAATTTCAGTTCCGTTAATTGTGTAGTAAAAGCTTATTTCTATCATCAAAAAGAATGAAATTGTACTAATTATGCAGAGTTAATGCCAATACATCAATTCCACTTCAAAGAATTGTCAGTCAGTCAACGACCTGTCTTGGACTTCCCACATAAATACAACAGTCAAGAAGGCACAACAACAACTCTTCTTCCTCAGGCGGGTCAGGAAATTTGGCATGTCCAAAAGGTCCCTCACCAACTTCTATAGATGCACCATTGAAAACATACTGTCTGGGTGCAAAATGGCCTGGTATAGCAACTGCTCTGCTCAGGACCATAAGAAACTACAGAAAGTGGTGTGCATAGCCCAGACCATCACGGAAGCCAACCTTCCATCCATGGACTCTACATGGCTCGCTGCCACAGAAAGACAGCCAACATCATTAAAGACCCATTGCACCCCAGTAACAATCTCCTACAACCTCTTCTGTCAGGCAGAAGATACAGAAGCCTGAACACACACACCAGCAGGTTTAGGAACAGCTTCTTTCCAGCCATTATCAGACTGTTGAATGGACTCTAGCTTCAAGTAATGTAAGCAGCAATGTAACCTGTATGCCTCTAAGTCTTTTTGATCTGTACATCCTTTGCTTGCCGTGATCTGCATGTACTGCTCTTAAACATAGCTTTTCACTATATTTTGGTACACGTGACAATAAATCAATCAATCAGTCAATAATGTTGCTAAAACTGAAATGAATCAATCCCCTTTATTAACTTACTGACAATTTACTCTAAAGTTCAACATGATGGACAACTCCATATTCCGAATATGGTCTTGTTCTCAACTTTATCCACAAATAAAATGGTAAAAGTCTCACAAAGTAGTAGCATACGGACCATTAACCTTTAATTCAATTGATTGATTTAATACCTGGAACTTGCATTTGAAAAAACAAAATTTTAAATGAGTCAGGACGTTGTATTTTAAAATGGCTGCAGAAGTCACCTGATCTGCAAAGTGTCTAAGTTTCTGGAAACTTCCAAATTGGACAAAATTGAGACATATCTGGACAGTTTCCTGAAGGAATCCATATCAGCCATTATTGAAATTGTCTGCAAAATCTAAGGACAGCAAAATAACAGACAGCTCAACTGCAAAAATCTGTAAAAATATGCAGAGATAAAGGAAGACTACTGAGACCCATTATTGCAGTGAAGCTTTCCCAATTTGTTTCAATGGTATGGTGATAGCTTTCACAATAGAAGATTCAAATCTTTTCATTAATATGGACTGTCCAATTATGTGCCAAAAGCTAGCTACTGTCAAGCCACATGATCAAAACCAGATTTGGAAAGACTAAACATTATATGCTTGTCTGTTTGTAACATTGAGGGAGGCTGCAGAATGCTGCAATAAGATTGTACCTCCTTTCAGAACTTAATATCATCTCTCCCTCACCCTACAATTCTCAACTTTGAACCCTATCTCTGTTACGTTCTGGAATATGTCATAGAGCGAGAGAACTTTAATCAAATGAAACTTCATGTGCCACAGCACCCACTGTGGACAGGTTATCCACTTACACCAGCCAACTTGTCACTGGAATTCTACGATCACTGAACAAATGTATGTTTCTTCCTATGGACTTCAACTTTTTTCAACTCCACATCCCTCACTGTGTAACGTGTTTTGTTTTTACATGCTTATGTGTGTATATGTGTATGTGTGTCATGGAACTTAAGGTTGATTTAAACCTTTTTAAAGAAGTTTAATACTTGAGCAAATTTTACAATAACAGTAACACCTTATTTTTGTTAACTTGTGATCTGGCATTTTATTTCATCATATACCTTTATGTAGTCAAGCACATTCTAAATTTTTAAAAATCACATCTTTTTTGAAATTGAATCTCTATAAGTGAGGAATTTATTCACCATTCCAGATTTTGGTTGTGACAGGATTTTGACTGAAACAAATAAAACAGTTTTTTAAAGTCACAGAAACATTTATGAGTGTTAATAATTAAGCAATGATGAAGTCCAATGTATCTTTGAGAGCAGTATCGGACCAATACCAGGGTAAACTAAAATTGTGTGTTAAAACTATATTAATGTAGTGAAAGCTGCCAATAGAAGTGCATTTTTAAGTGACATAATTATTGTAAGTAAACCCCACTAACCTAAAAGCAGAAATAAAACTGATAGAACTGACTGAGTAATGAATTATAGAGTTAATTAGTTTTCAGAGTTTTACTTAAACAGTCTCAACAGCCCTGGTTGGATTCTTCCTGCAATGATAAATTTCAAGTTGCGATTAAAAATTGAAAGTGAATGTACTGATTATCAATGAATGTTTGCTAATATTGGCACTGATGGCAATTTTGTAATTACTTAATCACTATTAGTGGAAAGAATTTGAATTCAATGGCTTCATCAGTGGTTAAAACTACACCATATGGCTCGTACTTACATTTATATAAGCCAGAGATGTGTGGTTCATTCCTTGGCTGTATTGATTTAACTGATCTGTAGAGTGGCATCAAGCACTACATTTGGTGTCAAGGTTCCTTTAATAGGAAGTAGGAAAAATCATCAAGGATTGTTATTTGGTAATCCTGCTGGAAAGTGACATGTATGGATGTCAGGTGAAGACAATATAAACATGTCACTGTGACACCACCAACAGCTGAATAACCGGACACTTTTGGCATTCTCCATGAAGAATAGCCATGGCACTGCTAGCACTCTCGGAACTGAAGCCTGGCATGAGTCACTGCTTATGGGAAGGAGAAGAATTGGGGTGAGATTCCATATTGCTGCATTTTACAAAGTATTATGTTGCAAATTGTCACTGCAGGTCAAACAAATCACAATTCTTACTGCATTTGTTGTGGCAAAGTAATTGTAAAGAGTTTCTGTTTGTTTACAAGGATAATAAGTTAACGTAATTTCATACCCTTGATAATTCCACAGGGTTCTTATGATGATAACTAGGTTACATGCTTACACAAGATGATGTGTAACAAAATTTGTTTTTACAGCAGTTGAGACAGAACTCAAATTGCTCCTGAATGACAAAATGTCAAATGGAAGAACTGGCTAGCATAGAGTCAGTCAAACAGGGATAAATGAATCCATGGGGGTTCACAGACTCACATTCAGAATCACAGATTTATAACTGTTTTCAACCATGAAAATACAAATTGGATGGCTTGTCTGCATCCTTTGCACAGGCAGTAAGTGCTGTTTACTTAACAGCACTGTTTGTCATGCTCAAATTACTTGCCACATGCAGAGTGTGGCTAGGCTAATATAACCTACCATTTTAGCCTGTGGGCATGTTTGATTGAACAAAACTAAAGAGGCTTTATTTTTGTGGAATATGTAGTATATTTGTAGACTATAGTAGGTGATAGATTTATTTTTAGAGGAGAGTCTCCCTTTCTTCGCAAGAGTCAAGTTGTGAAATGAGAAGCACAAATGAACTCCACTCATGTAATTTGGCTGTATTTGAATGCATACATTTTGAGTTTAATACTTTCCAATTGCACAAGATTATTGAAAATAATATTAATATTTTAATTTTATCCTCTAACATTTTTTTGGAATGGCTTTATCTTTGTGCTGAATATAGAAGGCTGTTTTAAATTACAAATTGCTAAGTAACTTTTGGAATGCTCAATCATGCTAAAATTATGATTATCCCATTTTCATAAAATGTGATTAGGGCATAGTTCAGACAAATGGACCCAGGCCACATCAGTAAAACCAGAACGAAAAAGTGGAAACTGTGGATTTCTGACATAAAAGTCAAATAACCTAGAAATGCACAGCATGTCGGTGAATGACAGTAAAAGAAAGGTAGTTCATAACCAAAACAATAACGAATTTCTCTTTCAGATACTAATCAATATATTGCACATCTATTCCATTTTCGATTGTTTTATTCTTTGCTGATGTAGGGTCAGTAGGCCCCATGATTGAGATTGAGTGCTTCTTGCTCCTTTAGTTTCATCATTTCCCCGTTTGTGGTCCTTTGTAAAAGAAAAACATCACAAGAACCCTGATTGTTAATAACATGGGTTTGTTCTCTTGTTGAGTTCTTGTTTTATTCTTCATTTAATGATGGAAACATAGACTTTCTACTACATTACGCTGATACTGCCAAATAAAGGTGCCAAAAATTTGGCAAAAGGACAGTGAAAAAGCTCTAGGAATTTCAAACGAAAATTACATCCAGCATAAATTCAAATTTCCACAATTTTTACGCTACATTTTTGAAAATCACATTGGAAGCTATCATCAAAATCTGGCTTTCTGTAATTTGAATGATATATACCAATTGCAGCCATTTGCAGGTAATCAAGAAGAAAGACTCTCAAAACAAAGCTGACTTTTTAGTGCAAGGGTGCTAAAGTTTCCTTTAAAAGTAGCATGAAAAGAAAGCCTTTCAACACTATTCAAAAAGCAAAATAAGTTGAATGCTGGAGATCTGAAATAAAAATAGAAAATGTTGGAAATGTTTTAGTATGTAATGCAGTATCTGCGGAGACAGCAACAGGTTAATGGCTGAAAATTATGGGAGTGGGGCGGGAGGCCGACAGAACGGCGGATGCTTGCTACCCCAGAAGAATAGTGGGTGACAAGCCGACAGCACAGAATGAAGATCACCTCACTGCCATTGTTCACTCACACCACAGGACAGAAAGGAGGCCATTCAACCCATCATGTCTATTCCAGTCTACAAAGATCTGAATATTTTAATCCCATCTTCCAGCCTTTGGCCCTTAGATCTGGAGGCTGTAACAACACAAGTGAATATCTAAATACTGCTTAAAAGTTGTAAGATTTTCTTACTCAATCTCTCTTTCAGGCAGTGATTTCCAGACTCCCATTACCTACTGAGTGAAAGAAAAAACTTTGCAACTCTCTTCTTCGCCTTCATCCTCTAATCTTAAATCTATGCGGCTAGTATTGAGCCGTCTACTAATGGGGAAAATAGTACACTCCTATTCATCCTACCTGTGCTCCTCATAATCTTATATACTTCTATCAAAACCCTTCTTAATCCTTGCTACTCCAAGGAAAACAATCCTAGTCTATCCAGGTTTTTCCTCAAAGCTCAGGCCCTCGAGCCCAGGCAGCATCCTCATAAACCTTCTCTAAACACTCTAGCGCAATCACCTCCTTCCAAAATGTGGTGACCAGAATCATACAGTGCTCCATTTATGGCCTAACGAGAGTTTTATGTAGTTCCAGCATAACTTCCCTGATTTTGTATTCTAAGTCTCAGCTAATAAAGGTAACTCGCCCATATGCTTTCTGAACCAACTTATCCACCTGTCCTGCCACCTTCAGAAATCTTTGGATATGTACACCACAGTGCATTTGATTTTCAAGGGTTGAACCATTTATAGTGTAATCCCTTGATTCATTAGCTACCTCCAAGTGCACTACATGCTGCGGGCACAAATACAATGCCTAATTATGGAACTTCTAGCTCTCCATGGGGAGGAAGGCCCACCCTTGGAAGCTGCCAGCCAATTTGGTAGCAGCACAATCTGTCCAAAGTGGAATGGCATGTCTTGTCCTGCTCTTTGGAGTGTTGGCTCAGAAGAGTGCATCACAGAGAGCTGGGTGCCAGTGGATAGCTGGTGCAGTTTATGACCGAAGGCTTTTGACATTACACAGCAATGAGCACAATCACAGTGATGGCAGGGAGTTGACTGTGAGAGAAAGCTCTTAATCTGGCAAGTTGTACTTTTAATAAGATGCAAATACATTCAAATAGGCTTCTTAATACTTGCAGTTCAGAAGGTCGATCCGATTTAAAGGTCGGAGAACTTCACTGCTAAAGATTAACCCACTAATGAGTTTTGGAGACTTAGAATCATGCAGTACAGAAGAGGCCCTTCAGTCTGTTGAGTCTGTACTGTCAAAAATATGCTATACCAGTTGCATTTTCCAGCACTTGGCTACTAGCCTTGAATGTTTTGACATTTCAAGTGCTCATCCAAGTACTTTTTAAAGGTTGATATTTTTCTGCCTCAACTATCCTCCAAAGTAATACATTCCAGACCCCTAACAACCTCCGGGTGTAAAAATGTTTTCCTCAAATCCCCTTTAAACCTCCCGCCTTTCACTTTAAAATTATGTCCCCCTGTTATTGATCCTTCAACTAAGGGTAACAGCTGCTTTCTCTTCAACATGTCCATGTTCCTCTTAAACCTCTCCAGCTCCATCAGATCCCCCCTCAACCTTCACTGCTCCAAAGGAAACAACCAAACTTATTCAGCCTCTCTTTGTAGCTGTAATCCTCCATCCCAGGTAACATCCTGGTGAATCTCCTTTGCAACATTTCTGTGCAATCACATCCTTCCTATAGTGTGGTTACCAGAACTGGACACAGAACTCTAACTGTGGCCTAACCAAAGTTCTGTAGAGTTTCAACATGACCTCCCAGCTGGTCTAATCTATACCACAACTGATAAAGGCAAGCATCCTGTATGCCTTCTGAACTTCCCTATTGACATGTTTTGTCATCTTCAGGGATCTGTGGACAAGCACCCCAAGATCCCTCTGTTCCTCTGAGCCTCCTTATGTCTTGCCATTCATTGAGTATTCCTTTATTCTGTTCTTTTTCCCAAGGTGCATCACTTCACATTTACCAGGGTTAAATTCCATCTGTCACTAAAATCCAATCTGACCAATCCATTTACATCCTACTGTAATCTAACACCTTCCTCCTCGCTGTCAGCCACCTGGCCAATCATTGTGTCAACCAAAACTTACTTATTGTGCCTCCCACATTTACAGCTACATCATGAATATTACAAGCAATAATATTTTGCATCCAATTACATTTTGCCAGCTGCGTTTCCTCTCACCTCCTCCAGGTAGGAGAAAATCTTACCTGTTAACTCTGTTTTCTTCTCTCCACAGATGTGATCTACTTTGCTACACTTTTCATCCTTAAATACTGCACCATTATGCTGATTTATAGATGATTTTACATTCACCAAGGTTTGAGAGAAAATGTGAACCCAAAAAACATTCTGATCCTGAGCATCATTTGCACCCAACTAGAAAATTCTTGGGCATTATCATAACCAGTCGACTGGCGCAACTGAAACTGCGGATGTTGAAAAGGCTAAAGTAAGTTGACAATCGAAATAAGAAGGTCTCCGAAGACGGTTATTAATGCTATTATATTAATTCATTTGCCTGAAAATATTAGTTATAGTAATTTTATGCAGCTAGTTCCCCAATTTGCTATGAAGTGTCAATGTAAATACCACAAAAAGAATGATAGAGACAACAAGGTGCAGGGCTGGATGAACACAGCAGGCCAAGCAGCATCATAGGAGCAGAGAGGCTGACGTTTCGGGCCTAGACCCTTCATCAGAAAAGGGGGAGGGGAAGGGGGTTTTGAAATAAATAGGGAGAGAGTGGGAGGCGGATAGAAGAGGGATAGAGGAGAGGATAGGTGGAGAGGAAACAAACAGGTCGAAGAGGCGGGGATGGGGCCAGGAAAGGTGAGTGTAGGTAGGGAGTTAGGAAGGGGATAGGTCAGTCCAGGGAGGACGGACAGGTCAAGGGGGCGGGATGAGGTTGGTCGGTAGGAGATGGAGGTGCGGCTTGGGGTGGGAGGAGGGGATAGGTGGGAGGAAGAACAGGTTAGGGAGGCAGGGACGAGTTGGACTGGTTTTGGGATGCGGTGGGGGGAGGGGAGATTTTGAAACTACCTAGAATACTCCTCCTCCCACCCACCTTCCTGCAAAAATGCTATCCCCTATTCCCAATTCCTTCGCCTCCGCCGCATCTGCTCCCAGGATGAGGCATTCCACTCCCGTACATCTCAGTTGTCCTCGTTTTTCAAGGACCGTAACTTCCCCTCCTCGGTGGTCGAGAACGCCCTCAACCGTGTCTCCCACATCTCCCGCACCTCATCCCTCACACCCCGTCCACGCAATAAAAACCAAAAAAGAATCCCCCTCGTCCTCACGTACCACCCCACCAACCTCCGGATCCAACGCATCATCCTCCGACACTTCCGCCATCTGCAATCCGACCCCACCACCAAAGACATCTTTCCCTCCCCACCTTTATCTACTTTCCGGAGGGACAACTCTCTCCGTGACTCCCTTGTCCGCTCCACACTCCCCTCCAGCTCCACCACACCCGGCACTTTTCCCTGCAACCGCAGGAAGTGCTACACCTGCCCCCATACCTCCTCCCTCACCCCCATCCCAGGCCCCAAGAAGACTTTCCACATCAAGCAGATGTTCACCTGCACATCTGCCAATGTGGTATACTGCATCCGCTGTACCCGGTGTGGCTTCCTCTACATCGGGGAAACCAAGCGGAGGCTCGGGGACCGCTTTGCAGAACACCTACGCTCGGTTCGCAATAAACAACTGCACCTCCCAGTCGCGAACCATTTCAACTCCCCCTCCCATTCCTCAGACGACATGTCCATCCTGGGCCTCCTGCAGTGCCACAACGATGCCACCCGAAGGTTGCAGGAA
>NC_063344.1:36029516-36045965 GCF_021869965.1 Rhincodon typus
CACCTCCCAGTCGCGAACCATTTCAACTCCCCCTCCCATTCCTCAGATGACATGTCCATCCTGGGCCTCCTGCAGTGCCACAACGATGCCACCCGAAGGTTGCAGGAACAGCAACTCATATTCCGCTTGGGAACCCTGCAGCCCAATGGTATCAATGTGGATTTCACAAGTTTCAAAATCTCCCCTCCCCCCACCGCATCCCAAAACCAGTCCAGCTCGTCCCTGCCTCCCTAACCTGTTCTTCCTCCCACCTATCCCCTCCTCCCACCCCAAGCCGCACCTCCATCTCCTACCGACCAACCTCATCCCGCCCCCTTGACCTGTCCGTCCTCCCTGGACTGACCTATCCCCTTCCTAACTCCCTACCTACACTCACCTTTCCTGGCCCCATCCCCGCCTCTTCGACCTGTTTGTTTCCTCTCCACCTATCCTCTCCTCTATCCCTCTTCTATCCGCCTCCCACTCTCTCCCTATTTATTTCAAAACCCCCTTCCCCTCCCCCTTTTCTGATGAAGGGTCTAGGGCCGAAACGTCAGCCTCTCTGCTCCTATGATGCTGCTTGGCCTGCTGTGTTCATCCAGCCCTGCACCTTGTTGTCTCAGATTCTCCAGCATCTGCAGTTCCTACTATCTCTGATTCGACAAAAAGAATGATAATGCTTTTTCCAATTCTATGGTCATGATTTCTTAAAATATTCAGTACTGTTGCTAGGACTGCTTCACCAGAATTCTATCAAAAAAGTTGTTTATGACTCTACTCTATTCTATTACAATGAATGTCTGTATTTAAAACTTACAGATTTACAAAGCAGTCCTGTATGACAATTAGTTTAAATGTTAACTTTAGCAAAGACCTCAATACTTATACTGAAAGACAGTAGTGTTTAAACTTTAACATTTTATCTTTCATTGAATATTAAATGAAAGTTGCTTGGTTTATTCAAAGGGTGACATTTAAAATGTTAATTCTTTTACATTATTTCTTTGTAGTATATAACATTCTTTGTAACATATTGATATATGCAAATTATTTTGTTCTTTTTCAGTAATTAACAGTTAAAACCACTACTGTTCATTCAGTCACAAATTAAATATTCATCTGGTTCTCAGATTGCAAGCACAATGGAAATATAGCTGCATAAATGTAAAACTGATAACTGAATTGAAATTTTCTATGTTGGCTACCAAAACAATGTTAAGAATTATTAAATCAGTCTGTTGACAGTGATTGTTGTTGAAATATGAAACATAGAATATAACAATTTTATTACTGTTAATTGTGATATCACCTGAACTCCTGGCTGATTTACCAACCTGAAAATCACAAAGCTATCAGTTATTCTCTCGATATTGTAAATTCAAACATTAAATTATTACAATGCAATTTCTGTTGAAGATACAGTCAATTTACTAACAATCTCAAGAAAGATAGGATGCCAGGAATAAGCCTTGCATTTGTTGATTTGAAGAAATCTAAAGGTTTTGCTTATGGAAAAGAATTTCTCTTTGCAACTTATCCACATGCAAAAATGTTTTACAACAAATTAAGTTGGGGAGACTACATGACAGAAATAGTGCATCAGATAAGTTAGAGTTCACTAATTGCAGCATTTTAGTTCAAGAATAATCATATATTTTCTATTTATTACTTGCTTCTATTGCAGTAAAACTTTATGTGCATATTATTACAAGAAGGTCCCTCAGTATTAAATGACCTGGTTTTCAGCTAATACAAGACATGTTAGAATTCCCAGCTATTAATGAAAGACAGAATGTAAAAATTCCTTCAACACAATTAAAAACTGAGGGTCCTGCCCTTTGCAGCTTTGAGCACTATGTTGAATTAATGTAGCATGAAAAATCATTATGCGTAGACACAGATGGGTGTAACCATGCAGAAAATGTAATGTTCATTCGAAAGATCCACATATGCAATAAATAATGTATATATTTTCATACTGTAGGTTTATCCATAGGTTTATATGCTAGCAGATGAGTTGACATTGTTGATTGCAAACCTCAACACTGTTTGTTTTACTTTCGGCTCCCATAGCTCACTTAGCCAAAGCCTAAAGAGGTTTGGTCATGTGTAAATATTCAACCATTAAAGCAAAAAGGACTCAAGCCAGGATTTAACTGAAACGTGGTATGTGTGAAAATACTGTGACCTTTGTATACAGATTAATTTATCCAGCTTTCTCCAAAAAAAATAATTTAACTATTTAAGCCATCAGTACGTCAAAACACAGCTCATTTATAAACGTTGCCTGTAATGCTATAGATAAAGGAAATGGGTTTAGAGACATAGAGAACAGCATTTCTTCAGTCGTACTTAGTACAAAACAAGAAACTGCTTTTTGTTTCTTTTTTTCTCATTTGAGATGCAAACTGCTGTTGGAGCTCTCAGAAAGAGAGACAATTGTTCTTTGTTGAGACTTTATAATATGCCTTCAATATGCATTTTTGACAATTTAAATCAGCATAAAATAAAATATGTAGTTTGCCCGAAACTTCTCCCAGGACAGTTACCATCTTTTTCTAGTGGGAATACATGGAATTATTTGAGCGCTTTGGTTAGTGGCAAAATGTCACCATTTTTAATAACATGAAAACATCATCCGCAAAGCATGAAAATGAAATGCTGTGTTTGTAATATATGACAACAGCATTAAGTAAATAAATAAATTAAGAAATAAATAGTAATGACATTTACTTCTTTAATTGATTAGTGGAGCCCAATTAAGAAATGGCATTAACAGCCACAATGCGAATGTGTTTTCATGGCTGTAATTAGTCACTTTTCTGCAAACCAAACACCCCACCCCCAAACCCCAAGATACAACTAAAAGTTCAAAGTAAAATATTCACAATGTATCACAGTATTGATATTTGTTTACCTCCAACTTTCTATAAGATTGCCCAGAGTTCTTTGACTGAATGGCTAAACTTCTGGTGACTGCGTATGGGGATTAATAACTAGGGATTAAAATTCTTTTCAGATTTTAACATCCTGGGTGACAAATATTTAAGTGTTCTCATCTGTTAAGCAATGTTATGGAGAGAGGGCCTGTTTTAAGGCTCACTGAGTTTGCTTAAAAGGTTGAAAGCTGGGCTACAAGAAAAACACTTGTGCTCTTTATTACAACAGAGAAAGGCATTTATATGTGATCCGTGGTAAATAATTATGGAAAACAGATGAATTTTACTTTCCAATTCTTAGTTTTATGAATTACTATTGGTAATTAATTTTATTTTACTAATATCAAGTGCAGATTCAAATGGATACATTTGTAATTTAAGAATAGTACAATAGGAACAGAACCTTTTTAAGTCAACTACTAGTTAATTTTCAAGGCTGAGGGTATTCCACCTTTAAAAAAATTAATTGTGCCAGGCATTGTGCCAATAGGTGCTGGACATGGTAGTTCTTGCACATGGCTGAAATAATTGCTAATTTGATTTCCACACTGAGAATGAATAATTTGGATTCGTCTTACTCAGGACAGTAACATTTTCCAGCAAAACTCAAGTATCTTTGTGATAGGTAATCATTGGAAATGTGTCGAAAATTGACTCCTTTGTTAAACCAATAGCCCGAATCGAGGTCTGTTGTTTCACATGAAATAACAATCTTGTTAAAAAATCGGCACCTGAAGTTTGCATTTGGAATCATTTGTGCTGTTTTGGATTTATTACAGAAAAAGTGACATTAACGTCCTCTCAGGAAATCGTTACAAATGATTAGAGTCAAGAGGTGCACTGAAACAGCAAATGTGATTGAATGCAGTTGGGTAGCATCATTTGACCAAGGATCAAAGTCTTCAAATGTTATCTCCCTTTTCTTCACCTCCCTTCCTTTTCATATTATAAAAATTATCCAAAACCGTTTTAAATTTTATGAAGGAACAACTTTATACTTTTAAAATTAACATTTAAGTTGTGATTGATTTGGCATATCATTGCAAAAGAGTTTTTTCAATGAAACATTAGACAATGACACAAACTGAGTGAAGGGATAGTTACATGATGAGATACAATCCTCAGTTTACTAGCTTCCTGCTGCTTCACCTTCTGTGATAGCACTGGCATCTCTTTGCCCACAATACCATAACAACTTGTTCATCAGATGAGAGCATGTGAAAAGATAGAAATCCCCCCACACAACCCCCCAACTCCTAAGTGTGTCCCCTCCCTGTCATGTTTCATTACTCTGTGCTGCCAGAGGAAGGAAAATTTCTTAGAAGACTTCAGCAGGTAATTCACTAAACATCTGTACATGAAAGTAGGACAGTTTATTACAATGTTACAATGAAGAAACAAGTACATGCACAAAGCAGGTAAGTAATAGGAAGAGAAGTGATACTGGCAGATTTCAGAAATAGCAGTACAAGGAGGGGGCACTGAAGGGTATTATAGTGATTGGATGTTGGGAAAGTGAGGTGAGGAGGTCAAAATTTCAACTGGTACTCTTGCAGTAAAGTGGGGCAGGGCCGTATTTAGAATGATGAAAACCTTTTGAATGGAAGTGTTACCTTACCAGCTTAGCAGCCTAAATCAGGTCATTGAACTTCTTTGTACATTGTCTGCAGGTCTGAGGGGCTAAAGCACAGGCATTAGCATGCACAGCCACGTCAGACATGCTTCCATGGCAATGTGGTGGGATAAGCATTTCCATTCTAATGGAAATAATATATTCCTCCTCCTCTTTACTTCATTAACTAAAGACTCTCTGGCATTATTGGAGAATCTGAATACTCTCCCAGCCAACACTTTTAAACCTTCCAATCTATAAGCAGCTTTCAGTTGAGCTCTAAGATGGCTGCTGCAGTTTTCCTTCAGGAGCAATAGGCTACTAGAAACTTATTTCAATCCTTCCCATGCACCACATGGGTGGGTTGTCTTATTACCAGCTGTTTTGCAACAACAACTTTGCAATTTAATTTAAATGTGCCAAAAGCCTGAAAAGTTATGAGGCTTTTTGGTAGACAATATGGCTCATTCTCATCAATTTTGGGCATTAGTTGAAAGTTCCTTCCGAGGTACCAATTCAATTTGATAACCTCCTAAGTGTAAAATCTGATTGAGCTCCTACAGAATAAATAATCTTGCCTCTACAATACATTAGACAAGAGAAATTATCTCATCTTCACTAACTCCAGGAATTTTTTTATGCAGTAGATGTTAAATATTTAAGTGGCTTGAGGAATAAGACTTGAGGAAAATCTTGATCTTGTCTGTACTCTACAAAAAAGATGACTTAACTAAGACACAAATATAAATCCAAACACAGAAATCCAAATTTCAAATTTTCAGTTTAAATAACTTCTTTAATTGCCATTTTTATAAGGGTATTTTGCATTAAAGAAGCTTTACATCAGTGTTAAACTATATACTGAGAACTGCTTAGTACAAAATGGCAGATCGAGATATTCACTGATATTGGACTTTCACAGGTAGAAAGCAACCTGAATGTCAGAGATTTCTTGGTTGTTCTTAGCATATTACAGTTTACAGGATCCAGAAGTACTACATGTTGCTATGCTATAGTTTTAGCTGTAGTGAAGTACTGTGTACTGCTAAGCATTAAAGCTGTGAATGTTTACAATTTGTGATAAAGACAAAATAAGTATGAACGGCAATCACACAACATCTAAATAACTGAAGTTCCCTTCAGATGAGAAGATATTAGATACTTTTAAGCTCATTTATATATCATTTTCTCTAAGAGGAATGCAGTTTGCTAGTATGATGTTCAGATTTTAAATAGTGAAGATTTTGACTGGAATCAACAATCTGAACAAAAGAATGCATAGGATCTGTGAGAGCAATTACATTTTCTGTTGCCTGGTTACCCTGAGATGTTGTCCATTTCAGCAGAAAGAAATGGGATTTTTTTCCCCTACCAACAGCTGGACAGTTGACTGACAAAACTGATTCCATTTGAAACTGCAGGAGTGAGGGTAGCAATTTTTTGAATGATTTGAAAAGTGAAATCTAACTGATTGTAACAGTTTTCAGCATTTGAGGAGTCAATTAATTACATTAAAATGAAGATGTTGCAATAAATCATGAAATAATGTTTTGCAATTCACAATAATTATTAATGATTAAGATGAGAGAGCTAAATGTAATATCTCCAAGTTGGTAGATGACACAAATCTGGTTGGAAGAGTGAGCTATAAGGAAGACGCAGGTATGTTTCAGCGTATGTTGGACAAGTTGAGTGAGTGGGCAAATCCAATGATGCTTTAAGTATAGTATGGACAAAAGTGAGGTTGTCTACATTTGTAATAAAAACAAGAATGAAGATTATTTTTTGAATGACGTTAGATTGGGAAAGGGGAAAGTGCAGTGAGATTTGAGTGTTCTCATACATCAGTCACTGAAAGTAAGCATGCAGGTGGAATAGTGGTGAAGAAGGCAAATAGTATGTTAGTCTTCATAATGGAAGGATTCAAGTACAGGAGCAGGAATGACTTGTTTCAAATGTATCAGGCCTTGGTGAAATGATGTCTTGAGTATTGTGTGCAGTTTTGATCTCCTTATCTGAGGAAGGATGTTTTGGCTATGGAGGGAGTACAACAAAGGTTTACCAGACTGCTTTCTGGGAGGCAGGACTGATATGTGAAGAAAGACTAGATTGGTTAGGACTATACTCACTGGAATTTAGAAGAATGAAGGGCAAGCTCATTGAAACGTATAAAATTCTAACAGGACTAGGCAAAGTGAACACAGGAAAGATGTTCCTGACGGAAGTCCAGAACCCAGTGGTCACATTCAAAAGAATGCCAGGTAGTCCATTTAGGACTGAGCTGACATGATTTTTTTTTCATTCAGAGACATGAGCTGGTGGAATTCTCTGCCACAAAAGAATTGAGGCCAAAACATTGAATGTTTTCAAGAAAGAGTTAGATATAGTTCTTAAGGATCTTAAAAGGATCAAAAGGCATAGGGAGAAGATGAGAACAAGATATTGAGTTGGATCATCAGCCATGATCGTATTGAATGGCAGAGCAGATTTGAATGGTCACATATGCTACTCCTGCTCCTATTTTCAATATTTCTATGTTTCCAGGATGACTTTACTGTTTGTGAAACCATATTATGTAATAATTGTTCCAGCTCAATTTATGCCAGGATCTGGGGGAGGGAAATCTATATAAAGCATATGTAGAGTCGTTCTGACTTGCAGCCGCATCATCCATGCTAATGATTCTGCTGCTGCGACTCTGCTATGTGTCACAGAAAATCAGATTTCTAAGCAACTATACATTGAGAAGAGCTTTAAATTCAAGCATACTTTTCAGAAAACCATGTTGAAATCTGCCTAATTATCTTGAATTTCTCTTAATTCCCTGCCATAATAACTTTAAAAATACCTTCTAACATTTTCCCCATGACAGATGTTAAACTAACTGACCTGTAGGTTCTTGCTTCCTCTTTCCATTCCTTTTTGAATAAGGGAGATACATTTTCTATTTTTCAATCTGATGGAACCTTTCCCAAATGAATGAATTTTGGAATAATAAAACTAGTGCAGCAACTGTCTCACTAGCTGTTTCTTCTAAGACCTAAGATGAAGTTTGTCAGGACCTGGAGAATTGTCAGTCACAGCTCCAACAATATGCTCAGGGTCCCTTCCCTAATATCCATGATTTTCTTGATTTCCACTTCCCTTCCATTTCTTGTTTCACAGTTATTTCTGGAATGTTAATTCTATCCTTTATATGGAAGATGATACAGAATGCCTGTATAATTCATCTGTGATGTCTTTATTTTTCATTATTAAATCAAGGCTCAATGAGCAATTTCTGGTCCTGGCCATGAATGTCCCATTGACCCCAAATATTTCATCCTTCTATTACCTCTATACTTTAATCTGATTGGATCACCCCAGCGATATTGCCTCAAGTCTAATCTCTCAGGCTCTTTCTTCAAAGCTCCCCAGGCCTCAGTCTCCCCAGGCCCTACACCAGTGTCCCCTAACCCTGATCTTTCCCTTCCTCTCTCTATTCCTTTTCTGTGACTTCATGCCTTCCAACAACCAGGACCTCAGTCTGGCAGTCTGATGCCTGGAAATAGTTTCCAAAAATGATGAAGTCTTCTCTTCAAATCTTGGCAGGTTCTCAAGGAAATCCATTCCAAGTTTCTCAATTGCTAAACAGGTCCTGATGATCTCACTCCCTCCCCAGCTCCTGTAAAAATCAGGCCAATGTTTCAGTTGAAAAAGCAAAGACCGGGGCTTCATTTGAATGATGCTAAATCTATGTGTTTATTTACTGCAAAGATGTTTCATAACATAGATAGTAAAAATAAAATAGATCTTACATGTTTTCATAGAATCCTCACAGTGTGGAAACAGGCCATTCAGCCCATTGAGTCCACACCAACCCTCTGAAGAACATCCCATCCCCCCTACCCTATTCTTGTAACCCTGCATATTCCGTGGTTAATCCACCTAACCAGTACATCTTTGGATTGTGGGAGGAAACCGCAGCACCTGGAGGAAAGTCGTGCAGACAGACAGAGAAGGTGCAAACTCCACACAGACAGTCCCCCAAGGGTGAAATCGAACCCAGGTCCCTGGCACTGTGAGGTAGCAGTGCTGACCACTGAGCCACTGCGTCATCCTGTTACATTTAACAGCTCCATTATATTTAACAGCAAGAAATAAGAATCAAACAACACAGTGATTAAAATCCTCAGTACTTTTGTTGCGCAGTTTCCAAAAGAGAAAGGTATTAATAGTCTGCTGCTATTCATTTGTTCATAAAATTGGAATGTAGAACACATCTTTGACACTAGTATGCATAAGATGTGAACAACATGAAATTAAACTGGTAATTAATTTCAGCATCGGACATATAATAGGTCTACTATTCCACAAATTAATTAATAATTCTTTTTAATGTATCTTAAAGTTTCAGGGAATTCCTCCCTGAACATAAGCCTGATTCTTGCAATTTTTTTTATGAGTCCTAAAATCAACATGACACCATAAATATGACTAAGTGTTCAGTAGCTGATTCAATCTGTTTGACAAGAAAAGCCAATCTATTCCAACTCAATAGGAAGGCAAAATAGCAGTGTTTCAATCTTAGTTATATCGCGAAGAATTTGAATTTCTGGTCCTTTTGGCACACTCAACTTTTAATTTGGTTGGAGTTGATGAGGACATTGAAAACTAGAACAAAACCTTCTTAGGCTAGTTCCCAGATATACATTGAAATACTCTCAGCAATGGGTGGAGAGGTTCTGTTTGTAACAGGCATGCTCATCATCAGAATGTGTGTATGGGGACAGACAACCAGATGGGTTGCAAAACCAGAGAAGGTTACAGAGACAGGCAGAGACAAAGCCATGGAGATTTCTGAATATGAAAACAAGTCCCAGTGCAAAGTCAAGACTTTGTTGCACTGATAGTCAAGGTAGACAAGTGAGCAAAATGAAAGATAATTGGAACTTAATGTTCAGATACAGACAGTAGAGTATTGGATGAGCTCAAATTTATGTAGAATGGAATATGAAGGAACAAAAGCATGGATAAGGTTTCATAAGCAGATGAGCTGAGGCAAGTACAGAGACAGTAAATGCTACAGAGGTAGAAATAGGTTGTCTTTGTGATAGGGATGATGTAAGGTCAGAAGCTCAGCTCAAGTCAAACACTACACCAACAGCCATAGAGCCACACAGCACAGAAATAGACCCTTCGGCCAACTCGTCCATGCCGAACAAAATCCCGAACTGAGCTAGACCCACCTGCCGACTCCTGCCCATATCCCTCCAAATCTCTCCTATTCATGTTCTTATCCAAATGTCTTTTAAACGTTGTAATTGTACCCACATCCAACACTTCCTCAGGAAGTTCATTCCATACATGAACTACCCTTCATGTAAAAAAATACCTCTCATGTCTTTTTAAATTTCTCTCCTCTCACTTTAAAAATGTGTCCCCGAGTCTTGAAATCCCCCATCCTAGGGAAAAGACTACTACCATTAACTCTATCTGTACTTCTTATTATTTTATAAACTTCTATCAGGTCACCTCTCAACCTCCTATGCTCCAGTGAAAAAGTCCCAGCCTATCTAACCTTTCTTTAAAGCTCAAAACGATCATATCTGGCAATATCCTGGTAATTCTCTTCTGAACCCAAGATCTGGTTTTGCTGGAGGCAATGAGAAAAGTCACATTGGACTCAAAATATTAATTCTCTTTTTCTCTCTCCATAGATAATGACAAACTTATTGAGTTTCTCCCGCAGTTTCTGTATTTTTTTTTCAGATTTTCAGCATCCACAGTAGTTTGATTTTATTTAACGGCATCTATGATTAGTAAGTGTATGATGGGAACAAAAAATGATGACTTTGAACGTCCTAATGTTTAATTGAACTTAAATCTGTTTGTAGTTTGACAAATTGTCAAACTATTAGGAGGAGTAGGGAATCAATGCAAATTGTCAGCATCTGCTTATTTACATTTATTTTGTATTTGATCCTATATCAATGAGTGTCAGAAATGTTAATGTCAACAGATATCTGCAAAATAGTTTCAGAAATGCAAGTAGTTCTGGGTGTAAATAAAGTAAAATTCATACAGTAAATTCCACTCCGCAACAGCTTTTTGAAAATTCAACTCTTCAGTCTTTAGGGATGCCTTCATACATCAAACTACCAATCTCCTAGGAGACTGAAACTAGATTGATAAAACATGACGTTTTCTTTTCCAGAAACTAGCCTTCTCATCCGAAGTAGTCAAACAGAGTATCTTTAATGATACCTTCTAGCAAGTTACCTATAACTAACATCAAGCTAAACAAGCCTCTCATTTCACAATTTTGGCTTGTTGCCTTTTGTGAATAATGGTACAACATGAGCCTCCCTTCAGTCCATAGGAACCATCCCAGATTCCAGCAAGCTATTAAGTATATAGGCATGAGGATATCTTAGCATAGCTCCCATTTCTTGGGGCCTTGGGGAAATGCCATCTGGTCCAGCAGTTCAGTCTGATTTATTCTCTTCAGGATTACATCTGCATCCACTTTAACATTTACAACTCTAGTATCAGCTACACATTGCATTCATGGTAACTGAGCTCAGTCAATCAGAGTAAAGGCTGATGCAAAGTAACCATTTAAAACCTCTGGGAGTACACCTAAATCTGCTTTGAGGAATCGCTCAATGGCCCTCTGTAATCTTTTACTGCCTTCTGACTCCTAAATTACTAAAAGTAAATTTATTATTACTAGCGCAATTATTCACAACTGACCTTTTGCTCACTCTAATAACAGTTTTAGTTACCTTTAGATGAGAATATTATGTAATCCTACTTTTCACTCATGTGGAGGCAAGCCATACACATCAACTTAACAGGAGATCAGACGTGTGTGCCTCCAACCACGTCAGAATGGTGGCGGAGGGATTTAAAAATGAAGTTAGGTCCTCATCCCAGGATTCTCAACTCCATTCCCAACATCCCCAATCTTCACTGGCATTGTATAAGAGTGAGGGTAGTGAGCACACATCCTGAACTGCCAATCTAGCCAGTTCCATTGTAAAGGTAAACATCTTCTAACTAAAATGTTCAAGGAGTTTGGCCAGCTTTGCAATATTTGCCCTTTAGATGAGTAATGAACCTTTGTCTGGATTCAGGAACATCTCAAATCTAAGTTCAAAAGATTTTAGCCATGCCCCTCATGATTCTACCATACCAATTTAATGTTAACTCTTACCTCTCAATGGCTGATCATCACCCCATGCCAACCCATTAACAACTCATGCCCAGCTCCAACTGCATGACCCCTATAGACCTCAGGCCAGCTTAATGCAAAATCATTCTGCCTTCCTAACTCCAATGACTCCTCATATCATCAATGCCAACTCACAGCTATTCCATGCCATTCACTCAATTTATATAATGTACAAAATCAGTCACCCCATTGTAGCAAGCGATTATGTGAAAACACTGAAATTCATAACTTTTTCAAAACCAGTGTTTCTCCAACCATCAAAAGTGTACATCAAACAGACCATTAAAGTATCAATAGAATGAGTTTAATTACTTCACACCTCTTAGTCCAGTGTAAATAAATGTAATGACATTGTCAAGAGTGGCAGAGAAAAAATAAACGTAAAAAATTGTCAAACAAACAAAGTCAACAATTCTACCTAGCTAGGTAAACAACTTCATACTCATATTATCTATTTACAGGCCTAGGCTCTTGCTAAACGTGCATAATTATGTTCTTGGCTCTTTAATGTTTCATTAGTTTGATGTTTTTAAAGGCTTAGAGGAACGTGAGTTCTTTCCTAAATATTTTGAATGGGAGCAATTTTATTCTCAGCTGTTTTACGCATGGCTCTTCTATAATAAGGTTCTATGTATTTTACATAATGTAGACTGGGTGAAAGGTCATGGTTCCTTCATACCCAATCATAGAGAGTACGGGTCGTTGTGGATACGTGAGAGGTTATGAGTTGGTATTGAGTTAGCATGGGGACCAAGTCGGAAGTGATGGGATGTGAGGAGAGACAATTAGAGGGCTTAAAATGTAACCAAACAGGGACAAAGGCTATTTTCACAATCAACCCAGCTCAGCATTTATCCCGCTTCTATCAGCACACAACTACCTGGACCAAAATTTAGGTTTGACAGGACTCTTTCTGCCAAGGTGACTCTGGAAAATGTCCTGACTTAAGTTGCTCATCTCAAAGAATAAATTTGGCCTAGAATCTTCAACAGAAAGGCTGGCCTTCAACAAGAGCCAGAGAAACATAACTATGGAGGAACAGTGGCTTGAACATGCTAAGTCCAAATGACAAGGAAGCACTTCAGCAGGCAGAAGAGGTTGGAATTAAGGTGGGCAAAGCTTGATAAAAAGTGAAAGAGAGATCATCACCATAGAATCCCTACAGTGTAGAAACAGGCCATTCAGCCCAACAAGTCCACACCGACCCTCTGAAGAGCATCCCACCCAGACCTAACCCTGCATTTCCCATGTCTAACCCAAACATCCCTGGACACTAGGGTCAATTTAGCATGGCCAATCCACCTAACCTGCACATCTTTGGACTGCGGGAGGAAACCCATGCAGACACAGGGAGAATGTTTAAGCTCCACATAGACAGTTGCCCGAGGGTGGAATTGAACCCAGGTCCCTGGCGCTGTAAGGCAGCAGTGCTAACCACTAGCCACCATGCTATATACTTCATAATTACCATGTGTTGAGATAGAATATATAGGGAGGAACTATTTCCACTAACAAAGCAGTCAGTAAACAGAGCACACAAACTTAACACAATTGGCAATGAAAAAGAGAGAAAATAAGGGTCATTTCTTTCACATGTTGTGTTGTTGTAGTCTGAAATGAACTGCTTGAAGGGATAGTGGAATCAGCTGAAATGGTTCCTCTCAAAAGGGAATTGCATGAATTCTTGAAGAGGAAATTGCAGTCAATGGGCACAAAGCTGAGGGCTGGATTTAACTGAATGCCCTGAATTGTGTTTGCCCCAAGGCAACAAAGTGGGCTGTGGCAGTAAATCAGAGTGCAGCTGCTTTGGGACATCTCTGCACCACAGTCCCATGGCTGAGAAAGTTTCCCAACAAAAGACAGGATAGGATGCAGATCACAGCCCACTTCATGAAGACAGATACCAAATTGTATAATGAAGGCCTACCTTAGGGCCAACAGACATATGGAAACAATATCCCTGCACTAATTCAGAGGGCCATCAAAGCCAGAGGCTCCATAACTATATAGAATAGCCACAGCTACCAAAGATATCTGAAAACTAACCCACAGTGGGATTTCACTCTGTTGGTGCCCAGCGTTCTGAATTTTTATTTATTATTTTACTATTCTGTTTATCATATATACTGACATGTCTTAGCAGTGTCCCCTATCAGATTCTGAGCAGGGACATGGAGATGGCCAAGTAGGAGGCTGCTTCCTGTATAAGAGCCGAGACAGTTCTCCTGCCGACAGCTGAAGACCAGCAGTTCCACAATACATACACATAAATTTGGAGAAGATGGCCATTCTGCCCTTTGATCCTGCTCTGACATTCAATAAGATGAGTGATGACTGATCGAAATTCCACATTCCCATCTACCCCAACCAACTTATAGATTCTTGTTAGGCAAGGGAATCAATCTAACTCCACCTGAAAAATATTCAATGACCCCACCTCCACCACCTCGTGAGACCTAGAATTCCAAAGTTGCCCAACTCTCTGCGAGAAAACACAGAGCAACACAGTATTGCAGATAACAAGGTGTAGAGCTGGATGAATACAGCAGGCCAAGCAGCATCAGAGGAGCAGGAAGGCTGATGTTTCAGGCCTAGACCAATCGTTGGCCAGTTGGCTTCCTTCTCTGCTGTCAGATTCTCTGCTAAGTAACCTCAGCTGATACATTTTCTCATGTGGTGCGATGTAAGCGATGAGTGTTAGGGGGTTAAACGTGACCAAATAGCAAGGACAAATTCCAAGACGTTGAGGCTATTGTTAAAGTCAACTCAGCTCAGCACTCAACTGTCTCTATGTTTGCCTCCAATCTTTCTCCAGGGGCATTGGTCCCGACTCTATCCTTATCTTACTTCCGAGAACATGAATTGGGTTTGACAGGGCACTCTCTACAGACATTATTACACTCAGCCATTATTTCTTCATGCAGAAACGTTATCAGATGCAAAGCTGAAATTAGATGAGTTTCTTCTCTTGAAAGAAGGGACTGGCCATGGCAATGTTTCAGAAAGCATGCCCATGGGGAACTGGCTACCAGAATCATGAGGGACAATGGCTGCCACTTATTGCTAACCTGTAGTCTGGCAGCTTGCTTGTGCAACTATTAGCACACAATTATTGGAGTAAGTGTAACACAAACTTCACTTGTTTGAGAAGACATCTTCTTGCATTTGGTTCAGGCGGGAGGTTAAAAGCAAGAAAAACTCTCAAACCCAAAACTCACAAATCTGCAAATGTCTACCTTAAAGAAGGCAGCTTGGTGATGGGGTGAGGGGAATGTTGGGGGAGTGAACAAGAGGAAATAAATTTGCTGTCAGGAGGTAGATTGAAGAGTGAAAGGAGAAGCAGGACAAAATGTATTTTACTAAGGTTTCATGTTTTAACCTAAGTCTGCCATGTTTCACTGGTAGTGGACAATCCAACAGGTAAAAGGAGGGAAGGAGGGCTGGATCCATGAGGTAAAAGCATTCACCTATAAAGCATAACATATGAGCCTGAAGATGGAATGTCTCTTCAAAACTCAGCAAGCCTGCCCTGTAAACTATTTCAATCCCTACCATCTTCAACCATTTTCCAACAAAACGGACCACCACTCCCAACACTCCCTACCCCTAGGCTATTCAATCAGGAGCAAATAACTACTGAATAGGCAGATTCCTCACTAACAGAAGCATTGTGTGTAAGTAAGCATGAGCAATTGTGAATGAAAGAAAACTGCTCCTCCAGGGAGGATCTAAGAATGACCAACTTCAACTAAGGAGCTTAGGAACTCAGATCTCAGTGGGTAATTGCCACTGACTGCAGGCAAAGGGATTAGCATTGCTATTAATTTAATACGAATATAAAAGAAAATTTGCTTTTAACAATTTTTAGGAGATTGTTATATGGCACTTTGAGTGCTGTTGGTTTTTCTGTAAGGAGACCGTCAGTGACTTCGATACAGTGGAAATAATTCTTGTTAGACTGTATAATTCTCTATTACTTACATATTAGTAACCTGTCATCTATGGCCTCATAGCAAAATAGAATGGGATGTTACACGATAAGAGGATAGAAACAGTCTAGTCAAAGTATTAAGTCTGTGCTGGTCTTTTTTTCTCCATCAATCATCTAATTTATTTCCACTGTAAACCTTGATTCGAAACACTTTTAATATTCTTCCCTTTCAAACAACTAGTTACCCTGTATTTAATGACTCTTTTACAGCAACAAGAATTTGACTTATCTCAAACAAAGCCTGCAATCTTCTTATGTTTAGGAATGAGGAGGTTGATTGAGTCAAACAAGTCATGGCTGCTTGAGTAATAGCAAAGGAAGAAAAGAAATACTTGCATACACACACTTTTGAGTACCAAGAAACAAACTGCTATGAAGGGGTGTTTTCAGGTTATTGTAACTAAAACCAGAATCAAAGAAGGTTGAGTTAAACTAAAACAATAGTTCAGGTGTCAATGATGTATTCCAGTCACTGTGGGGCGCACCAGTTGCAGAAGACCTCAAGTGCACTGCTGGGCACTGCATGTTCCATCCCCAGAGAGGCCCAGGCACAGACTTAACTCCAGACAATAGGCTGACAGAGGGACCAAACAACCCCGCTGCCTGAGATAACAAGGTGTAGAGCTGGATGAACACAGCAGGCCAAGCAGCATCAGAGGAGCAGGAAGGCTGACGTTTCGGGCCTAGACCCTTCTTCAGAAATGGGGGAAGG
>NC_063344.1:36046065-36066139 GCF_021869965.1 Rhincodon typus
GGGGTGGGGCTTGAGGTGGGAGGAAGGACAGGTTAGGGAGGCGAGGACGAGCTGGACTGGTTTTGGGATGTGGTAGGGGGAGGGGAGATTGTGAAGCCTGTGAAGTCCACATTGATACCATGGGGCTGCAGTGTTCCCAAGCGGAATATGAGTTGCTGTTCCTGCAACCTTCAGGTGGCCCAGGATGGACATGTCGTCTGAGGAATGGGAGGGGGAGTTGAAATGGTTCGCGACTGAGAGGTGCAGTTGTTTGTTGCGAACCGAGTGTAGGTGTTCTGCAAAGCGGTCCCCAAGCCTCCGCTTGGTTTCCCCGATGTAGACGAAGCCACAACGGGTACAGCGGATACAGTGGATACAGTATACCACATTAGCAGATGTGCAGGTGAACATCTGCTTGATGTGGAAAGTCTTCTTGGGGCCTGGGATGAGGGTGAGGGGGCAGGTGTAGGAGCAGGTGTAGCACTTCCTGCGGTTGCAGGGAAAAGTGCCCGGTGTGGTGGGGCTGGAGGGGAGTGTGGAGCGGACAAGGGAGTCATGGAAAGAGTGGTCCCTCCGGAAAGCAGATAAGGGTGGGGAGGGAAAAATGTCTTTGGTGGTGGGGTCGGATTGTAGATGGCGGAACTGTCGGAGGATGATGCTTTGGATCCGGAGGTTGGTGGGGTGGTACGTGAGGATGAGGGGGATTCTGTTTTGGTTTTTATTGTGGGGAGGGTGCTTGAGGGATGAGTTGCAGGAAATGCGGGAGACACGGTTGAGAGCGTTCTCAACCACTGAGGGGGGAAAGTTGCGGTCCTTGAAAAACGAGGACATCTGAGATGTACGGGAGCGGAATGCCTCATCCTGGGAGCAGATGTGGCAGAGGCGAAGGAATTGGGAATAGGGGATTGCATTTTTGCAGGAAGGTGGGTGGGAGGAGGTGTATTCTAGGTAGCTGTGGGAGTTGGTGGGCTTGAAATGGATATCGGTTTCTAAGTGGTTGCCAGAGATGGAAACAGAGAGGTCCAGGAAGGAGAGAGAGGTATTAGAGATGGTCCAGGTGAACTTAAGGTTGGGATGGAAGGTGTTGGTGAAGTGATGAACTGTTCAAGCTCCTCATGGGAGCACGAGGCGTCGCCAATACAGTCATCAATGTAACGGAGGAAGAGGTGGGGTTTAGGGCCAGTGTAGCTTCAGAAGAGGGATTGTTCCACGTAACCTACAAAGAGGCAGGCTTAGCTTGGGCCCATGCGGGTACCCGTGGCCACTCCCTTTGTCTGTAGGAAGTGGGAGGAATTGAAAGAGAAGTTGTTGAGGGGGAGGTATCTCTGAAACAATTTTAACCCCGCTGCCTGGACCTGTTTTTGGCTGCCTTCCCAAAAGGAAAAATACAGCAAAACTTGCAAATAACACATACTGGTCTGACTCACCTGTATATCTCAAATGAGCTCCAATCCAACCAGTATGTTCATTTCCAAGCATTCTTTTTTTTTTAAATTGATTTTTCCCACTTATGTGCCCAGGACTAGGAACAGACCAATAGTGTTGCATTCCAATCTGTCTCCTGCACCATCTTTGAAGATCAGCAGCACAGGGCTGAAGTGCAACAAAAACTTGAAGAGCATCCCTCTAAGATATTGGAGCAGTAGCTATAACTTCAAACATTGCATGTATTTAAACATGCACTCCTCAAGATGTAGAAATTACAGGCAATTTTAGAGTTGTGAATTGATTTAACTTCCAATTGCAAAGGACTTTTGCATTTAACACCAAGATTTGCATTTAAATAACATTTTTCACAACCACTGGATCTCCCAATGTACTTTACAATCAGTAATATACTTTTAAAATACCATCACTGTTGTGATACAGAATTACAGAAAATGTAATGGTGTAAAGTATATCAAGTAGGACTAATTTATAAATTACACAAAATTGCCATTCTGTCATCCAAGATTCATTGAAACACAAGTTAATTTTAGCAAGTTTGGCTCACTCTCAAAACCGAGTTATCTCAGTGAGAACAAAATACGTTACAAAAAGAAAATGCAGAAACGCCAACTCGTAATTGTTCAGAAAACAATTAAATATCATTTTAGTTTCAAACACTACACTTCTGTACATTCCCAAGATATTTTCCTAAAATTCCTACTATATAGGCAATTTTGCAACAATCTAGACCAAACAATATTAAAGCAGAGTCGGGTGACTTTATTTTTACTTGCTAGTGGATGTGTGTGAAGCAAGAGAGGTAAACAATGGTGTGTGCTTCATACCCAGGGCAATGCATGATAAATCACCTGACCTTTGCAGTTTCCTCTCAATCCTCCAAATTGCTGCCTAATTCCTTAAATTCAAAAAAACTTCTGCTTGAAAAAATAAATTAAGATTGTTATCTGTATCTGCTGTAAATAATACCCACAATAGATAAGAATTCTTGATCTTCCATAAAGTACAATTTTTTATGTTGTTTACCTGGGAGAGAACAATTTATTGTAATGAAGAGAAAGGACACAGGACAGCTCATGAATAGGATATTCCAGTATTTTTTCATCCATGTTTTGTTCACAGATCCTGTTTTGTTTCTGTCCCTGTTTCAGATTGACTAAACTGTCACTGAGCAATTGACATGCTAATCACAATTGAATATTGAATGGAATAGTCTCAATCCAGAGCAGTTTAGTTGTAGTTGCAGGATGCTATCCTGGGAACCTATTGTCAGACAATAGAAGAAAAGATGACATGTTTGAACTTGTAACAGATGGAGCTACGGTATAATAAATTCAGAACAATGCTTCAATTTACCTGCATTGGGATTTTGGCTCAGTGTTTTGGTTATACTGTATTAAAGCAATGAAAAATACAAGCAGGAATTCTAGATTCATTTCTGTTTGGAAAAACGCTAACAAGATTAGTTTCTCAGTGATGCTAATCTATTCTGGGTAGAATATAGTGCTATCTATTGGAACAAATAATGGGCATATATTTTATAGATCCTCAATATGTAGTATTTCCTACAAAAATGTTTAATTTTGCAGCATTTACATTTTGTTATATAGCACATTTGAGGATCTCTCGTTCAGTATTTACTTTGGAGAATCCGTCCTTTGAGTGAGCGAGGAAAAGTGCCAAAAATAACCAAGTCAGCTGCATGCCATATTGCTACATTGTCATCTTCAATACTACAATTGTTTTACATTACAACAAGAGGTGCAAGATTTCTGTAAATTGTAGGCTGAAACAATCTGAACAAAAATAACTTGATTGCAAAGTTCAACTTTGTAATACCACTGTCATTTCTTCACCCCCTTCAATGTTCTTGCCTTGCTTTCACTGTTGAATTTCAGGGAACCTGTGTACCCTCAGTTAAATCATAAAATCCCTGTTAACTTTTTTTAAAAATGCTTTGATGAGCTTTAAACATATTGAAATTAACAACATTCCTCCCTAAACGGGTTTCCCACATGCACCCTACCATGCTGCAGGTAAATGCAATAAACTAGCTTCCTGGCATGGTGTTAATTGAGGTTGAGAGTAGTGAGGTCATGAATAAGGTTTCAAGGTCGCAGGAGTGTACCGGCAGGCAGGAAGGTGGTTTGAAGTGTGTCTACTTCAATGCCAGGAGCATCCGGAATAAAGTGGGTGAACTTGCAGCATGGGTTGGTACCTGGGACTTCGATGTTGTGGCCATTTCGGAGACATGGATAGAGCAGGGACAGGAATGGTTGTTGCAGGTTCCGGGGTTTAGTTGTTTCAGTAAGATCAGGGAAGGTGGTAAAAGAGGGGGAGTTGTGGCATTGTTAGTCAAGGACAGTATAACAGTGGCAGAAAGGACGTTTGATGAGGACTTGTCTACTGAGGTAGTATGGGCTGAGATTAGAAACGGGAAAGGAGAGGTCACCCTGTTGGGAGTTTTCTATAGGCCTCCGAAAAGTTCCAGAGATGTAGAGGAAAAGATTGCAAAGATGATTCTGGATAGGAGCGAAAGTAACTGGATAGTTGTTATGGGGGACTTTAACTTTCCAAATATTGACTGGAAACGCTATAGTTCGAGTACTCTAGATGGGTCAGTTTTTGTCCAATGTGTGCAGGAGGGTTTCCTGACACAGTATGTAGATAGGCCAACAAGAGGCGAGGCCACATTGGATTTGGTACTAGGTAATGAACCAGGCCAGGTGTTAGATTTGGAGGTAGGTGAGCACTTTGGTGATAGTGACCACAATTCGGTTACGTTTACTTTAGCGATGGAAAGGGATCGGTATATACCGCAGGGCAAGAGTTAAAGCTGGGGGAAAGGCAATTATGAGGCGATGAGGCAAGATTTAGGATGCATGGGATGGAGAAGGAAACTGCAGGGGCTGGGTACAATTGAAATGTGGAGCTTGTTCAAGGAACAGCTACTGCGTGTCCTTGAGAAGTATGTACCTGTCAGGCAGGAAGGAAGTGGTTGAGCGAGGGAACCGTGGTTTACTAAAGAAGTTGAATCTCTTGTCAAGAGGAAGAAGGAGGCTTACGTAGAGATGAGGCGTGAAGGCTCAGTTAGGGCGCTTGAGAGTTACAAGTTAGCCAGGAAGGACCTAAAGAGAGAGCTAAGAAGAGCCAGGAGGGGACATGAGAAGTCTTTAACAGGTAGGATCAAAGAAAACCCTAAAGCTTTCTATAGGTATGTCAGGAATAAAAGAATGACTAGAGTAAGATTAGGGCCAGTCAAGGACAGTGGTGGGAAGTTGTGCGTGGAGTCTGAAGAGATAGGAAAGGCGCTAAACGAATATTTTTCATCAGTATTCACACAGGAAAAAGACAATGTTGTTGAGGAGAAGACTGAAATACAGGCTATTAGATTAGACCGGATTGAGGTTCATAAGGAGGAGGTGTTAGCAATTCTGGAAGGTGTGAAAATAGACAAGTCCCCTGGGCTGGATGGGATTTATCCTAGGATTCTCTGGGAAGCTAGGGAGGAGATTGCAGAGCCTTTGGCTTTGATCTTTATGTCATCATTGTCTACAGGAATAGTGCCAGAAGACTGGAGACTAGCAAATGTTGTCCCCTTGTTCAAGAAGGGGAGTAGAGACAACCCTGGTAATTATAGACCAGTGAGCCTTACTTCGGTTGTGGGTAAAGTGTTGGAAAGGATTATAAGAGATAGGATTTATAATCATCTAGAAGGGAATAATTTGATTAGGGATAGTCAACACGGTTTTGTGAAGGGTAGGTCATGCCTCACAAACTTTATTGAGTTCTTTGAGAAGGTGACCAAACAGGTGGATGAGGGTAAAGCGGTTGATGTGGTGTATATGGATTTCAGTAAAGCGTTTGATAAGGTTCCCCATGGTAGGCTATTGCAGAAAATACAGAGGCATGGGATTGAGGGTGATTTAGCGGTTTGGATCAGAAATTGGTTAGCTGTAAGAAGACAGAGGGTGGTGGTTGATGGGAAATGTTCATCCTGGAGTTCAGTTACTAGTGGTGTACCGCTAGTTTTGGGGCCACTGCTGTTTGTCATTTTTATAAATGACCTGGATGAGGGTGTAGAAGGATGGGTTAGTAAATTTGCGGATGACACCAATGTCGGTGGAGTTGTGGATAGTGCGGAAGGATGTTGCAGGTTACAGAGGGACATAGATAAGCTGCAAAGCTGGGCTGAGAGGTGGCAAATGGAGTTTAATGCGGAAAAGTGTGAGGTGATTCACTTTGGAAGGAGTAACAGGAATACAGAGTACTGGGCTAATGGTAAGATTCTTGGTAGTGTGGATGAGCAGAGAGATCTCGGTGTCCATGTGCATAGATCACTGAAAGTTGCCACCCAGGTTGATAGGGTTATTAAGAAGGCATACGGTGTGTTAGGTTTTATTGGTAGACGGATTGAGTTTCGGAGCCATGAGGTCATGTTGCAGCTGTACAAAACTCTGGTGCGGCCGCATTTGGAGTATTGCATACAGTTCTGGTCACCGCATTACAGGAAGGATGTGGAAGCATTTGAAAGGGCGCAGAGAAGATTTACCAGGATGTTGCCTGGTATGGAGGAAAGGCTGAGGGTCTTGAGGCTGTTTTCGTTAGAGAGAAGAAGGTTAAGAGGTGACTTGATAGAGACATACAAGATGATCAGAGGATTAGATAGGATGGACAGTGGGAGCCCTTTTCCTCGGATGGTGATGGCTAGCACGAGGGGACATAGCTTTAAATTGAAGGGTGTTAGATATAGGATAGATGTCAGAGGTAGGTTCTTTACTCAGAGAGTAGTAAGGGCATGGAATGCCCTGCCTACAAAAGTAGTAGACTCGCCAACTTTAAGGGCATTTAAATGGTCATTGGATAAACATATAGATGATAATGGAATAGTGTAGGTTAGATGGGCTTCAGATTGGTTTCACAGGTCGGCGCAACAGCGAGGGCCAAAGGGCCTGTACTGCGCTGTAATGTTCTATGTTCTATGTTCTATGTTCTATGCTTTTATCTCTCATCTGCTCCAAAACCCACATGCTCGAGCAAGTAAAAACTCTCCCAGGAAGGTGTTCTATTAATGGACCAAACATAACCTAACCACTAGTCCATCTGTATATTGATAATTGACATTTCTATGACACACCTCACAAGTAAGATCTGTCTTTTATATAATAGGGACAGGCTACCTTTAGTAAGAAAATATAGAATGCGGCCTGGTATCAAAGTAAAAACAAAGGAGTTTTCAGTTGGCGTCCAATCTTATTGAAACATTTTATTCTTTAATTAAGCTTCAAAAACATAAATCTTTGAAGTCCCTAGTTTTATTTTTTGCTCCAGAAGTTATGTAAATTCCCTGCAGAGATTCAGTTTAAACACAATTCGTGAATCCAAGCATTTCCTTAATAAACACAATCACACCTTGTTACTAAATGCTTTCATTTAAGGTCCTGCAAAGACTTTTCAAAGATAAGCAAGTCTTTTCTTTTGAAAGACTATAAAACCAGTACTTTTTTCATTAGGCCCCTTTCAGCTTACATTTATAGTTGTTCAGCAGTTTAGCCCATTAGGCATTTAAACAGCTTAGCCTACAGCATTTTGATGTGTTAATAGAAGTGAAGTGGCAGTTCTCTCTGTGCCTTACTCATTTGGGAGTTCCATTTATGTTCTAGCTCTAATTTAACACCACAGTTGAATACTTAAAAATGAAGCACAGTCTTTTTTATATTGTAATGAACTCAATTAGGTAATGAGATAATACCATGATGCAAATAGATAAAAAGTCAAAGTAAAAACCATTTTGTTTTTAGGAATTTGACTGCACCAAACATCAGGCCTGTCCCTTATGTGTTTTTTGGGGATTGACTGTTCTCTAATGTCTGCTACCCATAAATTATTGTATTATAAATCTAAATTTGCCAAGAGTTAGGAGGAGCAGGACTGCTGATTTTGACTGCATAGTACTCCTGTCATCTGCCAACAATCCTGCTTTTACTGTCCTCCAACCTAAGTGCCTACCTGAGGGAAGCAGCCCCAAATGGAAGTGATAGTGAGTTGTCTGTGAAGACACAATACGTACCAGCAGCCTGAAACCCCATTTCATTGGGAAATGTCATGTTGACTTTGCAATCACTAAATAAGGCCTGAGAATGGGCCTAGGACATTTAAACCCAATACTTTTTAAAAAAAAAAAATTCCCTTGGATCTCTCTTTTGAAAATAGCTACATTGTTTCCGGAACAGAAAGATGAAAGATCATTTGATAACCTGCCACTAGTCAAATCTCTGCACATAATGAGCATAATTTTAACCACGCCTACCTTATCCTCCCCTCACCCCCTTATATTCCAGGATGGATTAGGAGGAAAATGATAATTGGGTTAAAATTTCAAGAAGTGGGAAACCGTGACCCACATCCGTAGAGATCACATCTGGTTTTAACAAAGGCCAGTTGGAGGTGGGTTTCCAATTTAAATATTTAATGAATCTGCGTTTCTCAGACTTTTAGCTATTTCATTTTTCACATCAGTTGGCTGTGTTTTCCAGTACTCGGCAAACCCTCAACTGAAAGGAGATGAGAGTGATTGGATCATTTTCCGGTATTCCTAGTTAACCAGGAGGAGCAGGGATGCTTGTTCCATCCTAGACCCAGAGGGAATCTGTTCAGAACCTGAGATTATAATCCCTATCAATCTTTCCGGCTGCTAGCTGAGTTTTTTTTCAGGCTTCCCCGCTGGGCATGTGCCTCCAGGTCCTCTAAATGTCTCCCTCAATCTGTTGTCTCTCCTGTTGTCCTCCCAGAGTGTCTGACCCATCTACTCCTGGAATGTCCACCTGACCAAACTCTGGAAACCCACCAGGCAACATTCACCCCAATTTCTCTGATCCACAGAAACTCTGCCTCCTCTCTATCCCAGTTGTGTCTTAGTGCTGGGTTTTTCTACCGGCCTCTCAAGCTGGTTGGCAGCCATGGAACTGATTCAAAAGTATTTTAATAAGTTCCTCTTGTTAAATTTGGTACAACATTCATGGGAGCTGGCATGACTAGGTTTCCAGTCAACCACATTGCCCCTTAACAACTCTTGCCAATAAATATCAGGGTGAGCAGTATGCAAGGATGGTAAAATTAAGGCAGTAAGTGTCACATCCAGCTGAGATAGTCACTGAATAAAAGCTCTTTCAAGTACTGAAAATTAGTTTATTCTGTAAGTTCATACAGAGGGAAATAAATATAGTTGAGATTCCTCCAGCACAGGAGAGTCCAACAATATTGTGCAGACTGCTTTGCACTCAATTATTTTTGTGGCATTGAAGGAGTGTGAATGAAGTGGTCCACTATCCTGACTAGCAATAACCCAGTACTTATGTTTTTATTTCTCTCACATCAATGTTGTCAATGCAGAATCACTTCTTGGCACTGAATCTGTAAAAACACAATTACCAAGGTGAAGTAAGTTATTCTGGCTGCACACATCAATGCCCATGGGATTGCAACCACGTCAGAAACCTGATATTATAGCAGTTATTCAGGTAACATACAACAGTCATATGCTGCATTTTTCCTTACAGTGCATTAAACTGGTATTGAGATGCAAGCTGGCAATTCATGAGGCTGATTAACACACCACATTGGTATTCGATTGGCACCGAGTAGGTTAGAATGGCACAGAGGTCATTATGACACACTTTGGCGGCCAGATTAGAGCAAATGTCAGTGCCTATTAACTTCCAATAGCCTGATCCAACAGGGGTATTGACATTGATGTCTGTCTAACAATTGTAGAAATTCCAACTGAGCCTTGAAGAGTAGCAGTGAATGCTGTCTGCAAGATTTTCAGCAGGGATCTAACAATGACTGGCAGCACAGAAGACAAATGCTGCCTGCCACATGCACAACAAAGAATGGAAACGCAAGAGGTTTACAGAGAATAAGGGCTGTTTGCAAATCGTAAAACCAGAAACAGAGAAGAATGTAAGGCTGTGGAAAATCTCTGCTGTACCAGTTCTTCAATCTCAATCTAAAGAACCTTGAGTCAGTCCAAGCTATTAATTCAATGTCCATAAATCTTTAGGGGCATGTTTCTCTTGTCACCTGGATTTGGAATGAATGAAGCCTTCAGCCATTTAGCAGCAGGTGCTGTTGGGAAGTGAACCAGCTGTGACTTTCTTTTAATGCAACAAAACCAGCTGACAAACAACACTGACAGAACCCAGTTACTGGCTGTTAATTGGTCTATAAAATAGCATGGATGGAACTGTGAGCTTCACCATGGATCATTTAGCAGCTACATAGAGTGATGATTGCCAATAGCAACTGAAATAAGAAGGAGGGATTAACATATGGGGGAAAGCACAGACAAGAATTGCTATCAAATAGACATCAAAGGAATATTGCAAGTAACAATAAATTGGACCTAGGTTCAAAGAGCTATCAGTGTTTCACGGTTCTTCTTGATAATTCTGCCACTAATGTCACTGAAATATCCACAACTTAAATAAAGAATGGAATTGTCACCAAATGCAACTGTGGATTCTTTGGAAATTACAGCAGAGCAGGCAACTTCATTCTCTCTTCAGCTCAATCTGTGATTCATTTGAGAGCAAAAAATGCTGAAGGGTAAAGGAGAAGACTTTTTCAACCAGCTCACTTGAGCGTAAAACTGACATAATGGATTGACCATCCCACAGAAAATGCTCGTTCACTTTCTGGACTATTGATCTGAGATAAAAAAAAATTAAAAACTTCTATTTATTCAATTGCATTTCACAGGAGCATTATAAATCAAAGTAGGACATTGAACCACATTAGGGGTTATAAAGTCACATAGTCAAAAGTGTGTTCAAAGGAGTAGGGTTTATAAATTTTAAATAAAGGCAAGTGATGTAAGGACATGGAAAAGTGGAGGGAGAACAATCCACAGTTAGCCCTAGGCGACTGAAGGCTCAACCATTAATAGTCGAGCGATTAAAAAGGGAGATACACAAGATGGCAGAATTGGGGGAGCACAGATATCTTTGAGAGTAATGGGCTGAAGAAGAATACAAAAATAGGGAGAGTGAGGCTATGGAGGGATTTGAAAATGAAGATGCAAACTTTAAAATTAAGATATTGTTTGACTGGAAACTAATCAAGGTCAGTGAACACAGGGAAACAAAACTTGGTGCGAGTTAAGATATGGGCAACTGAGCTTTAGATGTTTTAATTGTTACCAAGTCAAAATATTAAACATAATTTTAAAACATGTGTCCCATATGTCCTGTTTGTGTTCATTCTCCAGAACAGTCTATTTTTCAAATGTTTTCTCTCTAAGATTAAGCTTCCATTCCTCAAATTCATTCCATTTTCAATGTAATTCATTTTTGTCTTGACATTCCTTCCATTGCTTTCAATCTTCTGCAAACTCATTTTGTACTTAACAACCTCTGCATTAATTATGTGATTATCTCTCAATTATGACTGACACTTAACTGAAGCCAACCGTCGTGTGTTCTAATCAACCTGTTCTGGCACTTGAACCTGGACCTTCTAGCTCAGAGGCAAGGATACTGCCTCTGCACTACAACAGCCCCCATATGGGCATTCTATTCATGTTAGGTTAAGACAACAGTAGGTTAATTGGAAGGTGTTGTCTGGATTAGAGCAGTGGGAGGAAAGCAAACACAAATTGAGTTAGACAAGTAAATGAGGAGACACAATAAGGAGTAAACGGCCAGCAGACTGGAGTTGAAGGTGTGAGCAAACAAGATCTGGCACCTAGGAATGTTGTGCAGTGGAGTGGATAGAAAGAAGATAGGTAGAAGCTGGTCCAAAACTGTGATCCTCTGATGGCTTCTGGATGGCGTAGCATTAATTTTGATGGAGGCTATTGAAATGTAGCTTATTGCACCTTTAGTTCAAATAGTTAAATCAGAACTTCAGGCCTGAACTGGGTAACTTGATATGAAATTATCAGTGGGTGGGTGGGGGGAGTAGAGGGCATCTTGTGGTAGTGGTAGTGTTTCTATGTCTGAATTCAAGTTCCGACTTTCCTGGGGGTGTGTCATAACATGTACAAAAATTAGATTAAATATTCAGCAGACTGTGTTTAAAAGGTTGATGAATTTCATGAATTCTGGCGAATGTGCTGGCCCAGTCAGTGATAGCATGGTGGGAAAGGGAAAAATGCAGTTGGAATGAATTTAAGATTACATACATGAGTTTTTAGCTATTGTTGTTTTTGAGTAATGGGAGATTTCACTTTCAGTTATAAAGGAGTGCCGCTGGGATCTGGTACTTCAGACATGGAGTATGTTTTGATAAATCTAAGCAATGCAGGCCATCAGTTTCCATCCATGAAAATGACAGATATAGCAAAAGGCTCCTTTAACAATTTCAATGAATTGACCAGGATATTACCCCTCCCACACAAATAACTGATTAAAAAGTAATATGGTACAAACTTTAAAACTGAAATGTTACATTTTGTTAAACGGCCTGAGCCAGCTTTGTTTTAAAAAGAACAGAACTGGGTCAAACATTTGTTCTAAATCTTCAGTTTGGCAGGGGCCACTATGGAAGTGAATACATTACAGGAGATCACAGACACCACATGGTGGGAGCAGTGATGTGCCAGTGGGAATGATGACATGCATATGGAGAAATCGTTTACTACGTGGGATATGAGGTCACATGCCATCAGATAATTCATGCCAGTTGTGGGTATAATTTGTGCCAGTTGTGGATGTTGGAGACATATTAGCTTGAACAAGCACTGCAGGATCAGTCACACACTCTTAAAGTAACAAGTCTTCTTTCCTTAGACTATAAAATACATTTTATTTACTTGTTCATAACACCTGATAACGAGATAGAAATACTGTCACAAACATGATATAGTTGTGGGATAGTATATTATTGGCCAATGATAATCCTGTAAATTCAGAAAAAAAGATCCTTAAAAACTTCCTAAGTTTTTTAAGGCTGCATTCCCAATTCTTTCCCTTTTGCTGAAATTTGTACAGTAATGATATTCACTGTTAGCCTTGAGATAGAGGGGAGAGGTTTTGCAGATGGGTTCCAGATGTAATATACAAGAGTGGCACAGTGGCTCAGTGATTAGCACTGCTGCCTCACAGTGCCAGGGACATGGGTTTGATTCCACTTTTGGGTGACTGTCTGTTTGTACATTCTCCCTGTGTCTGCATGGGTTTGCTCCAGTCTCCTCCCACATTCCAAAAATTTGCTGGTTAGGCAGACTGGCCACACTAAATTGCTCATTGCATCTGGGGATGTACAGGCTAGGTGAGTTAGCCATGGGAAATGCATGGTCACAGGGATAGGGTAGGGGGTGGGTCTGGTTGCTCTTCAGAGACTAGGTGTTGATGCAATGGGCCAAATGGCCTGCTCCCACACTATAGGGATTCTATGAAGTTAAATATTGGGTGTGGAAAAACAGCATAAAGTAGATGGCAGGTGAGCATGGTTGGTGGTGTACTGCTGAGAGGGTGAGGCCAAGATCAGACAAGACATCTGAGGGGGAGCTCTAGGCCAAATGAGAGGTGGATTAGAATGTGCATATTGGGTTGGAAGGAAACTCTTGCACCTTCTAGCTGAGAGTTGTACAGATAACATAACTTCCTCAGAAAGTCAGCTTTTCTCACCTCGCTTTACCTTCCAGGATTCCCAAAATCTGGGAAATGCAACCTCAGGTGATTGGCCATCCTTTCAGGACAGATGTGAGGAGAATTTCTTCTTCTCAGAGAGTTGTTGTGGGGCATTGGAACTTTAAGCCTCAGAAGATGTTGGAAGGTCGGGTCAGTGAATATTTTTAAGATAGAGGTGGGTACATTTTCGTTAGGCAGTGGAATCAAGATTATTGGAGGCAGATGGCAATGTGACACTCGAAACAAAGACAGGTCAGCCATGCTCTTATCAAATGATGCAGCAGATTTGAGGGCTAAATGGTCTATTTCTGCTCCTTCCTTTTATGTCACAAAGAGCTTTATGGCTACTCATCGTTTACTGCTCAAGACTAGAACATGAACTACATTTATTGTTGTACAGGTCCATACTATATTGGGCCATTTGATAAGGAATGCGATATACAATAGTACTGGGCCACATACACTAATCTGCTGTTGAATGCTAAAAAAAAGGCATTTGGTTAGGTTAAGTTGATGCAATAAAGTGAAATTGTTTCCCAAATTGACAAATCTTCCCTGTAACTTTAGGAGACGTACCTTAGGACTCCCAGGAGAGTGATAATGTCTGAATATTCATTTTATCCTTGGATCTGACTGTCCCCAATGGGTGAATAACACCAGTTGTTTGGAGGTCTTAATCTGTATGTGGGAGAATGAGAAAGAGGAAGTTTCTGATAGGTAGGCTTGAAAGTAAGTAAGTGGTTGAAAAATTATTTCTAAAAATGTATAAGCAGTAAAAAATAAGGTTCCCATGCTATTACCATGGCATTGTCATGATATCTAAAGAATAAAGATCATTGATAATCTTGATCATAGGGTGAATACATATGCTAAATAAGTGCTCTTTTAATAAAAGCAGCCTGTCCAAATTTAGTGAACTGTATTGGGCCTAATTGGTGATTGCCATAATTTGAACTTGCCTGGAAGTGCTATACTGACATTTTTAGGTTTAGTACACAAGTGTTGAATAGCCATAATTTTTGTTGGGCAGTATATATGGGATCCCTGTACCTACTTCCATTGGAGTTGATGAGTGTGTTGGCTGGCACACGGAGGCACATTTGCAGAATGGTTTAGACACTAAGCAAAAGGATGTGCAGGTTCTTAGACATGGCACCGAAAGTCCTGGTAGAGGAACTCCAGATGGTCAGAAATGGTCTGTACTCTCTCTCTTGCAGAAGTAGCTGGTGTTGCTCTGCTTGACTTCATGTTGTCCTCCCATTCCTCATCTGAACAGAGGGAGTGCCCCTGCACCTTAGCAAGCTACCTTTGGCTAAATACTTTTCCAGATGATTCTTAGAAGGTGCCCAACAAATGGAATAAAACAGCATCTACTCATTTTATGTAAAGTTCTCTTGTAAAGATTTTATCAACACTTGATCATGTCCCAGAATGTCTCGCAATTTCAGAATTCCTCTTCACAGGTCTTGCAGCAAGTGAATGTGAAAAGCTAAATATCCCTTTAAACAGTGCTTGAAATTGACATTGAATCATGTTCAGTATCCGTAGCTAGTTGATATAAGGTATGTGTATTAGTTGTAGTGGTAGGGTGTAGGAGAAGGGTAGCACCTTTCACAGGGGTGTTCATGGCATTCTTTAAAATGACTCATCCTGTATTGATCCTCATCTTCACTAACTCTCACCTATGGTTCTAAGTAACAGTTGGCAGTCAACCCTGTCCATAAGTGGGCAAAATGCTTCAATGGCAGGTGAGAGGGTGTGCAAACCAATGAGGGTAGATTTTGTATTTTGTCCTTTCAAAAGCTTTTGAGTTTGCCTCTCCTGACATGCAGAAACTAGTTTCTGCAGACAAGGTGGATGAAACCATTCTAAGGTCAAGTGGTCTTGATAATCCACCATATTGTGAATCACAGAACGCAATGAGGCACAGCAGATATCTTGTCTTGGCACTGGACCAAGACAGGCCAGACAAGAAAGTGAGGTTAAGGATATACAACTCTTCCTCATTAAAATTCAATTCAAGTGCAAATGCATCTTTCTAGTTTTCATCATCTTTGATATCTCTGTCACAAGCCCTGTGGTGAAGAACAAGCAACTTAGCATCAGCTGTAGGTTCAATGGGAACTGCACTTGTTGGCTGCTCAGGACATTGCGTGGTTTGTCACTGAAAAGAAGCAGAAACATAACTGGACAGCCCAAAGAGAGACTGAACAGCCTGTTTCAGGACCACACGGTGCATTCCACAGCTGTAAAGGACCTTGGCCATCCCTCTTCTAGCATCAAGATTAGCTCAATAAAAACAATGAGGCAATCCAGGAACTACTGGAGGAGAAACATTGCCCCACAAAGTTTACTTGACTGACAAGTCATCACTATACAGCACAATGCTAACCAAAATATCCTCAGAATAGTCCAATGCAAGATGTGTGGCTGAATGAGAAAGCAGACAGAACTCAGATACGTGCAGTCAGCAATGATTGGAAGAGATTCTATGATGCTTTGAAACCCATTTATGGACATCAGTCTATTTGACCCTCACTCATATTTAGCACCAATTGATCACTACTGCTCGTAGAAAAATCCCAAATTCTGGAAATATGGGCAGAGCACTTTAACCACATCCTCAATCAGCTTTAATATTATAAAGAAGCAATCAACTGGCTGCTACAAGCTGCCATTAGCTCTTCTTTTGATAACCCTCCAACGCTTTTTGAAATGACAAATACAATCAAACTCTAACCTAACAGTGTAGCTCAAGGAGCTGATGCTATCCCAACTGGGGTCTGGTCAAAGGCCTCTGATTTTTTTCTGTCAATGTGGAAGCAAGGAGCCACTCCAGAAGAATACAAGTGTTCACCTGTATAAGTGGAAAGGAGCTCTCCAAAATTACAATAATCATAAAGGAATCTCACTCCTCTACATCAGTCACAAAATCTCAACCCAGGATCTGCTATCAATGCAGTTTCAGAAAAGGCTGAAGAACCCCTGATATGATGATCATAGAATCCTTACAGTGTGGAAACAGGCCCGTCGGGCCAATAAGTCTGCACTGACCCACAGAGCATCCATCCAGACCCTTCCCCCTCTAACCCACCTTATCTACACGTCCCTGAACACTATGGGTAATTTAGCATGGCCAATCCAACTAGCCTGCACATCTGTGGACTGTGGGAGGAAACCAGAGCACCCGGAGGAAACCCATGCAGATGCGGGGAGAATGTGCAAACTCCACACAGACAGTCGCCCAAGGGTGGAATCGAACCCGGGTCCCTGGCACTGTGAGGCAGCAGTGCTAACCCGATGTTTGCATTTAGACGGTCCCAGGGAAAATGCCAAAAAAAAAAATCAAGGATCTTTAACCCCATTTTTCTAGACTTGACCAATGCTTTTGACACAATCAGCTGTGAAAGCCTTTGCAAGGTAATGCAGAAATTTAACTGTCCTGAGAAATTTATCACAAGGGTTTGACAATTCCATGAAGAGATGCTGGTATTCTTAATCTTCTGACCCATTTCCAGTCACCCAGGCTAACATGCCAAATATCTGCACTGTATTGAAACAGTCACAGCTAATTGGGTTCGTCATGTACCCAGAATATCTGAAACTTGCAAAGCAAATTCTCCAGGGAGATTTTGAGTCTGATGTGCACTGTCATAGTGGTCATAGGAAGCAAGAACATTCTAAAGACCTGTCTTTGGAGCTTTTTAAATATTATTTCAAATCCTGAGGGAAGTTCAGCCAGAACTGCTGCACCTCTCATAAACAAATAAAAAAAGTGAAGCTTCCTTCAAAAGCAATTACATGTCAGAGTAGAGAGAAAACACAAGGAAAGGAAATCCTAAGCCAGTAAATCATCCAAAAGTTCAATTATCCTCCCTGTAGCAGAACCTTCCGTGTACTGATCAGCCTTAGCAGTCACCTATGTTCCTACCAGAAACCTACCAAAGCCCCAGATAATGGAAATGTTCATCTTCTCATCAAACAACAAACAAGAGGACTTGAAACATTAGCCACTAAATTGCCATTTGGCCCTTTTAATGAACACTAAAAGGTACATTAAACAGCAACCAATAGTTTAACATCAGATGTCCGTTTCTAGCTCCTTTTCTAAGAGGGGTCTTGCACTTTTTTAAAAAATTCATTCATGAGAAGTGAGTGTTGCTGGCTAAGCCAGCATTTATTGCCTTAACTGCCTTTGCGAAGGTGATGGTCTATTGCTTTCTTGAACCACTTGATAAGGGTAAGGACACCCACAATGCTATTAAGAATGGAGTGATCCAATGACAGTGATGGAACAGCTGTCTACTTCCAAATCAGGATGGTGTTGGTGAATCTGCAGTTGGTGGTTAACAATCTTATGATGCAATGTCAGGCAAGGTTTCCCAAGCTTTTATGAGATGCTCCAAATTGCCAAACTCCTGTGTGAGGATGAATGAACTGGCTCCTCTTCTCTCGTCACCCATCTGCTCAGTTGGTCCCAGGAAGATTAATTTACAATGGGTCCCCTCCTTTGTGGATACCTTTTTTTCTGGACCAAATGGATTTGGTTTAAAAGGAGTCAATTTATCCAGGTTATCTTGAGTTAACAGAAAGCAAATTTATTAGTTACTAAACATACGTGGAAATAACAATGCAACATACATGCACACAGATTAGAGATAAGTACTGAGTCAAAAAATGTTAAAGGATACACTGATCAGTCTCAGTTGGTCAATTGTGAAGAGTATATAGAGAAACATAAATAGTTCAACTGTAGATTTCCAGATGTTTGCATTTGAAGGTTTGTTGAAATCTTTTTGTCCTCTTGCTTTTTGATGGTGGTTAGCTGGCAAGACCTAGAGAGTCCTTCTTTTGGTCTGTTTCCTTTTAACTGGCTTGCTGGCTATGTGGTTTCTAACACTTAGAACAAGAGAATCATACACCTGTAAGACAGGGGTGACTAGTGGTTGGCTGTGTGACTGTGATCTTCACAGCACACTAGCATTCAAACCCAGTAAAAATGAGTATCTCAGCTGCTGATTCACACAAGCCACTCAGCAGATTAGCTCACTTTCTTCAACTAACATACATAGGCCCGGGTTGAACTGGCTTTTAATCCCTATTCCTGTGTGTTGTCAAAATAAAATATATCTCATATGCAGACTGCTGCCTTTTCTCCCATCATGTAGGTATTCTGAGATAGCTCCCAGGAGATTACATTTCATTTTTTAATGCCTTTTCTCCCTTTTTAAACTCATCTCTTTGAGGCATCCTTGGCACCTCATCCAGGGCCACCATCTCACCAAAGTGCCACTGAGTTTACATTCACAATCATCTGTAGTTGTATGTACTTTGCTCAAGAAAAATTATGTAATTAGAAATTCACTATATCGCTAAGTACTTGGGGGTTTCTCTTCATGAGACTACATGTCTGCAGTCTTTGCCCTTTCAGGCATTAGAGATCTTTTTATGGAAGGTGCTATTGAAAAGGTCATGGTGAGTGTACAGTCTCTGCACGAACATTGCTCTAATGCTTCAGAGTAAACCCCTAGATTGATTATCTCTTCACTTCTTTTATGCCGAAAGAATTTGGCACGAGCTGCTCCCCTTAGCTATAAAACAAAACGGAATTTTCTATCACTGACTTTTCAGTTTGTTCTCGTTTTTCAAATGTTAAGGATTCTACTTGATTGGTAGTCCTGACCATGTCAGTTTAATTATGTCAGATTTTTACGCCAGAATTCACCTGATATATTAAATCTACCGACTCCCAATCAGATCTGTAAACAACAGTACTATGTAGAGACAGTGAGAATAAAAACAGCAACTGTACTCACATTGACAGTTTGATTATTATCCAAAGGACTACACTAAATGTTAGGTCAGCTATTCTTGTCCTTAAACTGTGATGAGGGAAAACAACAACAGATATTAAGCAAATCAACAGTTGCAGACATTCTGTGGTGCCTAAATACAATATTACTACACCAGATAGACCTGAATACTCCAAGTCTATTTTGGGACATAACTTAAGAAAGTACGCAAACTCACATGGAATATAATCCCAATGGAGAGAAATGAGTAAGGGACTGAGGTTTTCCATTTCTACATTTGTTAATCTGCAATTTTCAACTACTCATTTCCATGAATTCAAAATCACTTCTTAATAAACACAGAAAATTTGAAAAAAAACCTCAGAATACTCTACCTTCGAAGAGAAAATAACCTTTAGATTGCCAGTAACTTGATTTTAAACCAAGAGGTGAGTGTATCAGGTCACAATACTTAAAAAGTAGTAAGATAAAATAGTACAAAACAGAAATTTAAAATATAAGATTTTAGTTACAGAGTTAATAAGGCAGAGTTTAAGATTTTAAAGAATATGAACACACAGCAGAGAAAAGACAACTAAGAGAGGATGGTGACTGGTGAGTATTTGGAGTTAGGGAGGTAAAAATAGTAAGACGTATGTGAACTGTTCGGCTAAATTTACAAAGTGCTTGTCACTGTTCACTTTAAGCTTGCTGCTGTAAGTAAGAAGATCAGTCATTGCCTAAGGGAATTCCTGTACTGATAAACCTGACAAGCTTCTTGCAAAGTGTATTCAGTGGGAATAGAAAAAGCATACATTTCATTTGAAAATTGCTTCAAAGTGTTTTTACTGAGCATATTTGCATAATTAGAGTCCTCTGTCAATATACTGCACTGAAAGCAAAGGAATTAAAAGGTAGAAGACATAGAGCCATAATCGTACAACAGGGTAACAGACCCTACACAGTTCAATCAGTCCACGTCCACCATAATCCCAACTAAACTAGTCTCACCTGCCTGTATCTGGCCCATATCCCTCCAAACATTTCTTATTCGCGTTGTCTTATGTCTTTTAAATATTGTAACTGTACCCGCATCCACCACTTCTGGAAGTTCATTCCACACACGAACCACACTCTGTGTAACAAAATCAGAGATAGTAAGAACTGCTGATGCTGGAGTCAGAGATAACACAGCAGGCCAGGCAGCATCAGAGGAACAGGAAA
>NC_063344.1:36066539-36126094 GCF_021869965.1 Rhincodon typus
TCTGATGCTACCTGGCCTGCTGTGTTCCTCCGGTTCCACACTGTGTTATCTCTGTGAAACAACGTTGCCCCTCATGTCTTTTTTCAATCTTTCTCCTAGCACCTTAAAAATATTCCCCCTCGTCTTGAAATTCCCCACCCTAGGGAAAAGACACCTGCCATTCACCTTCTCTATACCACTCATGATTTTATAAACCACTATAAGGTCACCCCTCAACCACCGACAGTCCAGTGATAAAAGTCCTAGCTTATCCAGCCTCTCCTTATAATTCAAATCCTCCATTCCCAGCAACATCCTGGTAAAACTTTTCTGCGCCCTCTCCAGCTTAACAACATCCTTCGTATAACACAGCAACCAGAACTGGACACAGTACTCAATCAATATTGCATAAAATAAATAGTATCCCTACACTGTGGAAGCAGACGATTTGATCTTCCAAAGAGCAACCCATTCAGACCCAGCCGACCAATCCCTGGCACACTGCATTTCCCATGGCTAATCCATGTCATCTGCACATGCTTGGACACTATGGACAATTTAGCATGGCTAATCCATCTAACCTGCACATCTTTGGCCTGTGGGAGGAAACCCACACAGTCACAGGGAGAACGTGCAAATTCCTACAGACAGTCGCCAAGGCTGGAATTGAACCCAGGTTGCTGTTGCCATGAGTCAACAGTGCTAGCCATTGAGCCACCACACCACCCAGCTATCCTGATTATTATGGAGTTCCTGTCCTGAAGTTCCTGAAGTTGCTGTGCTCAAATTAGCATCTAAATTTTTTGCAACCCAACAGTGACAACGCTTCAAAAGTATTACATTGGTTGTAGAAAAATTTGGAATGTCCCCGTGGTCATGGAAAGTTCTACACAAATTCACATCTGTAAATGTTAGATACCTCACTGTATGAATTCTGAAAACTGACATCACTTCAGAAAGTTTGACTTCAATAATGCGGTATGTGTTAGGTTTTATATTATATTTTTCAGCTTAATTAAATATTTGAAAAATTGCTTGGAAACTTTCACACCAGTGTATTCCTTTGCTAATTAGGCACGTGTACCTACATACATGTGACTAACCAGCAGCAGATGCCTGAAAACTAGACATGGGACGATACAGGGGTTTTAGGTCGATGTTCCAGGTTCGTCTGATTCAGATTGAAGACTCCCTAAAATATCAGTCTGTAGAACGGTACTTAAGGTTTGTGCAGCTGTTTGTGCAGTTCATTGTTCTGAATCTATACACAATTCATGAACCATGGAAGTGTTTATACAATGACAGATGTGCTAGATACTTGCAATTCAGTTTTTTTTATTAACAATTTTAATGCCATAGTTTGTGATAATGTACCAGGAAAACAAATACAAAAATGAATAATTTGTTGGTTATCCTGGAATTTTTGAAGAAGAAAGAGTCTGTGAAACAACACTTCCATGCTCAGTGGAATGTTTAGTAATTCTAACCAAGTAAGAACACTGAACATTTTTTGCAGTTCTGATGCACAACAAATACAAACAATTTCAGTATGTTTGCACAAAGTTATGCAAGGCATTTCAGGAAGTACCATCTTGGTATGCTCTGGTGTCAATTATATTCACTCCATGAAGTGAATTTTCAATTGCTCAAGGGGGCAGGTTTGGGTGGCGGTGGCCCATTGAGACACCAGCTGCTCCCACTGATGAAAGCTGACAATGTCGCAGAGGAGCATGGCAGCCAGAGGGGAAAAGAAAAGAGCAACAAAATGCAAGGAGTTTGATTTGGATGCTCTCTTGATAAGGATATGCAGCAGGATTGATAAGACGCTTATGGTCAGCAAAAAGAGTGAGACATGGCAAAGATATAGTGAACCCTACATGGAGAGAAGTAATTGTGGCAGTTTCTCCAAAAGGAGGAGGCAACACATCTTGAGTTATCTCCCACAATATGTTAGTATTCCTTTAAGGGGCATTGTCATCACTACTTCATAGCATGTGACATGATGGTATAAAGATCATATATTCTCCACCTTACCTCAAATCACTTGAAGGATGACACTCTACATCTTAGTAGTTTAATATTAGCCCACACATGTATGTGCTTGAGAAATTTAATGTTTGTATAGAAGTTAGTTGTCATAAATTTCATTTAGATTCTTTAATATCAATGCCATTTTTTCATATTCTGGGAGACAATGTAAACATTGTTGCATCAGGTAAAAACACTCTTTTGGAGGCAAACTCATGGCTAACACTTACTGCTGGTAAGGCACCAATGGCAGCAGGTAGAGGCATTTAAATAACTTCTGGGCAGGAGAGCTGTCTGTTTCATTCAGTCCCGGCATCATGATAGAAAGATGATAGGCATTCCACAATTTGTATTCCTGCACCATTTTGCAAGCCCTTTCCTCTACTTCCAGCACATCTTCAGAACAAAAGTCAGATACTGCCCCATTCTTTATATATCAAAGCATCTATCAGGTTAAGAATGATAAAATGATTTCAGGTATTAAATGCATATCCAAAGAAAGCAGCCCATATAGTTGGACTGAATACCTGTATACAAGGCCTCTTGTAGTATAATGTTAGGGTCCATGCCTCTGAGACAGGAGGTCCAGGTTCAAGACTCACTTGCTACAGAGGTATGTAACAATATCCCTGAACAGATTGATTAGAAAATACCTGTACATCAAGCTGTATATGTTGCCAACACAAGTATTTTCTGGTACAAACATTTATTACAATTATTCTGGCTGATGTTTACAGAAATTTTCTTTTTCAAAGAATCACACCAGCCAACCAGTATATCCTTTTTCTACTCAGTCCTTGAAATGATGGCATTAATTAACCATATGCACTTCAATTGAAGTTATACGAAGAGCAGTCAGGCTTTGTCAGCTTCTGCAGCTATAAAATTCAAATTTGAATTATAAATTGTAGCTATTGACACACACAATTATGTCAATTCTGTAAATTCTAGACCCACACCAGCTAATAGATTGTAATACCAGAACGCAAGGTGTAGAGCAACACTGAAGCTTATTACCTGCCACTGCACATGACCTTGTTGTGAGAAATGGGCCACATCCCAGAAGGCTTTGCTCTTTTTTCCTCAAGTTATTAAGAGAATTTCTGATTAAAGAGAGGATGAAATGAGTTTGCCTTCCCCTCACGTCCCAGAAGGCTCGTAGTAATATGCCTGAAGCATTATTCCTATTAAAAATGTATCAGGCTGTGACCATGTTCCACGTTCACCCAGGCTGTACTTCTTGTTTCAGACAGTGCATGGACCTATTAATCAATGTGCTTCCTTTACCAATTAATGTAAAACGTACAGCTCCCTCACCAATCTTCTTTGAAGAAGCACTGAGAGATGACCCAGTTATGAATTTAAACTGGAAAGGTACAATTGTCCAACAGCTTTCAGCAGACCTGTTGAGGTAATATAAATAGGAGAATGTACAAAACCAGGTTGCCTGCTTAATTGAACAACTTATGTTGTTGCTTTTATAATATTCAATCACACAGATGTTCGTTTTCAAATTGGCAGAAATGGATGATGATTTGAAATTGAGGAAGACGAACAAAATCTTTTTTTGTCTTGATGGAGAGAAGGGGTTTCCCGGAGTAAGTTGCACGTGTAATTGGAGAATTATTTTTATTGTTATTTCATTGATATGTTTGAATTTCAAAGAATTCAATTCATAGGTTTCTATGGATTTGATGGCAACTTGAAATGCAATGTCACTGTGCTAGTTCCACTGCAAGACAATCTTCCAAATGTGCTTTTTAACAGAGGAGTGGAGCTGTAACCTGATGACAAATTGTGCCTTAGAGGAGCTCAGAATAGCTAATCAAAATCTACAGGAAGGGAATTTGAAACCCTAAGTAGGTCATTTGTGCAAGCACCTACATGACCAATCTGCAAAAGTGATAACATTTTACAAAGAAAAATCTATTGTGACAAAACTAAGTTGCTTCAGAAAACTTGAACATACTGTAACTAAAGTACAAAACCTAAACAATATGAAAAACAGTACTTGGTTGGTATAAATCTTTTTTACATTACAATGGGGCTCCAGGTTTATGTATTTACAACAGCCAGTTAAAACATACAACAGGGGGTACTTCATGAATACTGAAGTACCAGATGATTGGACAAGGATAAATACGCTTCCAAAAATAAAGAAGAGAGAGCTTGAATTTAACTTAGGGGAAACTACTTTTGTGCTTCTATGTGAGGCCAAAATTTATATTTTCAAAAGATTGGTTGCAAAGAGAGTAGTCAATTTATTTTTTAATTAATTGTTATGCCTTACAGATATGCTCTGTGAGCTGGTAATTAAGCTACGAAATGATAGCAATGCCGTCAGTGTTATTTACTTCAATTTTCAAAAGTTGTTTCTTTATTAAAATATAGTTCTTCAACACTACTCCACAGGAATGCTTCAGACATTCCAGTAACCTTCTAGAGCAGATTGTTGGACTGATGTGAAAACTTGCAAGCCCCTTAGAGCATTGGTATCCACAGCATTGATGGCAGCAGCTTGAGACTGCATGATGAGAAAGTGAACTTGTATAACAGCAGCTTGAGCTTCGACTGCAACAGCCAGATGCTCAGTAGCTTCTGCTTGTGCGGAAATACAAGCTGAGACATCAGTGATCAGATGCCAGATAATGGTTGGGTCTGCAAATGTTTTGATGGAATTGGACAAGAGATCCACACTCAAAAGGATTCCAAGTTTTACTCAAAGCCAGGTGTTATTGATTTCTTGTTCCACAACAGTGACATAGCTTTCAGACAGGTCAGCCAATGTGCAAAGTATTTTATTTGCATGCCCATCAGCCTTTTACATATTCCACAATATTAAATCTTCATTCAAGTCCACTGTGATCTGATCTACCCTCATAATCTATCCTTGAATAAGTAATGGGCTTCTTACTTTTTATCTTTTTACGTTTTTACCAAATGCTGGGCTTTTGTATCTGACGAGGTGATACTTATGTTAGCTTATTAACATAAGAGGTAGACGTGAATAATGTAATACTGAAATATTCAAAATTTGTTTATGACAGCTCCTGGTATCAACATATATTACAATCAAAGGCACTGTCACATCTGGCCTAGTACTGAGTCATTTTGTTACAAAGTGTTGTGTGCTTCCTTCAATATGTCATGCTGCAAGCGGCCCCAGTAAGAGAGAGACTGAGACCTTTATACCCTCAGGTCACATGCTATGATACAGTGATTTAATCATGAGAAAGGCTCTTAAAGATATATTGCAAACCAGCTGTGAGGCATAACCCAAAACTCAGCTGGAGAACTCATAAGCAACTTCACCATTTCCCTGACCACTCATGCCTTGTGTTTCACGAGGTCCAGATCCTGTATCTAAACTATCCTGTAAGATGTGCATTGTGCAAATCTCTGACCTGATTGCTGGAATTGAGAGTTCAATTGACCAGCCTTTTGTCATTATCAGTTTCTCGTTCCTTCTAGATTAGCTGCTCCTAGTCAAAGTCTAACCAGCTGGTAGGTCTTGAGTAGCTGAAAAGAAAAGACACAAGGATGGGAATGTGGTGAGTCAAGGGCAGAAATCAAGAAGTATGTACTTACATAATTTGCAAGTCAGAAGAGACTGGGATGAAGGTAAAGAGACTGGGATGAGGGATGACAGTAAAGAGTGATCAGAAATCAGTGGATTAGCTAAGAAGATATCATTCTCTTTAATTGTTTCAGTCCTGCTGCTGTCTATGGCCTCAATTGTAGTTAAACCAGTTATGGCCAGTATAAATTTTTCCAATAGTGTGTGGACATGTAGCTATGTTTATCTCAACTGGTTGGGTATTACTGTCTGTGGTGTATATCAACTTGACCAGAAGGATAGAAGAATATGTGTTGTGTAATGTGTTTGGGTTGATGTACGTGCCACTGTTGAATAGCCAAGACATTTGCAAACTGAGATGTGGGTTTGAGGCTAGCCTCAATTTTGGGGGTGTTGAGGTGAACGAGACTATGAATGTGAAGTAAGAGCTGTGCTTATAGAGAATGCTAGTAAGTAAATGAAGAGGGTGTGCTGAATAGAGTGCAGTGTGAGACTAAAAGTTCATTTTTAAAGGAATGCATTTACTGGTTGGCATAAATGGGTGGTTATACTATTATAGATTTTGTAACAAACAATTATAATCTGCTTTTACGGAAACAAAGGGCCATTAAAACATGGTTTCCAAGAGTCACTGGACTTCTTTTGTAGATTCAACTGCAATTGGACCCTTCTAAAGAAGAATCCCAAGTGACATTTGAAATTTAATGAACATTTCCAAGGGCAGTGAACAGAAACTCATTGATAATGGCTTCCTTGGAGGTGAGAATAGCTCTTTCTTATCTCACTAAACCAGTCAAATTATTAACTGAGACAGTTAAAGTTAATTAGCTTGGCTAAGAATCAATGGATGGGATTAGGCAAACGTAATACCTAATATGAAAGCATGACTTGACAGTTTGGGAAAGCAGCCATCTGATTTTTGAACAATATAAATGTCAATCTGAGTACAGGCATTTTATGCAGAGTTCTCAGGAGAACTTGTGAAGACAACTCTAACCACCACTCTCAGCTAAACTATAAACAGCATGTGAGAACGTATCCAGATATATTTCTTCTTTTACTAAAAATGAATCCAAGTAGTTTAAATATTGTGCCAGCAAAGCCAGTAAAGAAAAAGGACCTGAAGTTTCTCTACATACCAAGTCTGGCTAATCAACAAGGGGAAGTCTGCATAACTCCTGAACACAGCTCTTCAACTTTGCATTCCAGGCAGCCAACTCTTCAACTGTAAGCTTTTGGTCTACAATAAAACCCTGAAGAACTGAACTGAGTTTCATCTTTATAAGTATCTTATAAACTTATTTGCATTTTATCTATGGATGTCTACATTTAGTTCATAAATTTTACTTAGTGTTTTATAATAAAATCATCTTCATCATGGTTAAGACTAAAGCTTCACTTATTTTTAAGTTGAAACTCATAAAATAGAAGTGACCATACAAGCACATGCACACAAAATGTTAGCTCATTGACTGCTTCAATGAAAAAACTTGTACATGGTCAAGATAATGGTGCACTCATGAACTTTGGTTCTTTGCGGGAGGCTATTGAATTTCTCTCTGTACTGCATTCAGGTCCTCCAAGCTACACTACCGTCGTTTTCTGACCAGCTTCTACACCAGATCTTCTTGCACTGTATCAGAGAACCTTCCAGCATCCCCCATTGTGTTTGTTCTTCTTATAGCTCAGACTTTCTTCTCCAGGCACTTCTAACACTTGCTGGTGCTAGAATGCACATTTCCATTTTGCTGATCTTTGCCACTTGCTGAGGTGCGCAGCCCCAATTATCATTTAAATTGGTGGGCTGCCTGCATTACACAAACAGCAGGATCACAATTCCAAACCCAGTTTTGGGCCTTATTTATTTTTTCCCTATATCCGCTAGATCACTTGGTCATACATTTTGATTTAGAATGTGACACATCTTGAATATTTTCAGAAATCTAAACAAATGGTACAATTTTAATGGGGACTAGGGACAGATTGATCTGGGAATAGCTGGACAGAAATCTGACAATATGGCAGCATAAGTTGAGAAGAGACTTAAAAGACCAGATGGGATTCTTGGCTTTATTGCCAGAGACATGAGATTGGATATTACGTGCCTGCGCTGGGTATGTTTTGGCCGAGAGAGGAGAGGCATGTAATATTGGTTAGGTGTATCACCCGATACCATCCCAAAAACTTCACAAACTCACTTACATAACACAAGGGCTTTGCAGGCACCAAATTCAGCAGCTTGCCCACCATATTTAAGTAAATAGTAATTGTCAACTAATCTTGTTAAATGCTCAGATGTATCTGATACTATGCTGCCCTTTCCAAAATATGGTCGGCGTGAGGAGTAGCACGGGAACAGGACTCAGAATTTTAATTGCTTAAAATGTCAGGAAGCAAGGTGGGGAGCCCAATCATTGGAGGCATACCTTACTTATTGGGGGAACCTCCCCCCACCTAAAATGCCCCTCCCTTCCCATCCAAATGTTCCCAAAAACCCAAAGACAGGCTCCAGTGTCACAACGACGCCACCCTGAAAGTGGAGGAACAACACTTCATATTTCACCTTGGAAGCCTACAACCCAATGGTCTCAATGTGGACTTTACGAGCTTCAAAATCTCCCCACCCCCCAGCCTCATCCCAAGACCATCCCCGTCTCGCTGACCAGTCCGTCTTCTCTCCCACCCATCTGCTCCTCCCACCTCACTGACCAATCCCCACCACTGCCTACCTACACTCACCTTTACTAGCTTCATCCCCACCTCCTCGACCTGTCTGCCTTCTGTCCTACCTATCCGCTCCACTATCTAACTGCTATCACCACCTCCGCCTTTCTATTTATTTCAGAGCCCCCTTCCCCTCCCCCATTTCTGAAGAAGGGTCCCGACTTGAAACGTCAGCTTTCCTACTCCTCTGATGCTGCCTGGTCTGCTGTGTTCCTTTAGCTGCACACTGTGTTATCTCAGACTCCAGCATCAGCAGTTTCCACTATCTCTGTTTATACCTCAACTTGAGCAGTATATTCAATTTTAGGCCCATGCTTTAAGGAGAGTATCAAAGTTGAAGGATGCAGTAGAATGGTACCAGGGATGAAAGGCTTCAATTATATAAACAGGCTGGAAAAGCTAAGGTTGATTTAATTAGCATTAAAAAGGTTAAGAGCTTGACAGAGCTGTTCAAATTCATACATAGTTTTATAAGAATGAATATTGTGGAGACTTGCTGAAGGGTCAGAAATTAAGGGGTACTGATTTAAGGTGATTGGTAAAGGCATCAGGGATATGATGAGGGAATTTATTTTCTGCAGAAAGCTATGAAGATCTAAAACTACCCTGCCTGAATGATGACTAGAAGCAAATTCAATGTAACAGGAAAATAAAATTTGACAGTTGCTTGAAAAGGAGCAAATATCTGCCCATCTATTCTTTGCAGATTGCAACAACTTTCCCCGATAACACACCATCCAATAATTGTCGTAACTAAGCTCTCCATGCCCCAATTGCAATAACACTCCCCTCTCCACCATCCCACCATTGTTGCAACTCAATTCCTGTCCCACCTCATTTCAGTAACTGTCCACTTTGGTATAATTTTTATTTTTAAACAAGGTAATCTTAGAAATTTATTTTAATTTGAAAGAACTTATAGTTGCATCAAAAATAAGTTAGTTTTGTGTTCTTATCATCAATGGTCTATTTACAGATCTGTTTACTGCTCTATTTACTGATGCTGCTTAAGGGTGAAATATGCCCCCTTTTTCTAAATTCTCTGCTGTTCAAAGCTATTGGCTGATGGTCTTCAATTAGTTTTCTAAATATCTACTACAAAGATACTGGAATCTTTTATAGATAGCCATGGTATAAATTTGCATTGAACAAGGTGTTTCACTAGAGGTTTCAATATCTATGTGATCTCTGGTAACATAAAGTTGGGCATGGACATGGTGGCATTGAATAATCAAACATTTATCACAGTTAACTATTGTACATGAACATTATATTGCTCAAGTATAAACATATAGGTTGGTTTGAAGCTATTAGGCTACAACAGAAGGGTGATCTGAAGTAAGTTGTGGTATGAAACCTTTATGCCCTCAGGCCACATGCTATGATGCTTGTTAATGGCATATTGATGTATTAACTGTGAGACACCACCCAAAACCCAGAATTGCAGCAATTACTCAAACCCATCTAATTGCAGTGTATCCTTCTCCTGCCAGCAAGGTGTACAGGGATGGGGTCAGAACTGTAAGGGAGAAGGATGTCAAAGTGCTCAGCAATATTACAAGCAGCCACTATGGAAGGGCTGTCAAAGAGTGGCAACAGTTGGGCACAGTACAAACAATGCCAGAGGCAGCAATGCAGCATGATAAGGACAAAACCAATGAGGAGATGGCCAGAGACCTAGGGCAGAAACAAAATAAGCCCAGTTGTGAAGATTATGGTAAGATGACAACCTTGAGTGGATATCTTGTTCTTGGAAGCTTTCCACACAACTTCGAGACAGCAGTACACTGGGCCACATGGCTGTTGATGGCTAGTTCTGTGACAGGTGGAAGTTGGCTTCAGTTTCAGGTCCCAGTCCCACCCAAATTGCATTCCTAAAGACAAGTGAGCGAGCAATCAGAGTGCAAAGCAGAGCTGCTGGGTCAGATCAGGAGGTTGGAAACAGAAAAAGCTGGCCTCCAGGAATATGCAGAGGATATTTCCAGATTTAATAGCAGTCTCCAAGAAGAAGTTCTTTCAGCCCTCAGGCAGTGTAATACAGTCATCTAAATAACCGCAATTTAAAGTTACCTGCCACATCCGTTCCAGAGTTGTTTAATTCTTCACTCCAGCTGACAGATAAATTTATTATGGTTTTGGTTGCCTGTGGGCTTTCTGCCAGGAGTAGAGCTGGGGTGGCACGATGGCTCAGTGGTTAGCACTGCTGCGTCATAGCACCAGGGACCCGGATTTGATTCCACACTTGGGCAACTGTCTGTGTGGAGTTTGCACATTCTCCCCGTGTCTGTGTGGGTTTCTGCCCACAGTCCAAAGATGTGCAGGTTAGGTGGATTGGCCATGCTAAATTACCTGTAGTATTCAGGGATGTGTAGATTAGGTGGGTTATAGGGGGATCGGTCTAGGTGGGATGCTGCGAGGGTCAGTGTGGACTTGTTGGGCCGAACAGCCTGTTTCCACACTGTAGGGATTCTATTAAAAAAAAGAGCTCTGTCTGAGGCAGCTGGTTTGCAGAGTGATGCTAACAGCATAGGTTCAATTCCTGCACTGGTTGATGTTATCATGAAGGACTCCTCTTCTCAACCTCTCTGCTCACTTGAGGCATGGTGACAGCAGCCTAATGTTCCTCTGGGGCTATGGTGACTTACCTTCACCTTTTAAAGCAGAACAGAGGAAACCTGTCCCCTACCAAATGGACAGCCTGCCCACACTGGTGAGCTAATTGGGTAGCCTTTAATCAACCTCAGTTAGTGGCAAGATGGGAAGATCAAGATTGGCTGTTTCCAACCAGAATTTAATTTCTGAGGTGATCAAAAGGCATCGGGCATCTCCCTGATGTTAAACTGCCTGACTATCTTCCCCTCACCCCACATATCATGTAATTTTTCAGGTTGTGAAAATGTAATCATTTGTCTGCATATATTTTCTGGGCATAAGGAGTTGTTAATGAGTCACACTTATTAATCCAGTGCACCTTCACAGAAATTAGTGCACGCACATACATGCAGATGTACATTCAGTTGATTACTGGTACAAGTTGATCCTCATTTGAATCTGCAACATATAAGTGCACCAGTAATAAATGCAGCCAGAAATACCACCAGATAAACTGGAAAAATCAGTTTGAATTCATGCTTCGAATTCATAATATGACCAGTTTTGCTGCTATTTCCTAATGGGTTTTCAGTTCAAAATTGGCCTTCAATTTTCCAGTTCAGAACAGATCAATAGATACCAGTTTTACCGACTACCTTACAGCTTTCTTTTAATGATTCATTCATTACTGTGGGTGTTACTGGTTGAGCCAGCATCAATTACCCATTCCTAATTGCCCTTGAGAAGGTCATGATAAACTGCTTACTCGCATCTCTTGGGTTTAGGGACAGCCACAGTTCTCTTATATCATTGGAGGATCATCTATGTCAATTGTTTGGAAGGCCTTCATTTAGGTGGCCAGTGCCCTTTCTCAAAATGGGTAGGACATAAGTACATTATTTAAAAACAATCAAGTGACAGTGTAAAGCCTCTCAATGCTTTAGTTTCCTATTAACCAGCATTTGTCCTACTACTGTTACACAGTTAGTCAAATATTTAAAAATTAACAGCTGCTTTGTAATTTTCAGTGTAAAATGCAAATCTGCACAAAGCAAAGTTTCAATTACATTCTTGAATTAGAATGAAGATCTGTGCCACAATACCCAGATTGTGTAGATATAAAACACAGCAACTCATAACTAGCGGTTGATGCCCAAAAACTGCACAGTTCCAAATATCATTAGATATCCTGCTATCAAGAATATATATTACATAACAAAATATTGGTGAATAAGTTAGTTATAGTCTGACAGAACACTTCCAATACCTAACATAGACAAATGTATTGTGCGGCGTAAGTGTCAGAGGGTGGGGTAGGAGTGGGTAGCTGAGTCATTTCCTGTCATCTCATGCTGCAGTAATTATTTCATTTCACCTTTTTGAACAATGAAATACATTATTTGTAAACCAATTTGTGAACATCACTTTCCTTTAAAAACTAACAGTAATTCTGTAACACGCAGTTTGGTGCCGAAATCCTTCTAAGTATTTCCTACCAGTGGAATGATTTCACTGGAATTACAGTGGAAACACCACTTACAACCAAAGCTGGGTTTCTGTTACATTTACAGCAAATTAACACTGGTGGAAATTGCTTCAAAGTTCTGGCTTGACTTATGAGGTACAGATTTTCTTGTTGGCTTACAGACCAGTTCTTTTGACATGTAATTATCAATCCACCCGATTAAATGCAAAAGAAAATGTTTTTATAATCAAGATAAAATAATGGCAATTGACATGTATTTTTCAATACAGCAGCCTTAGATTGAGGTGCCTGCTCTAAGATGGTTTGAAAACGTTAATGCGGTTGATTGAGTGAATTGTGTCAGGGCTTTGGGACCCTGGAGCAATGATGTCACACAGCTGCACATCACTGAGCATAAGTAGCACAGTATGAGTTCATATTCTTTTGACGAATAAATCATACTACTTCTCTAGACTGGTAGTTTATATTGTCTTAAGAAACACGGACATGCGCACATAAAGACAACAGATTACTTCTTACCTAAAATAACTATAAGATCAGATTCTTGTATATCTATGGGTGCCACGCATAGCAGTATATAGTATTAATGTATAATAAGCAGTTTTACTTTGAAGTCTAAACCTGAAGACATTTCTTGATATTTCCTTCTCCCCAACCAGACTGTTTTTAATCCAAATACATATTGTGTCATGAAAGCACGTGATAAAAGATTAATCATTTTAATATCGAACTGAAAAAAATGTTTTAGTGTTCAGTAATAATGGTGTGTATAGTACTTCAAAGAAGTCTTCTGCAGTGAATAGTCAAATATGAAGATGTGTAGTCCATGATCAGAAAGAAACAGAAGATGGAAAGAAAAACTCATATATCTCATTTAAACTGCATGTCATGCACTGTCACAGTAATGAATACAAAAAGACCAGTGATAAATGACCATGTACAGACGGTAAAGCACTAATAAGCATAGCTTGCCACTTCAAAGCTTATGACAATAGGGAAAACAGACTGAAGCTGCAGTAAAATTCACATGTTACACTACAGTACAAATATGCAAAAGGCAAACTGAAGCAAGATGTTTTTACCTCCTTACTTGAAGCATATGTTTTCCCTGTGAAAGATAGCACCTTTCACATTAACTCACGATAGCATGTACCCATTTTTCATTTACCAGACAGCTACTCTGTTGGGGTTGGGAGAAAAGATAAAGTGAACCTGGGAGCAGTTTACAGATAATAAGCTTAAGCAAATGTTTATGACAACCACATTATAATTAATTACTTGGCAGTCACTTGGTAAACATACATATACAGTCAAGGATTTTTTTTAAGTGATTTAAGCGGTCCTACCTGTTGGAAAATTTGAACAGCTACATTGGCCGGCCACTCAGTACTTCCTCCAACCCAGAGTAACAAAATACATACTGCAGCCAATACCAGAAAGTGATGTACATCAAACAAGCTGGCAATGCATTTTTAATTGCGAAATCTGATTCCTCTTTCTTCTACTGAACAAAGACATTTGTAATCTAAATTAGTCAGAACATTTTCCACAGGCAATGTTAGAGGCCAATTAATTCCTCTTTGGAGTCAGAAGAGGAAAAGAGAGGATGAGAAAGAGACAGACAGTATGCCACCATTTCAGCATTGTTCAATGTAGCCAATTCATCTTTATGAGCATTGTCCAATCCACATAGCATTGACCATAGATCTCCTTTTGCACCATGCTATCAAACGTCAAAATTCAGCAAAGTACCCTATGTGGAACATTTACAATTTCAATGTTTCTGTCCATTCTGTTCTCTTAGAACAAAAATTACAAATGTCAATTTGGATCACTCTTTATTAGGAACTAGATATTATGCCAATCAACTTCTCAAATAAGCCAATTAAAAAAGACATCAACTTCATACAAAATATGGTCTATTGAATGGCTTTAAAAATGTACCTGGTCAACATTCCTTACCTTCACACAAAAACAGGAGTAAAACAAAGGGCATGTTGAAATGTCATTTGTGCCACCGTGTTTTTACTGTAACAATTTAAAAACAGAATTAGTCATAATTTCATAACAGAACCTCTTTCAAATTTCCAGAATTTAAACCTACTCTTTCATATAATGGTTACATAATTACTTCTTTTAAATCACTCTTATTCCAACTTGCTGGAATTTAGCAAATAATATTACTGTTTAACAAGAAAACCCATATTGCCAGCAGATTACATTACAATAAATGGAAGGGTATGTTGAGACTCATGCTGTTTAGTTGTATTGCGGCTTGTCTTTTTCTGTTCATGTTTTCATGTACATATTTGTACATGTGTGCACATGAATATCACTGTTAATTAATCAGTCTCAACAATCAATTACCTGTGTTATGGACAGGCAAAAACTCCTTTCAAATATATCTAGGAGATAGTCTAGACCCTAACTTTGATCTCATTTAAAGGCAAGTGCATTGCTTTCCAGATGTGATTTGATTAGTCTGTTATGAAATAGATCAAACCCCCTCAAAATATTCAGAAGATAATCTAGACCCTAACTTTTTCTAATTTTAAAGGTAGATGTAAGGTGCTGCATTCCAAATGCAATATGACTAGTCAAACTATTGGATTTAAAGCAAAACACACTTTATTCATCCATTAATGTTAAAATTCTTCAAAAGAGAGAAGGGATTGGAAAACTTAACAGAATGATAGATACAGTAACTATTACTAATTAGCTGTTCCAATGTAGTAACATCCTATAAACTCACCATTGGAAAAAGACAAATTCAGAAAACAGATTATTTCATATGCAACTCTAATCTAGGAGGAAAGAACATCAAAAGACAATTCTGAGAGAGAAAGAACTCCAGGTTTCAGCTGCAGCAAACACAAATGTGGCAGCTTTTCACAACCCCAGCAACTGCTGCTTCTGAAAGTTAAAACCAAACGTCCTGGTTCTGCAGGAGTTTGTCCGCACCCATTCAGGCTGCTTCTATTGTTCCAGCTTTCAAAAAAAAACAATGTCTCACAAACTGTTTACTTTACTGACTTCTAACTAGACAGCTCTTCAACTCTGTTTTAAAACCTCTCTTTAAAAAGAAAGGACAAAATAATCTCTTAATGCCACGGTATTGTCATAAATCAAACTACTAGGCTTTAAGCAAAACATACTTTATTCTTCATCACTGTTAAAATACAAACAAAATAAGAAGTGGCATTACTTTAATGCTATTGAAATACTTACCAAAATAATATTATTTAACAACTACTCATCAAATATTCCAGTATAGCAGCATCCCGTAGATACACCCTTGGAAAAGGCAAATTCAGCAAAACAGATCTGCTCACATGATATCTCCAGTCCAGGAAAAAGGAAAAGCCAAAAGAATTACTCTAGCAGCAGAGAGAGAATACAATCTTTAGCAGCATCAGAGAGAGAGAGAGAGCCATTTCCAGCAGCTTCAATTTCAAAAGACCAACTTCAACAACTGAAAGCAAAACTAAAACATGGGTCTGTGTGAGCCTGACTCCACCCACTCATGCTTCATTTGCCTATTTTTTTTTTAAACCCAAAGCTATTTAATTTGCTTTCCAATGGAGCAGATATTTTGTCACCAGATTTACAACACCCCTCTTCAAGACAAACAGGACAGAACAAATCCCTTTGAAAGGCACATTTCATCACAACATACACTTAATTTTACATAGAAATATACAAATATGCAAGGCTGGAAGATTTCTTCTGATAAGTCACAAAGTTCAGGCAAGTGTATACCCTTATAGCGCAATGCATTTAAAATATATACCTGACATGTTTCCATTTACTGGGTGCAATACTGTATCCAGAGGTGATGAGACCGGAGGTTGTAAGAGCACTAAATTAGGTGTGGTGGTAGCATACTCAAATCCGACTACCTTATGTAAATATTATGTTTGGGGTGGAACTTTCATGATCAATCTTCCACCTCACTGAAAGTTTATACCCTTGATAGCATTAAATCCTTGCCACTGGAATGAATCCATCCACAAACAGGCCTGTCACCATGTGTTATGTCTGAAAGGTTAACCTGTTTCTGAGCAGCTTATGAACTGGTTGAAGATTGCGGAGCAGGCATTCCCTCCTCAAGGCAATCAGTGCCAGATTGAGGAACTCGGTCTTGGGCAAAGGGATGTCCACAGAGAAACACGTCCTTGTCCTTGCTTCCAAGTCCTCATTTGTCAAAAGCCCAAATCTGGAAACTTCCCATCCCAACCGCGCCTTTCAAAAATCACTTTCCTTATACCTTACACTTCTGTACTCTTTGGTGATCTTCCAACAGCAATGCCAGTCTACTCCCTATCATTACCTGTGAGCACTCATTGGGTGACTGTAATGGTTGGAACCAGGTCAACCTCATTGACTATGCGATCCTTAATTTGGGGTTGTTAACCTGGGCCAATCAGGAAGCCCTGGCTGACCAATATAAACAGGGGATTTGGCCATTAATAGGTCCTGGCAGTGGGCTGCAGAGGGAGTCATTATGGCCAACCGCCCGCCCCTCTTCTGTGGCTACGTCCGAGGCCGGGTGTCCCTGGAGAAGAAGCAGCAGCACATGGTGTGCACTGGTGCTCTCGATGCCTTTTGGGAGAGGTGGGTACCGTGGGGTGTGGAGTACTTTGTTTCCCCCATAAACTCTATTTTAATTTGGTGCCTACCCTTGCCCCTCACTTTTTCTTTCACATAGGCATTGCCTCTGCAGGGGCTCTGCTTGATACTGATGCTTTGGTCACATGGGTGATATTCCTGGTGGTGGTATGTTAATAAAATTATTTGCACATTTAGTGTTTTTTACTGTGTCTCACACTTGCACATGCACAACAGGGGTGCTGGGGAAGATAAGCACTACTGCTGGATGGCAGGGGAGAAAAAAGAAAGAAGAAAAGGAAAGAAAAAGTGAAAAAACAAATATAACCAGGGGATTCAGAATCTTCTCAGTTCAGGGACTGACTCCAAGCTGGCTGACCACAGCCAGTGTACTGTGCACAAGTAAATAAAGGATGATGAGATACCAGCCTCTGTGCAGTTATTCAGTGGCAACAGGAGAAAATAGTATGTGCTCGAAGAACATTTGCTTGCAACAGTCATCTTGGAGTTGCAGTAAGCATTTCTGGTATCATGTCTTTATTTGGGAAGCTTGACTCGTTTGATCCTGCCGTTGAAGACCAGGCTCAGCATGTGGAAAGAATGTGATTTTTTTTTGAGCAAATGACATTGAGGCAGATGAAAAGCAATGAGTAATCCTTCTGACTGCTTGCTGACCCACAGCATTTTCGGTTATAAGGGGCTTAGCTTCCCCAGAGGCACCAGACCTTAAACCTTCCAAGAATTGACCGAGTTCGTTAAGGAATATTACAAACCCAAACCACCTTTAATTTTGAGACAGTATCAGTTTTATTCAACTGTTAGAGAACTGGGGAATCTGAATTGGGATTTTGACAAGGTAGAGCCTTTTAATTTTGGGTTAACTCTGAATGAGATGCTGAAAGACTTCTTGGTATGAGGGATTAATGACATAACCGTGCAGATGTGTCTACTAGCTGAAGCTCAATTGGACTTCAAACAGGCACTACAACTGGCTTTGTCATTAGACAATGCAGCAAGTGGAGCATGGCAGCTATAGGGCATCCCAGTGGAAGTGGACTCCCTCACCTGTCCGACTGAACTTAGGGACCACAACTTGAGTATAGGCACTCACAGTGCCTCATGCTGGGCATATCCCAAGCAGAGGAACCCTAGGTCAGCCCACAGCAGAATCCCACGACAAAGCCGATCCTCAGCTAAGTGACAGGATCTGGGCCAGAAGTCATTGTAATTGCTGCCTGTATGCAGACTTGAGAGAACAAAGGAGTCCTACAAGGCCTGACTGGAGTGAGAAAACTCATAGGCTGGTACTTGGGAGAGTGCACACCCTGGAAACTCCCCCTACATGTGGATTGGAACAATTAAATTGCTTAGCAAAATCCAAATCAGAACCAATTAAAATTGATGTTTGGTTAAATGGTCACCCAGTTCTCTTGGAGGTCGATACTGGCGTAGCTGTAACGGTGGTTGCAGAACCAGTCTTTACCAAGATTCGCTCAGGACTCCAACACTTATGTTTGTGCAAGACTTTAGCCAGACTGAGAACACATACAGGCAGATTAAGGGTATGACTTAGGTTCCAGTGTCCTTTGATAACAGTTGGTACAGTTACCGCTGATGATAGTAAGAGGGTCAGACGCAAGCCTATTGGAGCAGAATTGACTGAGAAGGATTCACTTGGATTGGTTCAACATTTTTCAATTAGAAAATTACTGCCTCAGTGAAGTCCTAGTGAAAAACCCAGGAGTTTTTCCAAGAAGGGCTTGATACTATCAGAAGGGGCCAAAACCATTTTATATGTTGACCAGAAGCAATTCCATGACTTTGCAAGGTCTTCCTGGTGCCATTTGCCTTACATCCAAAAGAAGAGGTGGAAATCAGGAGGCTGGAGAGTGAAGGAATCATCAAACCAATGCAGTTTGCAGAATGGGCAGCACCGGTCATACAAAATGTGAAGCCTGATGGCTCAGTTCGCCTTTGAGAGGATTTTAAGCAAATGGTAAACCGTTTCTTGCGGCTGGATAAATACCCCAATCCCTGTCATAGAGGACTTGTACACAAAGTTGGCGGGATGGGGGGAGGGGTCTGTCTTTTATGAAGCTGGACATGAGCTACACCTACCTGCAATTGCGATTGGTTGAGGACTCCGAGAAGTATACTACAATTAATACCCATAAGGTTTTATACCAAAATATGAAATTGCCATTTGGGATATCATCAGTCTGCACCCTTTTTCAGCTGACTATGGAGAACATTTTACAAGGGCTACCCCCAGGTTCCCCTTTATCTGGATGACGTGCTAATGACTGGGAAGACCAAGACAGAGCACTGGCAGATCTTAGACATAGCGCTTAATCATACCTCCCAGGTGAACATATGCCTTAGAAGAGAAACATGTGTGTTCCAGGCACCCCAAGTGACCTATTTGGTTTACAGAGTAAACAAAACCAGATTATGCCCATTGGAAGATAAAGTGAGGGCGAACAATGAGCCCCAGCTCCCACAACTGTACAGGAGCTCAGTTCTTTCCTTTGGTTAGTGACTTATTACGGAAAATTCATACATAACCTGGCCTCCATCTTGGCCCCCTTAGACCTGCCATTGAAAAAGAGTCTGCCTTGGAAATGGTTGCGCAGCCAAGAAGCAGTTTTAGGGAAGTGAAAAAAGCAGTTATTGTCATCTAACGTGTTGACCCACTATGATCCGAAGCGTGAGGTGGTGCTGCTGCCATGTGATGCCTCCCTGTATGGTATCGGGATAGTGTTGACTCACCACTGGCCCAATAGAGAGGAACACCCAATAGCTTCCTGGACTTTGGCTGATGCCGAACACAATATACCCAGAGAGAGAAGGAAGTTTTGGTGGTCAATTTTGGAGTGACAAAGTCCACCAATACCTTTATGGATGAGAATTTGTCATAGTAACAGAGCACAAACCCCAGCTAGGTGGTGCTCCCTATAGCTTCCAGTAGAATTCAGCGCTGGGCCCTTATTCTCAGTGCGTACAAGTTAGAACACCATCCAGGAAACCAAGTGGCTAATGCGGATGCCTTGGGTTGTTTCCCACTGGCAGATACTCCACTCGTAGTGCCTCCCCTGGAAGACTGCATTCTGGTTTCAAACTTCCTGGACATCCTCCTGGTCACTGCTGAAAATATCTGACTGTGGGCACAAAAAGATCCTTTCATAGCAAAACTAAAACAGCTGGCGGTAATGGAGGAAACAGAAGAACCATCACAACCTTGGGGGCGATTGGAACGGCAGCAGGAATGCCAATATCAGAAACATACCTCCTCTAAGTGAGAGGGACAATTTAATTCAGGGGACAGAGTTTTGTGCTGGAACCATGGAAATGGGCCTGTCTGGATACAAGGCCAGATTGACATGAGGTCAGGTCCTGTGACTTACAAAGTTTGAGTAGGTGAGGCAGTCCTGAACAAACATGTGGATCACCTGAAAGCTGTTACCTCGCAAACAGGGCAGCAGCAAAACAAACCTGACCCCTCAGAACAGCAGGACAGCCTGTCAGAACCCATAGGTTCTCCTCCTCCATTTGGTGTTGAGGAAAGCCCTGAGTACGAGATGGATGCAGCTTCAATACCATTACTGCCAGAAGAAGAGAAAACTCCCCTGAGATGCTCCAGATGTAAGAGACAGGCTACGGTCCAGTACATGCTACCTACATTCGAGTCTGAATCAGAGAAACTGGACTTGGGGGCAAAAACATCGCAGGAAAAGCTACAAAAGAAAGACTATGCCTACATCCCTTGACTTGAGGGGGAGGTAGGGCTGTAGTGATTGGAAACAGGTGGACTTCGTTTACTATGACATCCTTGTTTGGCTCAGGTTAACAACACCAATCAGGAAAGCCCTGGCTGACCAATGTAAATAGGGGATTTAGAATCTCCTCAGTTTGGGGGACTGGCTCTGAGCTGGCTGGCTACAGCAAGTATACTATGCACAAATAAATAAAGGTTGACTTGGTGATGGGATACTGGCCTCTGTGCAGTTATTTTAGTGACCTTTCTCCATTTAGGGTCTTACATCCAGACAACGTACTGCTGGTATCCTCAAAAATGGCATTCAGTTGCGCTTGCCTTCTCAAGAAAAGGCAATGAGTGCCTCTTGCTAGAACTCCAGCCAGCTGATGTGACCCCTCCCACCTGAAAGTTTCTGGAAACAAGTATTGCTGGTGGCTAATCAGGTAACATAGTGCAAGCACCCCATTAAATACGTTTTCAGGCAGTATAATGCTGCCTTCATGGTACAACAATACAAGAAACCACACATTATAATGATCAAGTCGATGAAAAGAAAAAGATTTGGGCAACGTGAAGGAGAGCGTGACTAATTAAATAGCTCTTTCAAAGACCCAGCACAGGAACAAGAGCCGAATGGCCTCTATCTATGTTGTACAATTCCATAAAAGACTTAACACAAAATTATAAAAATCCCAAACATCAATTATCATATTATTTTTAGATTAAAACCAACACTTGTACCAAAAAATGGGGGAGGGATATTTGGAGTAGCTCTTGTTTTTTTTTAAATCAGTGACCCTTGTTTTTACAAGTTTCTGCAGAATGTGTCAGGGTTGGCATGTCAGGACCGCATATGACCCAATATTGTATTTGCATAAATTTGAGCTGAATGACATTTTAATATGAAGGCAAAACCACAATTACTAAATACTTTATAAAGCCATTTCAATGCCAAATGATGAAACAAAGTGAATTCAAAAAGTGAGCACTTGTCAAGATGAAATCGGGCCCGGTTTAACATTAGATGATTGAATGAACATTCAGTTTCAGACAGTGATTTTATTAGTTTAGATACATAAATTACCAAATCATTTCTTCTTTTAATTTAGGTAATATTGCTTGTGTGCAATCTAACATGGCTACTATTTGAGCATTCAGCTGATACAAAAATAGTAATTAGTTTTAACCGGTTGAACAAAAAGTGGAAAATTTTAACTGGGAAATAATACTTCACTTTTGTGCCTTGGTCTCTATTCCAAAGCTGTTTTGCACAAACAACAAAGAACAGTTGAGTTTAATGTTTCAACTGAGTTCTGTTGCCCAAATCAACTTTGTGGAGTTTTTTTTATCCTCTTAAAGTACTATACATGCAAGAGGTCAGGAGAAGTACATTAAATGCCCCACAAAAAGTTTTGAAACCATTTCAATTCCTAATGATGAGACAAAATTAATGCTTTGTAACGTGAAAGAATCTGCCTAGTCACAATAGGCCCGAGGCAGTGAGATCCTGCACAAAGACACAGTTAAAGAAAATCTTTAATGACAGAGCTTTTATGGATCAACCACAACCATTCCTTTCATGTATTTCTGAGAAGCACCTGGTAACTGCAGCTGCATCATAATATATGATCTTAAATGTAGACTGGTTCCCCAGTGACCTACAGATTCAAGCCTTGTCATTAAAAAACTACAACTGTGAGGTATATAATTTATTGTTATGCTTACGATGCTGTCTGGAGTACTACACAAGACTTCAGAGGTCTTGAAACCAATTATGTGTCAGGAGGTGAGGTCACTTATTTGAAAATATAAAAAGTTAATTTACTGGGGTTTCTCAATATTTTAATATACATGTATATCTCTACCCAAATGTTGTGCTAAGACAGATGTTGGAACATAGCTGATAACATGCTTTGGCTATCCCCTAATCACTGAAACTTACATTTTAAAAATAGCGTTGCTTTAATTGGGGTATTGTTAGACTACCTGCTTCAGATATCTCATGTCTGACATAAAATGTGAAAGAGAAACTCCAGCTAGGTTGTTGTTGTTTGTGCATTGCTATAATCTGAGAAGCTATGATAATGACTCTTTTTCAGTTCCAAAGAAGTCATAGCAGACTCAAAATGTAAACTCAGCGTTTCTCTCTCCCTAGAAACTGCCAGACCTGTTGAGTTTTGCCAGCATTCTGTGCTTGTTTAAAATGTACAGCATTGGCTGTATTGCTTTTAATATTTGATTAAGAAAGCCTTCAAAGAAAACAATAAGAGTAAATAATAAATTGCAGAAAACCTTGATATCTGACACTTGTGACTATAAAGTGACATTCAGATTTAAGGTTCTACAATGATTTACAAAGCAAACAAAGTAACTGAATGTAATTAGCAGTAGAAACAATTCTAAGATGTTCACAACCCTAGAGAAGCCTTAAGAGAATTTTATGTTTGGAGAGGATACAAATGGGATTGTACACAGCATCTGTATTCAAGTCAAATGATGAGACAGAAAAGCAGTATATTGTAATATTACATGATGCATCCACTGTTTGTCAAGTAGCAGATGCCATCTGGTATCATTCTATCCCTATCCATAATCAGCATTTTGCTTTTAAGAGAAAAAGAAATACAATAGAACTTTGTCTTCTCTCAAGCAAGATAAATCTTTGGAACTTATACTTTTATCAACACCTTTGAGCTAAACAAGAACAGACTAGTAGATACAACATATGAGTAACAAAAGATAAGTGCAGCTCTCACTTTGCAAATAACAGAGCTTTTTATTTCAATTTTTGCCTCAGGTGTGGAGGTGACAACCATGTCTAGATGGTCACTGTATCATGCACTGAAAACGTGTCAAGTTGCACATTAAGTAGTTTGCTCCATTTCCAAAAAAAACTTAATGATTTATGAAGTCTGCCAGTATTTACAATGCTTTGAAACAAATAAAAAGTATTAATTGCAAGTATGAATGAAAACATCATCTCAAAAAAATATTGAAGAACTCCTCACTTTTCAGCCAGCTGATAATCACCAACTAAATAGTGAGGTTGAATTCTTAATGTGTTTCTAACCCATCTGTCCATTTTTTGTTTCGACCACACTTGTTTGGAAAAACAATTCTGGCTATTTAACTTCTAAATATATCCCTGGACAAGACATGCATCCGTTGCAGTTAATTTTCATTTAACAAAAATTTCTAATAACACTTTCTTTCAGGGCGCAGTCCCTTTATCTGTAACTGCCAAGAAACTCAGCAACCCATACGTCAAGGAAAAATGAAAATGGATCACTTTCCAGGTCTTTTAATAATTTATGAAACATACTGTCATATATGCTGGGTCCTGTACATCTATCTTCCGGGATATTTACTCCCCAGTCCTTCCAGCATCCACCATCCTCTTAGCTTTCTGCTCATAGTGCAGAAAGTTTGCAACTTACACAGAGCCATAGACTGGTTACAATTTATGACTAGGCTAAATTATATTCTGATGTAAATTGTGTGATTTATAGAGATCTTACTATCATTTATTTTAGAGTTTAGATTTTGTACTTGTGGCATGTAGGCTTTAGTCTATGTGTATAAGGAGATTTATTGATTACCTCGTCAGAGTTTCTGGAGCTATGACTTTTTAAAAAAAACGTTATGAGAGAGAGAGAGACTTCATAGGATGCTAAATTGAATTTGTTTGCATTGGGAGAGGTTTTATGGATAGACAAAGAAAACATTGAAGAGAATTAGCTTGCTTCCTGTTAGAAGGATCAAGGATCTTTTTGTTCAGTTGAGAGGAGCACCCATAGCTTGGAAAGCTTTTGGTTTCAGTTCAAAGCAGTCCTGGTTGAAGTTAAATGTAGGTACACAGTTCTCCTGGAGCGAGGAGCTAGTTCAGAAAAGTTAGAAATGTGTTACTTTAATGTAAGGGTTTTAATTTGAAAATTCCAGACCAGAATTTTTGGGTTAGAACACTCAAGGGACTATTCAAAGTTGAGAAAGTCTAAGCTCAGTTGTACGTATATTCAAGGAAGAAGTTATCAAAGTCTCAAGTCCATGAATAAATCTTTCAGTGTGATAGGGAGAGAATTCTTTTCTGGTGTTTCAGTTCTATAAAGACATGCTGTTGGGGTAGATGGAATGTTGCCTTTTCTAGTCCTATATCATCGGTTACATAGGACTTAACCTCAAAACTCTTTTTCTCCTCATTCCGTTCTAAGGAAAGTAACTTTAAATAGTTTGGTTTGATAGATTTGATCAAGGGGATACAGACACAACTGAACTCAACTAATATTACAGATTGTTTAAATGTACTGGCCATTTCATGTGAATTTAATTCTATTTTCATGAATACCTATATGCAAATTAACAGCAGAAGCATCACTGAATGATGTTCAGGAGCAAAGATTGCGACAGGCTTTTCCTTTTACTAGCCAATTGCAATTATTTATTGCAAACATATACTTTATTCATAATAAAAATCTTTATGTACATATATAGTTACTGAAGCAGTTCAGATCTGTACAGTCTTGGCTTACAGAAAATATAGCAAACATTGGGGTTTGACTTTCTTGGTTGTTACAACAAACCCAAAGGCATTTCTCAGCTGGGTAAGGCACTATTTACATGTATCTGAGGCAATGGGAGGGCCCAATAACTGAACAGATCCTCATTGTACTTCAGCAGAAAGACCTCAGATGGTGGTCTTTCCCCACCGCATCTTGGCTGCAGCTGCCCCAAGCTTCAGTATGTCCCTCAGCACATAGTCCTAGACTTTGGAATGTGCCAGTCTGCAACACTCAGTTGAGTTCAACTCTTTGCACTGGAAGACCAAGAAGTTTCGATCAATCCGAAGAGCATCCTTCACCGAGTTGATGGTCTTTCAGGTGCAGTCAATGTTTGTCTCAGTGTGTATCCAAGGGAACAGCCCATATGGCAGAGGCTCCTACATCATGGAGCTGCTCAGGATGAACCTCGACAAAAAAAACTCACTGTATCTCTCTCCAGACTTCCTTTGTTTAGGCACATTCCGGAGCAGATGTGTGACAGTCTTTACACCCCTGCAGCCACTGTGAGAGCAGAATGTGTTGGTGCTGAGAGTCCAGGCATACTGAAAGGATCTCACATGTAGTGCCCTTCTCACCACCAGCAAGCCTTGTCCTGGTGCTGGTTGGAAAGTTCTGGCAATGAGGTATTCTGCCAAATAACTGACAGTCTGCTCAGGGAACTATGCGACAGGATCCATCCTGTCCTTTTCCCGCAGTATCTAGAGAACACAACATGCTGACCACCTCCTGATGGACTTGTGCTCAAGGGTGTTTTCTTTCACAAATTTCTCCATGAGGGACAGATGATACAGAATGGTCCAACTACCTGGAGTATTCTGTGGCAATGAGGCCAGGCCCATTCATCACAACATGAAGGACGGATAGAACCTCAGTATATTGGTGTTTGTGTACTGAGAGTCTATGCACAGCTTGATGCAGCCATACATTAAGGTGGTCATTAGGATGAGCGTTGGGTCTTGCCCTTTATACAGAGCTTTGAATATGGTGTCCCTTCGGACACAGCCCATTTTTGAGTTCCAGATGAAGTGGAATATATCTCTGACAACTGCAACAGTGCACCTTTGGGGAATGGGCCAGACCTGCACCACATATAACAACAGAGAGACTGCCTCACAACTGATGACCAGGTTTTCTCCTGCAATGGAAATGGAGCGGTGCTCCCACCTGTTCAGTTCTGCCTCACCTTTGCAATGCACTTCTCCCAGGCATTGGCACAAACCCTGGCCCCTAGCCAATTATTTAAGTGTAAAATAACTGTGCAAGGATTGAGAAGTATTCTGTCCAATCTGTAAAGGTCAAAATGTCACTAAGTCTCAATGGCAGTGACAGAGAATCATAGGCAGGATTTCAGACTCTGTGCGGGGTTGGAAACAGAGGCAGCAGGAGCTGCAAATTTTACTACTGGCCAGTGCTCTGGCTTTCTGGCTCCAGCCCATTTCTAGACTTTTTGTGGAAGCAGGATGAAGGTAGCACAGCTATCCATCTGCACATGTTGAATAGACAGCATGGTACATTAAGAACCTCTAGTGGCAAATTAAAGGAGGCCAATTGGAGTTTTCTATGAATCAGTTTAGCCACCTGGAGATAGTGTCCTGATAGCAGACCAAGAACCAGTGCTCTATGCAAGCTTACAAACATGCCCTGCTTGCTTGAATGTAAAGTACCCACAAGCTGCCAACAGAGAGATTCCAATCAGAAATGAAACCGCGTTTCTCCTCGGGTTTGATACACTGCAAAAAAAAATCAGTTTTCTACCCCAGAGGCAAATACCTGCCCCTCCTAAAGTGTGTAATTTCCCATCCATTTCCAGAAATAGGCAGAAAAAAAACATAGGAAAGGTTTGCATAACATGGTCTCAAAAAAATTCTGTACAGCATATTTTTTCAATAACTGACCCATAGCATTAACAAAATTTTCCAAAGGTTAGTTTATGTGTGTATGTGATATCGTAGGGTTGGATCTCAGCTCACATGAGGATCACATGGATATAGTCCCAACATATGATTGAACTGAGGTAATGGAAAGAGTGTGCTGGAAGGCAATTTTCTTTTAAATCAGTGAACAGAAATAGACAGGTAGGTGTTCCATTTCATTGACAGTCTCTTTCAGGTCATATTTTGCATTTTCTAGTAACCAAAGCGTTACAACAATTTTCTGGTACTTTATCTCATGGCTGTATGGTGCAAAAATAAACATAATTTCTAAGAAAACAAATAAAAATCAACTATTAATTATGTCTTTTTTTAAACATTTATTTTTAATGCTGTGAAGACAAAGGATCAAAAATGAGAAAAGGTCAATCTAGCATATTGAAACTCATCCATAATTTATATTCAGGGTCAACATTCTGAATCTAATGTGTGAATGTGGATTAAATAGCATGCTCCACTCATGATGCACATCCACATGGATAAGTGTTATTATTTCTTTACTTAGATCTAAGAAATGGAAGGCTAAACAAATAGTAATACAGCTGTAGTCTCATGTCTACCATCAAGTTATGTTATGACTACATTGGTGCTGGCATCAAAGTGACCACCGAGATAGGTTCTGTGACAACGGTACCACTTTAGAATCTGAAGCCTGGTCTCAATCAGTCATATATTGGAGGTCAGATTTCCAGACAGTTTGGACACAGTAATAACCATAGCACAATTCTATTCTGTTTTACACCAAGAGTAAGACTAAACCATGGTAAAGACCGAAGGGATTTTTTGAATGTTAATTTGATGCTGCCTGCTGCTTTAAATGATTGCTTCATGCAGTCATTGCTATCTACACTGTTCATTGGTTGCATACAGCAGTAGGGAGCTTGAGATCACAATTGCATATAGAATGCAGAGATAGCAAACACCTCTTAAAAAGGTGTATTGGAAAGTTCATCTGTACTTTGGTACTTTGGGATGTGGCTGAAACTGTGAGTGGGTGAGTGTTAAGATTTTCAGGCAAAGCACTGGGTCTTGGTGCAAGACATGAAAAGGCAGAGGCATCGTACAACGCCCAGGGGACAGAATGCCCTCGAGGTATATGTTAAGTGGGCAGGAAGAAGCCACCGCTACATAGATCAACCCCAGAAGTGTTCCTTCAAGAATATTGGTGCAGAGCAAGGAAGAACTATAATGACATGTTATGCTCTGTCCAGATAAGCAAGTTAATCATCAAATGGATCTCCTCCCCATAGCATAAGATGTTAATTCTCATTGTCTCATTTTCATATCACACAATATCCATCTCCACAAGAAGAGGTGCAATATCACATGATCTTGTGTGTGTGTCTATCTCTTTCTGTCTTTGTCTCTCTTCTACATAACCTCATACCAAAATGAAACCACAGTAAGCTGTTCCTTAAGTAAAGTTAATGTTTTCCTTATGTCAGCAGACTTTATAAATATCTGGATTTGCACAACAACAACAACAACAACATGACATGGCAGCAGCAAAAGTGAAATATTAAATATGGCAAAGTGTCCACAATCACTGAAAAGCTTTCAGCAGTTCTCAGATCCCAATCATACATGGCTGAATTTGTTGTGAAAATTTGGCAGATCTCACAGTGTCGGGCCTTGCTATGAAGCTGAGCAATGAGCAAATCAATATGCTATAATACGTGATGGGTGCCTGTGCAGATATCATCATGGTCATACAGGGGATCAATGAGGAAAAGCCACATATGAGGAAGTAATAAAATCAACTGATGCCTGTTTCAGTCTGTGAAAGAAAGTCAGGTAAGTTAAATCTAGCAAGGGTACACAATAGCAAGGGGCAAGTATTGACACATTTATAAATGATCTGCGTAGAGTTGCAGAGAACTGAGAATATATTAATTTAAAAGATGTACAATTCAATGACAAATTTATTGTTAGAGTCTTGGATAAAGCATTGTCTCCCACTTGCAGTTGAGAGATAATTTAACCTTAATGCAACAATTCAACTGAAAAGATAAGATAGGGTTACAAAGCAAAATCAATCTGTTTTGGACTGACAAAGAGAATCAGATCCCAAAAAAAAACAATTGACTCAGTGAAGTATGATGTATGGTAAAGTTAGAAAGCAAAGAAAAGGATCCATCAAACATCCCAGTTAATGTACAGAAATACCTACCAAGGTGTCTCTCTGAGCGAGTGGAATATGCAGAAGGCAGCCTCTAAGGCATCTGTGTTTTCTTCCCACATGATGGAGGAGGACATGATTCACACTGTTGGTCTCTTGGCTGCTGATACCAAGCTTTTCCACTGGTACCTGTAGGTAAAAAACAAGAGAGAATGTGTCGCAGCTAAGGAGGTAGAAGTTCAGGTATGTTAATATATTTACTGTGGCAGTAATGGGAGAGTTGCACAGTCATGGCGAAGGCTCCTCACTCAAGTTTCAGCATATATGTAAGAGCAGTCCCTATCTTTGCCTGCTAGGATGAGTGCCTTCTCTTCATAAGAGGTAGGGAGCTAAATGTTGGGCGGGTCATTACCCATATTGACTCTTTCCATCCCATTATAGGCTTTAAGTCACAGGAGAATGCTTCTTTATAAAATTAATGTTTCCTTTACCCTCAGCTGTCTATGTAAATATTCCATATTTGCACAATGAGACCAAGAATGTTATTAGTACCAACTGCACCATAAACCTCTCCTGCTAAATTCACACCATCGTCTCCCACCTACAAACAACATAAATCATTCAAATAATGTATTTTACTTTCCCCTCACGCACTTAATAGTTGTTACAAGCCTTGCACCCAAACAATGGCAGCTATTCAATCATCACATCATCTAAAGATATTACTGAGCACCAACTAACACAGTTTCCTGTTTTGTGCAGGAGAAGGTGATCCATAACAGGAAGCAGCAGGAAAGAATTGGACGAGGACCAGCTCACCTGCAGGTCCATAACCTAATGGACAGGATGGTGCTCAACACTATGGGAAGAGGAAATGCTGAGGATTTGACAATTGGCTGAGCTGAAGTGATTGACATTGATGGAAGCTGTACCTCCTTTTTTTATTTCACTTCTCCCCCCGTTCACACTCTCTTCTGATTCACAAACAGTAGATAGTGTCAGCACAGTTTTATTAACTTTGTTGCTAGTTTGAAATAAAAACATCGGGATAAATTGATTAAAAACATACATAGTGCATTTTAAGGTTGACCAGCTGGATGAGGTGGGTTGAAGTGACGATGGATATGGGGAAAAGGGAAAGATGCCAAATGGGAATTAGCAGCTGTCCTATAAATAAAGCATTTCCTCCTAGAAAGGATATTAAATGGAAAGTACAAATTTCCAAGGGCAGGAGCAGTGTGGAAAATTACTTTTTCTATTCTGTATTGAATAGCAGCATTTTACTTTAATTAAAACATAGCCAAATAGGAGATTATTCAAACGTATACTGGCCGAAATTTTTCTTTTGATCATTGCCGAAAATTCTGATTTCATACATGGAGCAACATATATATTTCAATCTGAAGCCCTTACGTCACAATTGCTAGCAAAATTGCCAGCTGCCTTCCTACATGATAGCCATTGGCAAATTTCTTAGGCTACTAGAGTCGTGAAATATTCAAATGTATTAACAAAGTGTACAGCATGTATTTTGGGCAAGATTAGAAGTTGCCGTGCACTGAGAATGTGGCTGGGAGTGGTGTTGAATGGAATTTGGTTACACGTTGAAAACCCTAAAAAATGAGCAGCACAGGTCAGTGGCTTTTTAACCCAGCCATGGTATAAACAGATTACCATACTTTCAGGTCACCCAACCAATTAGGTTGAGTAGGTATGATAAGGACCTGCTTGAGTCAATTTCACCTCTGGTATTTAAAGGGACATTGCAAACATCAAATGTGATAGATTCTGGGGATGGGAACAGAACACAATGAAGTAAAAGAATGAAGTGCACACATCCAATGGCTACACGATTTTAGTGATACGAGGAATTTAAGTGCCCATGGGAGATACTGTTCCTTATTGACAAGAAGGCTGCTATTGAAATGCAGAAGGTATGACTGAAGGTGGCAGAGGTCAGCAGCATAAATCTGAACTGAATGTCAAAAGCAGCTTACTGATGTAAAAAATTAGAAAGTAGAACATTCAATTAGAACCTGACATGTCTTCTTGTGTTCATCCAGCCCTGCACCTTGTTGTCTCGGATTCACCAGCATCTGCAGTTCCTACTATCTCTGTCTTCTCAAATGTGTTCTTGCACACCATTCTTCACTCTGACATGGTGTGCAGGTGCACACATTCCTTTCTATGTATGCACTTCCCCAGCTACCTACCAATCAGCTACACAACAATATCTTTACACAAGGTCATTCCTCTCTACCATGGTCACCCTTAACAAATGTTTTCTATCCACCTGTTAATACATAGCTTTATTCTCACTCCCATATCTCTTTCCCTATTTGCAAGAGGAACGAGCACTAAACAGGATTACAATGCAGGGAACAGAGGTAGCTCGACGGCCATGTTGTCATCCATAACAGCAAAGGACGACATCAGCTGACTTTCAACGTGTTTGGTTGTAGGAATGAGGAAGATGACCCCCAGCTAACTAATAATAGAACTAAATATCACACAAGGTGTACGACACTCACTCATGTTGATTTAAGGATCAGATTTTCTTATTTGTCATAGTTCCTTCACTAGAAAAGTTATTATAATGCATGATAACACTTATGAAATGATGATCAATGTAAGAATTAACTTATTTTTCCAGGGCAGAGCCCTATGATGAACCATTGCATTAATAACATATCTAAATTAAAACACAGTATTTAATAATGACATTTAAAAAGTGTACCGCCTTCACAATTATTGTCCAGGTTGTTCCCAATTATTCAGTAGGATTTCTGAAGTGCACATAAATTCTTTAAGGGGGTGAGCTTTTTAAATTAGGGCTCCAAAAACCAGCCCACCGGCATATTAAAATGATGTGCGAGAGGAAGTGTAATTCTCCTGTGGTCCTCTTGGAAGAGTGCATATGTGTTTTGTACCCAAGCCTTAGTATTTTTTAAATGGTCATATGAAAAGAGCATGTATTCTGAAGGTGAAGGAAAATTGTTTTCCCAGCAAAAACCAAAACAAGTCAGGTGTTTTACAACCCAATCTGCAACTCCATTGGAAGAAAGAAAATTCACCTCAGCAGAGAGGAAGATGATATAATGATAACAGAATGCATTTAAGTTGTCAGTGCTGTTACGTGTTGTTAATCTCCCACAGGGTTTCCAAATGTCCAGCTAAAGGTGATGGAGGAAGACCGCAATGACTCCTCAGAGGAGATCACTCACCTGGAAGGTGCATCATCATAGTATTCAAGCCAACCATGCTACTACACAGATACTCATGCTTCAGCCGAATTGATAAACAAGATGGTTGGATTATTATCTGATGATTGACACATATCAACTGAGGAAAATAACAGTGAGCAAGACAATAGTGGTGAGTCTGAGTCATTAGGTGCATAGCCCTTCAAGTTGGGCTCACTGGATGCTGAACATCGGGGATTAACAATGAAGAAGATGCAGCATTAGAAAATTTGCAACATACTGGCAGGTTTTTTAGCTGCACTGTGTCTTAAATATGAATGACATGATGGCACAAGCCTTTACAATAATGTCTGCATCCAGAGAAAGAGTGGCCACTTGCAAAGAGACTCAATCCAAAAGCTAGTCAGTATTGATGAAATTGAGTGAGTGACATATTGAAATAAAAACATAAAGTACTGGAGAAACTCAGCAAGCCTGCAAGCATCTGTGGAGAGGGAAACAGAATTCATGTTTTAAGTCTGATATGACTCTTATGGAACTGACATATTGAAAGAGACAACACTCTCCTCCCAACAGTGATGTTGGTATGCAGCAAAACATTTCAAAGTGAAATGTACAAGCTGGGAAGATACAATCAGTTTTCTGATGCTCCAGTAATTTCTGCAATTTTAAAATCCCTGGCCCATCCACTTCCAAAATGCATGCAGTTTTGCAAACTAAAATTTGTTCCCTTGTTTCAGCTTTACATCAAATTATTCCTTTACAAGTTATTTTAACAGAGATTTCATTAATTCTTTCTTCCATTTTTCTCTCTTCCTAGCATTACATATTGCGTAACAAATTGTCTCTTTTGTTTAAATAAAGGTTTGCTCATAAACCCTCATTCCCACCGCATAGTGAAAAAAGACTTTAATTGCTGTCTGTTGAATTTAATATTTCAATCCCATTTTCAATTCTCTGCCTTTTTGTGAATATATACTGAGTTGAATATTTAGAAGTTTCATCAAGCATTTTGCAGAATTTAAAGATCCAATTTAAGACCTACTGATTCTCTTGGTTATTACAGCAACATTGGGGCAGCATGGAGGCACAGTAGTTAGCACTGCTGCTTCACAGCGCCAGGGACCCAGGTTCAATTTCAGCTTTGGGTGACTGTTTGTGTGGAGTTTGCATGTTTTTCCAATGTCTGCATGATTTTGCACTGGGTGCTCTGGCTTCCTCCCGCGGTCCAAAGATGTGCTAGGTTGAGTGGATTGGCCATGCTAAATTGCCCATAGTGTCCAGGGGATATACAGGCTAAATGGATTAGTCATGGTTAATGCAGGGTTAAGGGAATGTGGTTGGGTGGCTTGCTCGTCTGAGGGTCAGTACCGACTTGGTGGGCTGAATGGCTTCTAGTTGCACTGTAGGGATTCTACGATTTGAGCATTCACCACATAGTTACTATAAACAAAAGTACATGTAAATGTTCATTCAAAGGTACAGAAATATTTGTATGGAACTTTCTGCATTAATTATGGCAATCAGAGAAGGTGGCAGTCTCCCAGTCCATGTTCAGAAATCCCTAACCTGTCCTTCCTCCCACCTATCCCCTCCTCCATCCTCAAGCCCCACCCCCATCTCCTACCTACTAACCTCATCCCGCCCCCTTGACCTGTCCGTCCTCCCTGGACTGACCAACCCCAACCCTAACTCCCCACCTACACTCACCTTTACTGGCTCCATTCCCACCTCTTTGACCTGTCTGTCTCCTCTCCACCTATCTTCTCCTTTATCCATCTTCTATCAGCCTCCCCCTCTTTCCCTATTTATTTCAGAATCCCTTTCCCCTCCCCCATTTCTGAAGAAGGGTCTAGGCCGGAAACATCAGCTTTCCTGCTCCTCTGAAGCTGCTTGGCCTGCTGTGTTCATCCAGCTCTACACCTTGTTATTTCAGAAATTTGATCCTATTTTTCAATCTTTTTGTTGCATTTATTTCTTTGCCTCCACATAATTGTCAGCATGATTTACGTATCTGTGGTTATTTTGGGGTTACCATTGTTGAAGGAAACCCATATCCTATTTTCACTGCGCTTTTTTACCTTGTTCAGCTTTGTCCAAAGCATCCAAACCTCTTTCATATGATAACAGAGACAGGTCTTCCTCCTGTGCCAGTAATCTCCTTGATCTAGTAGATTCCCTACTGACCTTTTCTTATGGTTTTAAAAGCATTCAAGTTTTGCATTATTTCAACTTTAAATAAAGGAGTTCATTCTATTAAATCCACTCCTTAAGGATATTCAATTTTTGTCGCAGGTCCAAGTTGTAAATCTGCAACTACTAGATCAAATTTACAATTGCTGCTGTATGGATCAATATTTTCAAATGGAATCCCTCCTGTTGAAAGATTTTCATAACAACTTAATTTCTTCCCTGTTTTCTACTTTTCACACCTTTCGCAAATTGTGATGGAAATTTGGCCACAACTTTCAATTGGTATTGCACATTGATTTTGGTGCTATGGGACTCATTTTGGGTTCAAACTTTGGGTATCCCTGCTGTGTGCACACTCTAAACGCTGCCACGTGTTAGACATCATTTTGGTAAGAATGAATGAATGAATGAATGATTTATTGTCACATACATCCTGGGAGATACAGTGAAAAGATCTATCACCACAGAATGCCATTTTGAGGCACAAAAGAGTGAAAACAAAGTACTTAAATAGGGTTCATCTTCATCAGCTGGGGTCCCAAATACGGCTCCAAGACTTTTGCAAGGCCCACGCTCCAGCTCACCAGAAGTCCACGCTCATTCATCACTGCAGGCAACACCTTGCCTCTAATTCCAGGAACCCATGCCTACAAAGCCAGGACACCTTGCTCCAGTAGGGAGTGTGTGCTGCAATTGTGCAATGTATTTTGGTTGTGATGTCACTCATCATGTAACTCTGATTTGATACCAACTTTGCAACTTTTGTTTGAAAACGCCAGCTACTACCCTCTCTTAAAAATGCACAGCTGCAGCAGGATGAACAGTGCTATTTTAATACAATAATTAACTACATTCAGGTTAGTTGACAACTGATTTCTACTCATTGTTACTGAGTTAAAAGACTTCTGTGGTTTGTAGTGCAATATTGAATTACTGGAGTCCCCAGTGAGTGGTGTGACAGGGAGCCACTTTCAATCAGGCAAATGCTACCATCCTGAAACAGGACAGCAGGTTTTGTGCTCCATGAAGAACTGTCAAATCCCCAAGGCAAAACCTCAAAAATCCAAGTAATCTCTTGGAATATAGATTACTGTACATTCTAAAATGGTACCTTCTGCTATGGTGGCAGCAGTCTGAGCTTGTATGGCACCAAGCTGCACTTGCAGGACCTCAATCTGACCTTCCACTGCAGCACTGTCTTGTTGGGTAGCTTCTACTTTAGCTGCAATGGAAACAAAGGGATCAGCCACCAGACATTGCATCACGATTGAGCCCTGCGCTGCATGTATGTGGTTGTCCATATTAGAAAGGATGGTCCCAAAACTTTGCGTAATGCTGTCTGCAAGTTGGTGACTGACTCCTTCATTCTACTTGTTTGCAACAACAAGTGTTCTGGCAGGAGACAATAACAACTGCAGATAATGGAATACAGAGTCTATAGGTGTGAGGCTGGAAAAGCGCAGCAGGTCAGACAGTATCCAAGGAGCAGAAATGTCAATGTTTCAGGCCGAAATCCTTCATTAGGATTGGGGTTGGGGAGGGGAGCCTAGAAATAAATAGAAGGAGGTGGGTGGGGCTAAGGGAAATTTAAGTAAGAGAGATGGTGATATGTGGATGCAGGTAGGGGGTTATTGTCACTGGTCCGTGGGAAGGGTGAGCAGATAGGTGAGTAGGAAGATGGACAGGTTAGGTCAGGTCAAGAAGGGGAAGTCTGGACATGGGATAAGGCTGAGGGTGGAGGGATTTTGAAGCTGGTGAAGTCAATGTTAAGGCCATCGGGCTGTAAGCTCCTAAGGTGAAATATCAGGTGTTGTTCCTCCAGTTTACGTTTGACCTCACTCTGACAGTGGAGGAGGCCAAGAATGGACATGTCGCCAGGGGAGTGGGGGAAGGATTTAAAATGGATGGCGACCAGTGGGTTGGGTTGGTTGTTGCGTGCAGACTACAGATGCTCCATGAACCGGTCCCTGAGTCTGCGTTTGGTCTCCCTGGTATAGAGAAGACCAGATCAGAAGCAACAGATGCTGGCAGACCTATTAAATGCATTAAGCATTTCAGTGCACCTACCCATCATCTTTTGCTGTACATGGCCTTATTGCCATCTCTATCTGAATTCTCAGCTGTAGAACCTGTGTATGACCTCACTGGTGGGCGAGCTGATATTACCCTTTCACATTACACATGTGCTAATTGTCTGTAGCTTTCCCCATGGCAGCTTTCGTGGCTGAGGCAAACATTTAATTAAGTTCAAGAATATCGCCGATGTGGACCTGGACGCAGCTTTAAAGTGCTTCAGAGAGGAACTTCTGCACCTATTTGGGAAGAGGTCCTGCCATAGACAGCTGAAGGCTAACCTCAGCTATGCTGGGATCAAGTAGTGCTCAGTGCTGGGACTAGGAGCCCCTGAAGAAGAATCTTGGATCTTTGACTTCACTTAAGAGCAGGGACTTTGGACAGGCTTGTCTGGCAGCATCCAATAAGATGGGGTGTGGAGTTTGATGGAAATCAAGGCCGTGTTTTAAAGGCTATGATCTTGATTAGTGCAGAACTTTTCAGGTACGTTGCACCTGTTAGCTTCAGCTAGAGAAGGCAAGGAAAACTGGTTCCTCTTTTAGTGGTCCCCGTATTTTCTGTTCTTAGTGTAAACTTCTGACATATGCATAGTGTGCAAATCAATGCTTTCAAAGCTCACTCTTAGTAACTTCAATTCTTTTCCTTCCATAATGAATATCAATGCATTCTACTGTGGCAATTGGAGAGATAAATATTAAATTAAAGTCTATCTCTAAATTGAAAATCATCCATCTGGACATAGGCACGATTATTTGTGAAGAAGGGTGAGATACATCTGAATCAAATCTGCCTCCAAGTAGATATGCATAGAAAAAATCCATTTAGCTCAAAAATAAGCCAAAATCCCCAGTGGCTATATCAAAAGAGATTTCTTGTATCTGGCTTCTTTTGAATGTTGACTCACCTGGGGGTCCCTTTCAATAGTATCTTCCAAATCTGTGACTACAAGCACGTAAAAGGACAAGGGCAACAGATGCATGGGAACACCAGCATCTGCAAGTCCCCTCTGAGTCACACACCATCATGACTTGGAGCTATATTGCTATTCCATCGCTGCCGCTGTGTCAAAATCCAGGAACTCCATTCTTAATAGCATTGTGAATATACCACTTCATTTGGACTGAAGTGTTTCAAGATGGCAGCCAATCTTCACCTAGACCATAAGACATAGGAGCAGAAGCATGTCATTCAGCCCATCAAGCTGGCTTTGTCACCTTCTCAAGGACAATTAACAATGGGCAATAAATCCTGGCCTAATCATTACTGCCAATGTCCCATAAATAAAAAGATAAATTCCAATTCCTTCCTAATTTGACGGTTTATTGAAACCTCACAAAGCATCGTAATTGTTGACAAGAAGTACACGAATATACTCATATATCCCACAATTCAACTGCAATTAACTGAACACTTAAACCCTACATATATTTTATATGTGGAATAAACCAAGTCTCCAAGTAGCATTATTTATAAACTGGCTACATCATGGTCAATGAGCAAATGCATTTTTTTCACTCACTTTCCTTTGCCATGAATTAAATTGGATATGACATACAATGAATTATTTTCTGATAATTAACTGCAGTTTATCACTTGTGTTGGATTTGCTACACATATAATCCTGTGGTACTGTCATCGTGTATTACAAAGCACTCATATTAATGACCAGCAAAAAAAGAATATTTACACCAGCTTTAGAAATAAATAAATGACATCTCAATTTACATTTCAATGAATCCACAATAAGTTTTATGAAGCAATCATATGGATTGCTATTGTTTTGACATTGATTATTATGCCAACAGGCTTCGTAGCTTATTAAAAAGCAAATGACTACTCTCCTGGGCCTCAATACTGGAATCATTATGCTACATTAAATAAGTGATGCTCCCATTTGTCCTGGTGCAAAATTAGAATATGAATTAGATTTAATAACAGAATTAGTAATTCAGAACTGTGCTTCACACTATAATCAACAACTGGACATTTTTTACCATTCCTACCTAAAGTGCTCCCCCTCAAATCTACCAGAAAGAAACTGCATTAAAATCATGTTGCCATAAACATTACATCACATGGTATAAGTAACATTCAGTGGTATACGCAACAGGTCCACAAGCAGCGTGATGTGATATTACTTCTTTACTTGGGTCTGAGTTCCCAGGCAACATTCTTTGTAATGAGGATGAGAAGGAAATGAACTGTCAGTAATGTTACTGTTAGTAACAATTGGATAGATCCAGATCCTGATGGTGCTACGGCTTTTATTTACAACTATAATTAATAGACTTGGTTAGACAATATGTGGTCAACAAAACCAAAAGTTTTTTCTGGTATGATACATAGAGTGTACACAAAGGCTGTTATTAAAGCACTTGAGACTCATTACTATTCACAGTTATGTTGCACCATGCTGGCCTAGCAATAGAGTGTGAGATCACAAAAAACACAGCTGACACATTGTCTTTGTTTCCTAAAGACAATGTATTATCACATATTTTATGTTCTTTACACATTTTCCCATCTGTTCTTTGCAATAGACAACATTATCACAAACTCTCTAGTTCCAAAGGATATTAAAAAAATGACCAATGGTTTATTTTCCAGGTTCTCTGATATACTATTTCAAAAAGCCGTTTATCAATCTAGCTAGATAGGACTCGAGGTAATGTTGGCATTAGTTAAGCTCTTTTGAGCACTTTATAAGTCATGTTTCCCCCACAGATTTTTGCACTTATTTCAATATCGCTTCCCAAGAGCCACTCAATGTTGCATTTTGTTTCCTTTCCAAGCGGAGTTTTGAGCTTGAATCCAGCCAGACTGACAGCATGAAAGCCTCATTTCTCTTCTAATTATAAAAATCCTCTGCAAAATGATTCCGTCCAGTCTCAAGGTAGACTTTTGTGGCTGTGAGCCATAGCACATTATTCAGCATGCAGCTGCCAGTCTCATTTAGAAATGCCACAAAGCTGGCTTGAACAGGAAAATCTTTTTTGAGTCTGGAGTTAAAACATATAGAGGTGAAATTTGTCTACGGTCGCTCATGCAATAGGGGTGCTAGAAAATTGGCAGCTCATTATATATGCATTTGTTATTTTGTCATTCAAGTCCATTAAATTACCATTTATTCTTAAAAAGTCTGCTTCAGTTATGGTAGAGCATAGATAAATATAATAAAGAGACTCACTTGAAGACCTTGAGTGCATCAATTTATTAGCACACAAAATCTGTAGGCAATGCACTCCAGAATGAAAAAGTTTAAGGACTTCCCTATTTGGCAACACCAGTTTACCCGTTGGAAAGTGACCAATTTCCATCAGCTCAGTCCATGGTTGGGCTCAATAAGTGAGTTCCGGAGGTTGTTGGACAGGAGTGTGCATGGGCTGGCAGTTATAGCAGTTTTAATGTCCTGATCTTTGGTCTTCTACAATAAGACAAGCTAAGAATTTACGAGTAAGCTTTTTCAGTGGGCTTCCAGTGGCCCTTACTTAAGTTGTCATACAACCAGTAACAAGAGTTCATAGCATTGAAATCTGACTACATTTAACAAACTCTTCAAATAAATCTACATGGTGCAAAATACTAATTCTAATATTGAAATGAGGCCAAAACTTATTGCAAACAGCCACCATTGTTGCCTTTAAAAAGATTCATTGCCAAATTTAGCAATGACCAAGTCCATATGCCCAAATCAAACATTGACATTAGCACTGCAAAACTATAATTGTAGTTGTAATTTACACCTTGGCTTCCCTTTATGCCAGGCACCTTTTTAAATCTAGTTCGTGATCTTCTATTCTTACAAAGTGCTCACTGAACACCAAAATATTTGGCAGCAGGTAGTGTTTTGCCCACAAGAGGAACAAATGACAGTCTGGCATGCAGATTTAACTAAATTACTAAAGAACTTTGCTGTTGGATATCAATAACGTGTTGACATTTAAATTAGCTTTTGAATCTATGATAGCATAGATGGATGTGAAAGGCAGAGAAAGACAAATTGGAGTTAGAAAAAAAAAAGATACTTTCTGAAAATAATAGCTATATACACAAATGAATAAAGGTGATTTGGAAAATCTTACAAAAAGTAGTCCAAATGTGAAAAATGTAGACTTATTAAATTGAAATGAAAATTAATGCAAGATTTTTTCAAAGCTTCCACTTCTAAATATAATTCTATTATTAAAGCTATTACTTCCATTTTTTTTGTTAAACTTTTGTATCACAACAGGCTTGGAACTTAAATATATCTTAGAAAAGGTAATTCTCCAACTGTTGGCAAGGGCTGATGAGATTGCCTGCTGTGCAAACAACTATGTAATAAAAAATTGTAATAAAACTTAGATAAACAAGGCCAGTTGAAGTTAGGTAATTTTGTTAATCAGCTGCACTTCCTAAAGTTTCTGATCTTTTGGAACTTGTGCAGTTTTCAATATATTTACCTGCCAAAAAGAAAAAAAGATTTTCAACTGCTTTTTTTTTCCACTGGAATTATTACTGTTCATAAAGGTTCAACAATCAAAATCAAACAAATTTACGACAGGCACAAAATAGCAGCCTCAAAAGGATTAACAATATTCTAATTATGAAAAATTGCATTTTATTCTGTTTATCTTTAGCTGCGTTTATCACTTCCTGATTGGACTACTGAAAACAATAAATACACCTTTAGAATTTGCTGTACCAATGTGTATGGTGTTGCTTTTAACTAAACTACATCATTTCCTAAATATAGGCCCATCTCTTGTTTATATTTAGATATGATAATAATCAATTTGCTGCAAACATTCTAACTTTGCAAAGATTTGTATTCTTTAAAATATGTATATTTCCCACAATATCTTCTGGAATAAATTGCAAAAAATAACTGGTGAAAGTAATAACAGGGAATTTAATAAAACACTTGAAAAGGAAATATTTACTATGAGGAATTTACTAGGCCTATGAGGAAATGAAAAAGGAGTGGAACTATTTGGTAAGGTCTTTCAAAGAGACATCACAGGGTATGATTGGTCCAACAGCTTGTTTCCGTGTTGTATAAGTTTTGGATCATTAACCTTGACAGCAAAAAGCAATGGTCTTAACAATGATCCCAGTAATACCTCAACAGTAGCCAGTAGAATCATTGCTGTTAATAACAATCTCAGATCACAAGCATCTTTTTTAAATCACCGTGGCTCAGTGGTTAGCATTGCTACTCCACAGCACCAGGGACCCGGGTTCGATTCCAGGCTCAGGCAACTGTCTGTGTGGAGTTTGCACATTCTCTCTGTGTCTGCGTGGGTTTCCTCCGGGTCCTCCAGTCTCCTCCCACAGTCCGAAGATGTGCAAGCTAGGTGAATTGGCTATGATAAATTGCCCAAAGTGTCCAGGAATGTGTAGGTTAGGTGCAGTAGAGATGGGAAATGCAGCATTACAGGGATAGGGAAGGGGAATGGGTCTGCGTGGGATTCTCTTCACAGAGTTGGTGTGGACTTGTTGGGCCAAATGGCCTGTTTCCACACTGTAGGGATTCTATGATTCTAACTGTACAGATTACGAGGGTCTCTTTAATAAAGTAGCCCATTACACTTTACTTCATTAAAAGCTTTTGCAAAATACAAGTATGCTGAGCCAACAGGGTTGCCTTCATCCAAAAAGCCAGTTACTGTGGCTACTTGTAGCCACTGCTGCCAGGAGATCCATTGTCAGAATGTCTTACACTATTCTCACACATCCACTGTAGCTCATCCCCAGCCACACCATGATGTCTGTTATCTAACTAAGCCTAGATTGACCCTATTTCTCTAGCCATCCACTTTGCCTTTGAAAAGATAAATTCTATAGCTTTTCAGCTCTGATCAAAAGGCTAAAACACTGGCATTTTTATTTTCAGGATGTCGATTTCTAGTGTATTTTTTGGTCTAGCAATTTAAAACACCTTCTCGTTTGTCTTTTTTTTGTACCACAAAGGACTGTCCTCCTCAACCTCTCCCCTTACCTGAGGTGTGGTGACCTCAGGTTAAACCATCATCAGTCATCTCTGTCTCTAATGAGAGAGCAGCCTTATTAGCTGATAAGACTATAATGTCGTTAGCTTTTTATGTGGAAGTATTAGCATTCATATTGTCAAGACGTCTATTTTATTCTGCAGATATTTATTTGTTGTCCAGTTTTATGAACCCCCAGGAAAAAGGATAGAATGTAATATCTTTTAAGTTTTTATTTCTTATTATAAGCCTTGCAATTTTTTTGTTACCAATGAATCCTTCATCAAAACCTTTGGCTATCTCTATCCTTCTTCTAGCTCCTGAATCACATCTGCCATTTTCAGTTAGGATTTGAGTGAAATAGAAGAATATACCTACTTCTTCCAGTTGGACACCATACACTTCAGCCTCCATTCTAGTTTCTTCGAACAACTCAATAATATCTTGCATAAGTTCAATCAGAAAGCTAAAATATAATCTTTTATTCTAGAAAGCACATCATGTCTTGAATAACCCATTCTCTGTCCAGTTTTAACATAGAATATTCATAATGATCCCTTCCATCAAATTGCCAATAAGCAATATTAAAGTCTCTGGTTCTGTACTGTTATCCTTATTTCTGGTCGACAGAACATTGTCCTCCTTCAAGTTTTGAGCTTACAGCAAACTGTTGTATTTATAAAGGGAAGACAGGAACATTGGAGCAGAATTAGGTCATTCAGCTCCTCAAGCCCTTCTGGATCATGGCTGTTCATCAACTTCAATGGCATTGACTTGCACTATTCTAACTCCCTTGTTGTCAATAGTATTTAGAATTATGTCAATCTTTGTCTTGAACTTATTTAATAACTCAGCTATCACAGCCCTCTGGTTGGAAATTTCCAAAATTCTACATGAAGACGTTTCTCCTCATCTCAGTTTTCCTTGGCTTACCTTTCATTCTGAGACTGTGTCCATTGGTTGTAGACAACACAGCCAGTGAAAATATCCTTTCTGCATTTACTCTGTCCAACCTTTCAAGAATTTTCTAAGCTTCTAATGATACAAAATGGTCACTGGTATAAAAAAGCAGTATCCGGTTGATCAGCCATTTCAGAAGCACAGAATGGTTAGAGGGCAGCAGCAGTTTATTTGGCCATTTATGTCAGTGCTAGTTCTCCAAAGATGCAATTCACCTCGTGCCTGCCATTTCCATATCATACTTAGCTTTTGATATTCAGTACCATTGCAGTTAATGTAATTAAATCAGGTACTGTATATAAGTGCAGCAGATCCAATATTAGCCATTGTTGTACCACCACTCGAGTAGAATTTCACCCCAAAGAGGGACCTGGCACATTTCCCATTTCTCGCAACATCCTCAGATGTATGTTGTCAGGGTTAGCAGTTCATTTTGACTTGAGATCCTTTATTCTTTCCAGATTACATCTGCATCCACTTTGACATTTGCAACTTTTGTGTTGGCTGTACATTGCATTTATGGTAACTGAGAATGTCTGCTGACATTAAGACTGATGTAATGCTTTGGGAATTCACCTGAATGTGCCCTGTGTAATCCTGTAATGGTCCTATGCAGTTCTGTATCTTAACCTAACTCCTAAAATAGCTAAAAATTAAATAAACTAATAATTAAGATAGACTTGGAACATTTGCCAGCATTTTTTGTAGTCAAAACTAAGCTTCAACACATAAATTCTTGATTGCATATCACCTTTTGAATTGCTTAATTCTTGGCTCAGTCTGACGGATTTTCTCACAATACTGTGACAGCTCATCCCAATGACTAGGTGAAATGAAATTTCCTGCCCGAAGATTTCAACAGACGAAAAACAGGTCACTTCTTCATAAATCAAAAACATTTTCCTTCTTCAATTGATTAATGATGTGCTGAGTTTCACACATATAAAAACATGTGCTTAATCAACTAATAATGAAAATATGTAATCTTAGACTGATCTTTAAACTATGCCAAAAGAGGCATTGTTCAGGTAACAGAAACTATTGTAATTGGTGTCCGTGAAATAACATAATCAAGTTTAAAAAAAGGCTGATTCTTATGTGTTGTAAAAGTTCCATGTTAAGCAAAACACATCTGTAACTTTGTATAATACAACAAAGCTCTAATAAGTTAGGGAGTTGTACATAGTATTTGGAATAATGCAACTGAAACAAAATCCATTTCATAATTAGATTGGTTGCAAATCTTCAACAACTGGATATGAAATATATTACTAGGTCTATAGTCATAGCAAGTTCCATGATGGAAATGTGGTCACATTGAAGGGGATAAATGTTAATATACATTAATCTTTACCTTAGATAGGTTCAATTGCATTATTGAAGTCACTGCCAATTTAGTAATAAGGGAAGTATGTCAAAGAGATGACTCATATGCCAATCCTCAACACCTTGCCTGCAGTCAGCACATTGCACTTTAATCTTTTCAGTTTTTGTTCTTTTCTTCTCTTTCTCTTTTCTCTTTTGAACACTTCTTTTATGGAGAGATTAATTTGAAAATCTTCCCACGGAACAGGCTCTTGCAAGTATAGTGCATACTCTTTACTTGAAGTTACTGATATATTGTTAAACATTTCTATCTGCAGGAGATTGCTGATCCAATGACCCTGATATTTGAAGAGAGTCAGTGAAGAGGTGGAGTGGGTGGAGAGAAGGGGACAAAACCAGGATATGCAGGCGGACTGCTGGATTTTACTGGCAGAGAACATAAAAGCCCCATTTCAAAAGTAGCAGCCAGCCAGTTTGAGGGGCTAGTGCTGGACAGGTGGGGCAGTGGGGTGGTGGTGTGAAAGGGGGAAGCAGGGTCAATGTCATGGAGGTTTAAGATTGCAGATTCCAAGAGATGCAGCAGCACTGGACAATGAATGTGGCACCGTGAATCTGATGTGGGATTGCTGCCATGGCAGATTGGGGAAGACCAGGATGTTTGGAAAACGTACCTTATCCATCTGACCAACAACATTGTTGGAAAAAAAATGCATAATTTGCTGATTCTTGCTTGCTTTTAGTTGTGAGCTATGCTGAACCCTAGGAGACTTGATCTATGCCATTAAATTTAAGAACCAAAATTTTGTCTTGTTACGGAGGCATATTTGGGTGCAAGAATATCCACACTTATGATTTATTTGGAGATAATCTCACTTTCCTCTGTAAACCTGATCCAGTGCAATTTTTCTCTGGACTTTGTGGTTTGGAAATGCTTCACATTCAAAACACAAACCCCAACTTGCATGAGGTCAGCTTGCTCATTTTCCTCCTTCACGCTATTTTGTTTTATTCACTTGAGAAATTGTGAGTGTCACTGGCCATTATAGCTTCTTTGGTTTATCCCTAATTTTCCTCAAGATGGTGGTGGAGATCTGACTTCTCGAACCACTGCTGTCCTGTGGCACAGGAACATGCCAACTGCTTGTGGTAACAGGGTTTCGGAAGCCTATTAGAAGCACACCAGTATTGAGAGTTCATGCAGAAAATGAAAAGCCTGTTAAGTCACCTGGAACATTCAAAAAAGTAAGTGCAAAGTGGTCGTTAGCACACTTAAATTTCAAAACGATGCACTGCATTGCAATGTTGATGTGTTTTATTGCACTGATTCATCACAGGCATGTGTCATCTAAAGGTAAAATTGACCTTTCAATGACCAAATTTGTGTAATTGTTTATATTACAGCACTATTCTAATAGAAAAGGTGTCTTAATGTAGTGAAATAATTATGTAAAATACTGTGTAAAACTTAACTTTAAATTGCAATTTAAATGCCCTCGACAATTAAAAAAAAGCTTGGTTTTGCCACGTGAGAAAGCTCTAATAATCAGTTCCCTTATATTTTGGTTTTGATACTTAAAAAAAATTTGACTTCCTGATCCCTTACAATTGATTGACACGCACCCTGGATTTGAAACTATAAAGTATATCTTCTGTACTTTCCTTCCTGGAGATGAATTCTGATTTGGCAAACTATGGCTATTATTAATGCTTGGCTGAGTTTCAATTGCTAATTGATTTCAGCACTGCAAGTGTTCTAATCATCTGAGAATGAATGACAGCCTCAAGAAGTTCTAATAATAACTTGTCCCTTTGATGTGTTTTCTGATTTGTTGATGCAAGCAAATGGGTTTACAAGTATTGTAAGGTATTTTCAGCAGTTTCTCCCCTTTTTCATTCATAAAGACACTTTCATGAGAAATATATTTCTCCCTAAATATTTTCTACTGGTAATGGCAGGGGCGGGAGGTGGGGGGGTGGCGGTGTGGGGGCGGTGGTGGGGGGGAAGGTGGAGGGTGGTGGTGGGAAGCTGAGAACTATACATTGTGCATACAAGATGTGTAGCAATAGAGGATTTATGGGGAACAAAGAGTTACATGGGTGATTTAAGATGGTATGGGCATTCTGAGGCCTCATGGGATGGCATTGGGGTAGGTAGGACATGGGATAGATGACAGTGAGGGACCTTTAAATAGTATTAGCAACTCAGAAACTGTGTGGAGAGTTGAGCCTGACTTTCTAACTGCTCCATCTCATAGCCACACTCCTCAGGAAATCCAATGCAGCTCGAAAAACTGCACTATGAATCCAACATGAAAGGACAAAAATGACATGTGATTCAAACATAGGTCAAGTGTGCAGTTTACATGCTGAAAAAGTGCTCAGGTTAGGTTTTCCTGAGCCCAGAAGAAGGTTTGGTTCTGATTGTCTATTCAAATCAAAGACACCAATCTCTGGTTGGAAAACAGTCCTCCTCCACAATGAAATTTTCTGTGCCTATATCAAATATGTCCACCATCTCTTTACATCAGAATTTCACTGCAATGTTATGGACAGTTTGTCAACATCAGATTAAAATCATTTATCATGTTAGTAAGTATTATCTCTCCATCTCATGAACTGATGCTGATCCAGCTTTAGATAGCATTTTACTTTTATGTCGTTTTATGAAGCATTGCAAACAAAAGGCAATAATAAATGTGAACGTGTCTGTACAGCCTGGCACTTCTTGTACAAAGATTTATTTTAGTAACCATCTGTGTTCTCATTATGAAACAATCATCAATGTGGTAAAGGTCTGAAAGGACAAATGAATATTTTCCTTAATTCAAAGCAATACACCAGAGATTGGTAATTTGGTTTCATGGCATATGGGCATCATAGAAAAGGTCAGCCTTTGTTGCCCATCCCTAAATATCCTCAAACTGAGTTGCTTGCTAGGCCATGTTATATTTCACTTAAAAGTCAATCACATTACTGTAGATTAGAGTTACATGACAGCCAGACCAGGCAAGGATGGCAGATATCCTTCCCTAAATAAATGAAACAAACTGATTTTTTTTGCTGGAAGTTTCATGATTCCCATTACTGAGAAAAGATTTTAATTCCAGATTTTAATCATTTTACCAAATCCTGTTCTCTGACATGCTTTCCTAGTGCAGTGATACTGCCATGACAGAAACATCTTACCCTATGTCCAATACAATAACATCTAACTTCAATCTGAACCTCTAGATGCTTCACAGTGTGGTATGGCAACTGCTCATCCCAAGACCGAAAGAAACTACAGGGAGTTGGGAACACAGCCCAGTCCATCACGCAAACCAGCCTCCAAACCATTAACTTCACCTATACTTCCTGCTGCACCAGGAAAGCAACCAATGTAACCAAAACCCCCTCCCACCCCAGTTATACTTTCTTCCACCCTCTTCCCTCAGGTAGAAGATACAAAAGTTTACATACACATATGAACAGATTCAAGAACAGTTTTTTTTTTCCCCACTGTTATCAGTCTTTTGAATGGTCCTCTTTAATATTAATATTGATCTCTGTATACCCCTTCTCAGCAGCTGTAACACTGTATCCTACACCCTGTTCTGTTACCCTAATGCACTTGCATGGTATGATCTGCCTGTAAAGCACATTAGATAATACTTTTTCACTGTACCTCAGTACATTTGACAGTAATAAATCAAATCAAATCCAAATCAATCAAATTTTATATGAAAAATATGGAAAAGAGAGGCTGCACAAGATCACCTGACTTACTTTGCAGATTAGAACTACTCCACTGTCTGAAGAGGTAATCAAATAACATTGCAGAATGACATGAACCAATGCCCATCCCTGAAATCAGTGTAATTTCAATGGCTCGTTCTAAAATGTAGATATTGAGTGGATTCTTACAATCGCAGAAAATGTGAGTTAAGAGGTCTGTCATTAAGGAGGATGGTGTACTTCCCACCTCCACCAGAAGTGTGTCCCAGATGGATAGATCCATGGCTGACTTCCCCAGCCCACCACCAACTGGGACCCCTCAATGGCAAATTAAGGACCATTTAAAGGTTCAGCCCACCACAGCTGCAATTAACCCAGCTGCTAGTGGGCCCATTGACAGGTGGGTCCCTTAGAGTTAAAAAGCGTGTAAGCCGCTTTTCAGTTGGAAATGAAGACTTCAATCAAAGGCTCTCTACCCATTTGCTAGCACTGATGTAGGAAGGGGTGAACACTGAGAGTCTCTACTTTGCTCTGGCATCAAACCCACTTATACCCCTCTTTTAGCTATCCTCATACCATTAAATCAAATCACCTACATTTATCCTGGATCATTGGACTCTGGGGTAGCTCAACTGGCACATCCACAGCCTCCTATGTGATGCCGCTGTCCACAAGAAGCTGATTCCAGATGAGGGTGCACCAGTGGTCTCAGAACTGCACAATTGATACAAGATGTGATGGGCCTTCTTCAGAAGGTGCAGTGCAATTCTCTCATCGACTTTATAGTCAGTAGGCATGACACATACCACCCTTGGAAGATTCTGCCCATTGAGTGTCTCTAAACTTCTGAAATTTCAACTGACAACAAATGGAATCTCACCATGAACACTATCACTTATTCAGGAAAAAGTTGAACTTGTGGAAAATCACACCAAGACTTTTTTTTTGACTATTTAAAACATCAGTTAGGAACTGGTTGCAAGCAAAACCAGCAAATCCATCAGAACCATCAGTTCGGTCAGTCAGACTTGGAAACTAGCTGCATCAGGTAGCCAAGTTATTTAATCTATCTTGACTACATAGTTCACCTAAGAATCAATATCCTGGAAATTCAACAGTGAGAAGTTTCACAACCTGCTGAGAGCCCTTCACTTTACAAGACTTGTAAAGCATCCGTTTAAAGCATCAAATTTAAAGCATCCATCCAGGAACCCTAGGCCAGGCAGATAGGTGATTGGAGTTCAGAAGTCCAGCTGAATTAACTGTCATTTGAAAGAAAAGAAACATTTTGTTGAAGTTTTACATCTCACCGAGACAAGGAATACCAATGTAAAGGAAAAACATTATGTATGTATTGTATGAAAAGAAAATGCATATTTCCAATTTGTTGATCATACGTTTGTTATATTTGAATCGTCTGTTGCATATAATAAGTTCTTTACAAATCTCTATTGAAATGCATCAGTCAAACAAGCTAACTTTTCTTGACGTCTGAGATGAGAAATTTTTCAGGAGATCCCCCCTACTATCCATCATAGCTGAACTTCACTGGTCAATCTACAGGTTGGAATTCTTACAGATCCACATGTTATAAAGTTGGCCTAATCAGTAGCCTCATTAGTAGGGCCTGAGCTGTTTCTTTGCCATGCAAGCTCTTTGCTGAAATAAATTACATCAAAGCCATCTTCCAGGATAACGGCAACCCTGATCAGATCATTTCCCACTATATATCATATAAGCTCATGAATAGGCCTAAGACTGCCACTCTTTGTCCTGAAAGTTCCCAGACTCCCTGGAAAAGTTAGTTATCTCAAAAGTTTAAGCAACAAGTGAAGCTAGCTGTTTCACACTGCTACAATGCTGCAGCAAGACAAATGGCTATTACCACTAACAGGATCCCATCATCAAGACAAAAAGTAAACATTCTGCCCAGCAAATAAATGATTAATGTGATGTATAAACTGGAGTAGCAATGCAATGTTAGGTATGTAATTCATACATCCCAGAAACTGCTGGATTGCCTCAAACAGAATATCCCTTCTGCTGTTTGCACTAGAAAGGTGATGACCACACCAAACCAGCCTGTGCATCCAAAAATCAAAGAAAGTCTCCAACATTAAATGTGATCACATGATTATACAACATAACTATTCGCCAAGTAATCCTGACTGGTAGGAAAATTACACTGACAGCCAAAATAGGATTATCAGTCAAGTTTGGAGTGTGGTGCATTGTGCACAATGGAAGCTACATGTATTAACACACAGGTCTCTGTTCTTTGCAGACAGAAAGAATATTGCATACACTGTGACAACAAGGTGCAGGGCTGGATGAACACAGCAGGCCAAGCAGCATCATAGGAGCAGAGAGGCTGACGTTTTTTTCAACTATATAGGGCAATTTTCTTGTTTAGTTCTGATGGCAGTTCCTAGTCCAACTTGTGTCAACCTGCCTGGTTTAAATTTAAACAAAACATCACAATTCACTGTCAGTCATCAACTAACTGGTGTATTCTTCATGAGAATTCCTCTACCAGAGTCTACTTGCCAACCAATCACAAGACCATATGATGTAGGAGCAAAATTAGGTCATTTGGCCCACTAAGTTTGCTCTACCATTGAATGTAATCATGAATGATGTGATAGTCCTCAACTCCACTTTCCTGCCTTGTTAGCATAACCCTTGATACTGTTGCTGATTAACATCTGTCTATCGCAGCATTGAAAGTACTTAACAACCCTACCTCAACAGCCCTGAACATGTGATTCTGCATTAGTTCAGGGAAAACGTGTGACGGTAAGTAACCTTTTGTAGCAGCCTCCTGGCTGCCAAAACACAGATGGATTGACTTGGTCAAACAGAAGGGATGCTGGGTACATTGGCCAAGTAAAACTCTGAAATCACAAAGCCGACGTACCAGGCACACCGCAAAAACAGCAGCCAGGCATTAAAGACGTTAACATAATGTAAAAGGCAACAGTTATTCTGGGCAGACATACTCCAACAACATATCCACTAAAAAGAGAGCCCAGACAGAAAGGCAGTGAGTCCTGCTACTAACAGTAGCATGCCATTACCCCTTGTTTCAAACCATTAAATGTATCTCCAAGACTGGCTAGAAAGTTCCAGAAAATTATCTATAAAAGCAGGGTGCACCTGCAGATCTGTCTTGGAGCTGCTCTTGGAATTGTCTGAGGAGAAGACCATGGCAAGAGGCAGAGACTAGCTGACTATCCACAGAGAGAGAGGAAAAAAGCAACTTCACAGACCCAGAGCCACAGAGAGAGTGACTGCATAAATTTACAAGAGACTCGGGAGCACTGTAACCTTACCAGACCATACAGGATTGGAGATACTATGTTTAGTATTAAAGATTATTGTAACTTTGTTCTTAATAAAGTTGGGATTGTTTTGTATTGGTACCGGCTTGTGTTCATATTGATTTGTCCACTTTGGTATTGTAGCAGATCTGGCCAGTTTCATTCATAACATTCTGTTCGGAGTTGTCTAAATAGTTTTAAGGAGAGACGAGACAACACTTAATTTTTAAATGGTGACCCTTCGTCACTGTTACCTTTGTCACCGCACCCGAAACGTTAACTCTGTTTTCTCCTTCACAGATGTTGCCAGACCTGTTGAGCTTTTCCAGCAACTTTGTTTTTGTTCCTGATTTACAGCATCCACAGTTCTTTTGGTTTTTACTTTATTTTTAAATGTTATTTTAAGACAGGTTGCTGCTGTTTTAATTGAAATGTACATTTCAAGGGTGAGAAATAGCATATCTGTTTCCATACAAAACATATTGATTATGGACAGTAAGACAATACATATTCTGTCCATAATAGTGACAATATCTAAGTCCCATGCTGTAATATTTAACTGTCACTGTTAATGACAACCATAAAACTGGGGAAGTATTAGTACAACAATATGGAGACCCCATCAAACAAGGCTGATCACTCAGCACGGAACACCCCCTCCACTGACATCGACACCGCCTCCACCGATACCAATCGCCTCAACATCTCCAACCCCCTCACTCAATCCAACCTCTCCCCCACAGAACGAGCAGCCCTCCATTCCGTCCGCTCCAACCCTAACCTCACTGTCAAACCCGCAGATAAGGGAGGTGCTGTTGTGGTATGGTGCACTGATCTTTACATCGCCAAGGCCAGACGCCAACTCTCTGACACCTCTTCCTACCGCCCCCTTGATCATGACCCCACCCTGATCACCAACCATCATTCCTCAAACCATTCACAACCTCATGACCTCAGGTGACCTCCCGCCCAAAGCCTCCAACCTCATTGTTCCCCAAACCTGCACCGCCCGTTTCTATCTCCTTCCAAAAATCCGCAAACCTGACTGTCCCGGCCGACCCATTGTCTCTGCCTGCTCGTGCCCCACCGAACTTATCTCCGCTTGTCTTGACTTTGTTTCCAGGAACTCCCACCTATGTCCGGGACAACACTCACGCCCCACACCTCCTCCAAGGCTTCCAATTCCCTGGCACCCAACACCTCATCTTCACTATGGAAATCCAGTCCCTGTATACTTGCATTCACCATGCAGATGGCCTAAAAGCCCTCCGCTTCTTCGTCTCCCGCAGGCCCAGCCAGTCCCCCTCCACTGACACCCTCATCTGCTTAACTGAACTTGTCCTTACCCTTAACAACTTTTCCTTCAGCTCCTCTCACTTCCTACAGACTAAGGGGGTGGCCATGGGAACCCACATGGGCCTAAGCTATGCCTGCATCCTCGTAGGATACATGGAACAGTCCCTCTTCCGCTGTTACACTGGCACTATCCCCCACCTCATCCTCCACTACATTGATGACTATCAGCACTGCCTTGTGCTCCCACGAGTAGCTTGAACAGTTCATCAACTTTACTAACACATTTCACCCCAACCTCAAGTTCACCTGGACCGTCTCCGATACCTCCCTCTCCTTCCTGGACCTTCCTGTCTCCTTCCCTGATGACCGCCTTGAAACCCACATCTATTTCAAGCCAACCGACTCCCACAGCTACCTGGACTACACGTCCTCTCACCCACCTTCCTGCAAGAATGCGATCCCCTATTCCCAATTTCTCCACCTCCACCGTGTCTACTCCCACTCCCGCACATCCCAGATGTCCTCGTATTTCAAGGACCGCAACTTCTCCCCCTCTGTTGTTTGAAAATGCTCTCAACCACATCTCTTGCGTTTCCTGCAGCTCTGCACTCACACCCCCTCTCCCCAACAAAAATAAAGACAGAATCCCCCTTGGCCTCACATATCACCCCACCAACCTCCACATCCAACATATCATTCTCTGCCACTTCCGCCACCTACAATCTGACCCCACAACCAAAGATATATTTCCCTCCCCACCCTTATCTGCCTTTCGCAGGGACCACTCTCACTGTGACTCCATCATCCGTTCCACACTCCCCACTAACGCCACCACCCCCGGCACATTTCCCTACAACCGCAGGAAGTGCTACACCCACCCCTACAACTGACCCCTCACCTCCATTCAAGGCACAAAACAAACCTTCCACATTAGATAGGGGTTCACCTGCACATCCATCAACATGGTCTGCTGCACCTGCTGCTCCCGATGTGGCCTCCTCTACATCGGTGAGACTAAGCAGAGGCTCGGAGGCCGCTTTGTAGAGCACCTGTGCTCTGTTCGCAACAAATGACAACACCTTCTGGTCGTGAACCATTTCAACTCCCCCTCCCACTCCCTGGGTGACATGTCCATCCTGGACCTCCTCCAGTGTCACAATGAGGCCACCCGGAAACTGGAGGAGCAGCACCTCATATTCCACCTTGGGAGCCTACAACTCAATGGCCTAAACGTGGATTTTACCAGTTTTAAAATCTCCCCATCCCCGGCCTCATCCCATGACCAACAGTCCCTCTAATTCCCACCTCCTCGACCTGACACAACCTGTCCGTCTTCTTTCCTATCTGCCCCTCTCACCTCACTGACCAATCCCCACCACTGCCTACCTGCACTCATTTATCACCATCCCACTTACCTTCCCCAACCCCCCCGCCGCCTCTATTTATTTCCCAGCTCCCTTCCTCGTACCCCATTTCTGAAGAACGGTCCTGACCCAAAACTTCAACATTCCTGCTCCTCTGATGTTGCCTGGCCTGTTGTGTTCCTCCAGCTTCACACTGTGTTATCTCTGACTCCAGCATCTACAGTTCTTACTATCTCACAGACCAATCAATGGTCTTTTATCCTTTAAGCTTTCTTTCGAGTTTTATGCCAACTTAAATCATCCATGACTACCAGCTAGACACAGATACTCACTCCCACGCATGTACTTTTAACAAATTACTTTGAGAAAATATAGTGAACAAAAAGAAATCTGGTGATAACTTACATTAGCTGGTAAACTTCAAGCACTTTTTTCCATGTTTTCTCTTATAAACAATATTGCAAACCTCCTGCCACTCAATTTAATTGTGTCATGTCAAACGTTATGTATGAGGTTTAAAATGAAAAGAAAGCTCAACTTCAAAATTAAATATTGCTCATAAAGATCTTCAAATTCAGAAATTTGTCCAGAGTATAAATGAAAATATACTCTGCATGTTGCTTCTGCGATTCAGTGTTAAGGAAGTTTGAAAAAAGAAAAAAACTTTACTGATAATCCCATTTATCAAAATGCATGGTGGATATCATTGTTGTGTAAGCATGGACTCTTTGTCTAAAGACAGAGAAAACTGAAAGAGATTGACTTAATTTATGTAAATGGATAAAGAAAGAAATCTCTTTCTTGTTAGAGAATTTGCAGATCAATATAGTTTCCATTAAACTTAATCTTCATGAAATATAATCCAATTAAATCCCAACTTCATTGTTAATAACAGGCAAGTTCCATTTTTATGTTATATTATGAATTCTTCTAAGATATAAAGGGAAGAATTAATTTAATTGTAGGCTAAAGTTAAATCTTCTTGCTAACATCAGATCTGAAAGCAAATTGACAATTATAAGCCACAATTTTCCAATTATGTCTTTACTTAAAATGCATTGTTCTCATAAGCTACAAATTCAAATTTTCACCAAAATATCCTTGTTTCTACATTTCTCAGATTCTGTGCTGAGTAACTACACATTCTTGGTGATTTTAATCTTTATTCCTGCTCACTTCTCTATTTTTTTTCTTCATATTGATACCCATACATGTATTCAAGGCCCCCACTTCACCTTATCATTTCCATATCCCCTGACTACCATGGTCCTGGGTCCCTAACAAGACTGTCTACAGTAACTCCATCTATTTCAAATCAAGATTCTTATGCTATTAATCAAATGCTCCCAGACTTTGCGATTGCAAGGGTCATACATATAAGTAGAACATATTAAGAAACAATTTTATATATGCAAAGTAAAAGACGCTGCTCACAGTTCATGTAAAATGAATGCTGATGCTTCACTATAAAACAGTGGCCCTGATGTTATGAAACATGAAATTACTTGGTTTCAGGCTATGGCAAGTACTCCATTTCTAATTTGCAGTGAGTTCTGGCATACGTGCAAAACAGCAGCCCAGCAGGCTGCGTATGCTATCTGCTGTTTATTAAAAAACTGAAGGATCTGGCTATTTCAAGGCAAATATTCACTTATGATGTGGAGTCTATCTCAAAAAGGTAAACATTAAACAGGAGTGTGCATAAAAGGAGAGCCCAATGGATCTAATTATTTAGTCAAAGCAGATTTCAGGCTGCAGATTTTGGGCTGCAGATCAGTCAGGTCAGAAGGAGGGGGAAGAAACTTTGGGCAGCAGTAGTGCTGTTGTAAGCAGTTGACAGGCAGTCAGGGCTCAGGAGAAATTCTGAGAGGTGACAAATGGTTGATGGATTTTTGTTGGAAAGATAGGATCAGCCAAAGGACGTGTTTCCATTCATCTGAGCTTCCCAAGGGTTAGGGAATTGAATGGGTCATGAACTCAAATGCAGAGATGGCTGACACCCCTCCACTTGCTGTCATAGTTCCTCCCCTTCCCCAAACAACTCTCACTTAGGGGCCACAACAATTTGCAAGCCTGAAATTGGGGTCACAATGAGAACAGTTTTGGAAGCACTGCCAAATAGTTAAATTGCTGTGGTTTATTTTGAGGATCTGGTGACTCCTTGAATTCTCAGTAGCCAGCCATTTGAGACTTGAGAATGATCGTGAAGAAATCCTACAGCAGAATTTGCTTGATTCAGCTGATAAAAATCAAAGTCCAGAGAAAACCCAGGGCAATGCCAGTTTAGTAAATCTAGCTGCCTGAGAAAGAACAGGAATTACACCATGAGTGGGTGCAGGAGTGCAATCTCAAGAATCCAGGGGAGTGCTGTTCTTAGAAAAGAAATTCAATCACCAGGAAGTTTGTAGCAGAGCAGTTCTGAGGGAGTTTCAAAGCTGGATCTTCAAAGGTGAACGATTAGAATCCGTATTAAGGGAGACGAGGTTCGAATATGATTTGATGACTCAGCATCTCTGATGTCTGGAGGGATGTCGGAGATCTGTTTTGGTTGCATCTACTATTTAATGTGTTCTGTAGGATATTGAACTGCATTTTGTGTGTGAGCTCATTTTTATCATATATCCATTCTGAAAGCTAGTATATAAATGGCCCATGTTGTGTAGATCACGTTATGTTTCTAGCTTTGTGTGATAAAGTTAATTTTGTTTGACCATGACTACAAAATTTCTTTTCCTTCTGACCTGACCAGACTACAGCCCAAATTCTGCAGCCTGAAATCTGCTTTGACTAACTAATTGGATCTGTTGGGCTCCCCTTTCTGACACACATCAGTTTCATGGTAATCTTTTCGAGCCAGTCTCCACAGCATAAGTGCACATTTCCCTTGAATAGCCCAATTTTGCTTTATTTTCTACATCCCTGGGATTCCAAACTCTAACATGACCCAGTAAGCTAAGTTGACTGGAAAAACTGCTACATCCCCAGAAAAATTGGTAGATTTAAAACAGGGTGGACCATCCAGCATTAATAAAAGCAAACCCAGTCCTGTTGACCCTGCAAAATCCTCCTTATGGGTATCTGGGGCTTTGTGCAAAATTGGCAGAGCTGTCCAACAGACTAGTCAAGCAATACTGTTATATCATCATTATGTTATGATTCAGTGTGTTTGAGTATGCCCTGGATCCCACCTTCATTTTTCTGCCATCTCCTGATATGATAGACTTACTAGAAGTGGCAGTGTCGTGATATATAGATAGGAGGAAGATTTTCTGGGAGTCAACATTGACTGTGGACTGCATGAAGTTTCATAGCATTCAGTCAAACGTGGGCAAGGAAACCACCTGCTAATTATCATCTATTGCCATTCCTCAGCAAATGAATGGGACAGAATACAAGTTGAGTGAAAGACATTAATGTTTCACCAAGAGTGGCTCAGTAGCATCACAACTGATATAGCAGGCCAGTTCTCAACAGACATAGCTGTTAGACTGATTCTGCAGCAGGGAGTGAGCAAATCAACAACAGGGACAAATCTTTTTAGCTTTATCCTCATCAGTACCTGTTGCAAAAGCATCTGTGCATGACAGTAAGTGTGACCAACATATGGCCCATGCGGAGATCAAGTTTCATCTTCAGACTGAGGACATCGTCTGCTGTGTTGTGGGGTACAAACAATTTACAGAGAGTGGGCAAAAAAAATTGGTAAATGGAGGAAAGTGTGGGAAAACGTGAAATGAATCATTTTGGATAGGCGAACAAAAGAACAGAGAATTATTTAGCTGGAGAAAAATTGCAGAAAGGGACAGAAACACAAAGGAACTTGGGGGTATTTGTGCATGAAACACAGACAGCTATCACCTGGCTACAGCAGGTAATCAGGAAGGGTAATGGAATGTTGGCCTTTATTTCAAAGGAGTTGTAGATTAAACGTAAGGAAATCTTACTGCAACTGTACAATGTGCTAGTCAGATCACGTCAGGAGTACTGTGAGCAGTTTTGGTCCCCTTATTTATGAAAAGGTATCATTTCATTGGAAGCACTTCAGAGAAAGTTCACAAGGATGAACCATGATATAGAGGATTGTCTAGTGAGCAAAGGTTAGACAGGTTGAGAATCTATTCACTGGAGTTCAGAAAAATGAAAACATGTAGAATTCATAAGAGATTTGACAGGGTAAATGGTGAGAAGATATTTCCCCTCATGGGAAAATCTAGGACCAGAGAGTATAGTCTCAGAATAAAGGGGCATCTATTTAAGATTGAGTTGTGGAAGAATTTCTCCTCAGAGGATTGAGATTCTTTGGAACTCCTTGCCACAGAAAGTTGTGGCAATAGAGTTTTTATGTCTGTTTAAGGCTGAAATAGACAGATTCTTGATCAATAGGGGAATCATTGGTTCCAGGGAAAGGACAAGAAAGTGGAATGTTGAGCCAGCCATAATCCTTTTGAATGATGGAGCAGGTTTGAGGGAGCAAACCGCCCACTCCATTTCTTATGGTCTTATGGATACAATCACTGTGCTATATAGACAGACTTCAAACAAATCTAACAACTGAAAACTCGGCATTCATGAGGTGCTATGGACTATATAATCCATAACTTCATGGCCTGGCATACCTCCAACTCTATCACCATCATCAAACTTCATTCAATATAGCTACATGAGACCAAATAATGGTCCAAAGCACTGGATACTGTAAAGACAATGGGCTCTGACAACATTCCAGCAATAATGCCTGGAGCAGGGCTGTAGTGGCAGCATGGTGTGGGCTGGTGCAGCC
>NC_063344.1:36126104-36200393 GCF_021869965.1 Rhincodon typus
GCCTGGAGCAGGGCTGTAGTGGCAGCATGGTGTGGGCTGGTGCAGCCTGGAGCAGGGCTGTAGTGGCAACATGGTGTGGGCTGGTGCAGCCTGGAGCAGGGCTGTAGTGGCAGCATGGTGTGGGCTGGTGCAGACTGGAGCAGGACTGTAGCAGCAGAGAAGGAAAGGTTAGACTCTCTTTAAGTTAACTTTTTTTTTAATTTTAAATTAATGTAAATGGGTCCATGCATGGTGATGGTACACACTTTTCACTGTATTTTACACTGATTACACTTGACAATAAATGTTTCAATATATAAATGATTTAAAAATACTGAAGACTCCTCCTCCAGAATTAGCTGTCCTCCAGCCAAGCTATTCTAGTACACCTATAACACTGGCATCTTTTCACCCATACACAGAATTACCAAGGTATATCCTGTTCTCAAGAAACAGAACAATTCCAACCCAGCTAATTTCCACCCATCTGTCTATTCTTGATCATCAGCAAAGTGGCACTTGCTCTTCAGTAACCTACTCATGTAACCCCAGTTTATGTATTATCAGGGATACACAAATACTGACCTCAATACAGACTTGCTCCAAATATGGACAAAAGAGTTGAACTCCAGAGGTGAGGTGAGAATTACTACACTTGAGATTAAAGTCATATTTGACCAAGTGCGGCATCAAGGAGCCTTAGCAAAACTGAACTCAAATGGGAATCAGAGAAAGTTGTCCACTAATTGGAGTCATACTGAGCTGTTTCATCAATTACCTTCCCTCCATCATAAATTCTAAAGTGGGGAAGTTTGATGTTGATTGCACAATGTTCGGCACTATTTCTGACTCCTCAGATGCTGAAAAAAGTCATGCCCATTTGCCAGAAGTCTTGAACTATATTCAAATTTGGGCTTGATAAATGATAATTAACATTCATGCCATACATATGCCAGTCAATGATGGTGGCACGGTTGCTCAGTGGTTAGCACTGCTGTCTCACAGTTCCAGGGACTCCAGTTTGATTCCATTCTCAAGCGACTGTCTGTGTGGAGTTTGCACATTCTCCCTGTGCTGTATAGGTTTCCTGTGGGTGCTCCAGTTACCTCCCGCAGTCCAAAGATGCGCAGGTTAGGTGGATTGGCCATGCTAAATTACCCATAGTGTCCAGGGATGAGCAGGCTAGGTGTGTTTGCCATGGGTTGCAGAGATAACGGAGGAGGTGGGTTTGCGTGGGATGCTCTTCTGAGGGTTGGTGTGGACTGGATGGGCTAAGTGGCCTGCTTCCACACTGTAGGGATTCTATGATGATATCTCCAATAAGAATGAATCTACCTCCCTGACACATTGAATGCATTCCTTTAGAGGAGAAAAGAATAAATTTCACTCTTAAAATTTTACAGTGTTGAAGAACCTCAACCAGTTTAGAAGCCAAAATACCAGTGTTCAGTTTAACTCTACTCAAGAAGAGGAAGACTTCATACTTCTGAGAATAATGTTCATTGAACAAAGAGTACGACTTGAGATTGATTTCCCTATTCTGTGACAACTATTACTGACTGAGAAAACAGAAGAGACCACAGATTTCACAGGCTGAGGGAAATTATTTAATTGTCTTCCAACCACAAATGGATTTTCAAAATCATCAGACATCCTTGATACCATAACCAAGAGTTAGTCATAGACTTTTGGTGCAAGTAATTCATTTATTTAGAAGAAGTAGTGCAAAAGGGCACAGTCAGCTTTACAGTCTATGAATAAATTTGATAAATGACGTTATCCAAACAAATACTTGTGAGAATGAAAAATCACACAAGTAAAAGGAAAAGATTACTTTTTTCAGAAAACAGCTCTCTTCTCTGACATGATTTGAGGAAACCAACGATGCTCCAAGGAAGACAAAAGTTCAAGAGTGACATCAACACCACAGCATACCCTCTGCAAAGGGTATTCAGGAAATCAAACATCAACCAATAAAACAATGATCTGAACCTGAATGTTTCATCCTCAAACAGCAAACTTTTAACACTGCCAAATTATCAGTCATTCAAAAAGTCAGAAATGTAAGAGGAGATAGATTTGTGGTCAACTTATTTAATAAACCTGCTTTACTTAATTACAACATGTGCATAAAGTAATTAATAACCAGAGAAAATGTTTGGGGGAGGCATGTGGTATTCAATAATGGGTACTTAAAAAGGTTAACTGCCATGACAAGATAAAATCTACCCATCAGGATATAAAGAACTCTTTCTGCAAGACACTAATCAGAATGTTTGTTATTATTTTTGACTCGTGCTGAGTACCATGTAACTAATATAGTAAGGCATTCTTAAGTCCTGTAAAACTATTATGTAACTCAGATGTAACATAACCAGTTGTTAAACACAATGTAATGAACTTGCTTTGTTCAACAAAATCAAGCCTTTTTACTGAAGAAAAATTCTAGAAAAATTCAGTTTTCTGAAGAAGGGTCTACACCCAAAACGTCAGCTTTCCTGCTCCCCTGATGCTGCTTGGCCTGCTGTTTTCATCCAGCTCTACACTTTGTTATCTCTTTTTACTGAAGACTTTGTGTGGGCATCCTTTGCTATTTAGTATCAGTTATTAGAATAATGTCAATTAGAAGGATTTGTGGCAGTGAATCTACCTCCAGCATCTCACATGACTCTGAAGGACATGACCACGACATACACTGGCAAACTCCCCTCCAAGCCACAGACTTTGCAGATTTGGAATTGTGTTGAAATTCCTACACTGTCTCTAAGTGAAAATTGCATAACTTCGTTCCTAGCAGCGCTGTGGGTGTACTTATCACCCATGGGCTGCAGCAGTACAAGAAAGCAGCTCATCCAACGTTCTCAAGGTCAGTTTGGAATAGGCATTTACTGCTGGCTTAGTCAACATTACCCACATGTCATGAGCAAATAACAAAATGAGATAGAGGCAGCCAGTTCAGGAAACATGAAACACTTTATAATTTTTACATCATTTATATTTTGTGTATTATGTTATGTGTAATTTGTATTTAGTACAAGTTCCTGGTGGATGGGAACACAGGGCTTACTCCTTACTTTTCTTGGGCTATACTCAAGTTACATTGAATTAATTGAAGGGTTTTTGTAAGTGAAGCCTAGAGCGTTTTCTCACCATATTTAACCAAACTCACATTATTAACTATCCCGCCCCATACGTCTCTCACATCTGATTCTGGCCCACCCTCCATTCCCAGAACGGTAGATTTAGAATCATAGATTCCCTACAGTGTAGAAACAGGCCCTTCAGCCCAACACCGATCCTCAGAGCATCCCACCCAGACCCATCCCCCTATAACCCACCTAACCAACACATCCCTGAACACTACGGGCAATGTAGCATGGCCAATCCAACTCGCCTGCACATCTTTAGACTGTGGGAGGAAACCGGAGCATCCAGAGGAAACCCATGCAGACACGGGGAGAATGTGCAGACCCCGCTCAGACAGTTGCCCGAGGGTGGAATCTATCCCGGGTTCCTGGTGCTGTGAGGCAGCAGTGCTAACTACTGAGCCACCATGCTGCCCCCAAAACGTTAGTGAGGTCCCATCTGAAAAAATGGCTCCACTTGCACTCACACCTACTTCAAAAAGCTGCACTGACTCTGATAAACATTGGCGTTCTGAAACTGCTCTGCTCACTCAAAAGCAGATTGTGAAGATGTCAGAAAAGGGGAGGATGGTACCAAGATTCTGCAACAGGTACTGGAAATCCCAGTTGAGAGGCAGTGTAACAAGAGCCCATCCTCTTTCTAGAGGACAAACAGAGGAAGCCATGCTACCAGATCCTGGCTGCCTAGTCTGATGTTGTCACCTTTGTTGGTACAGAGGAAGGGGCTGGGCTTTGACTTGCAATTCCTGACAAGTTCTGGCATATTCACCACAGGGTGATGCTCACCATCCTGGTAAAGGTTCAGGCCATGGTAGTTTTAATCATTTGTTGCAGTGAAAGTAAAACATGAAACCTTGAAGAGTCAATTAACTGTTAATGAGTAATTTGAATTTCTCTTTAGAAATTATTAGTCTATATGGAGATTGTAACAAAATAATAATGTTTGCAATGTCAATTCAGCATAACTATGTGGTTAACAAAAGAATGATGTTACTGGCAACTAATATAGAGTTGAAAACAATCTGCAATAATTCGTAAAATATTCATTTATGTGCGGTAATGACCTATTATGACATTCCTTATTTCCAGAGGTTAATTGTGTAACACATCCTTTATATAACCCACACAGATTTATTTCTCTACCTAAGGATGAGTGGAGTCAATTTTAACCTAATTTCTTATCAGCCAGCCTTGATGTCACTGCTGTTTTTGCTGGGCTTCGTTATTTAAACGAGTTCTGGTGTTTAAAATAGCATAGGCCTTGCATTGCATTCTCTGAGAGGTGTACATCTCTCCCTTATACTCTCCCAACACCCAAATTTCCGAACATCTAAAATGATCCCAATGTTCTGCAGTCTTAATTATCCCTTTCTGTGATAAATGGGTATATATAAACAATTCATCATCATTTTTGCCCTGAAGAAGCAATCTTGCCTTCTTATATTTAGGTATGGGAAATCAATTCTATTTGAGATTCAAACCAAAGGAACTGTGGATGCTGTAACTTAGGAACAAAAACAGAAGTTGCTGGAAAAGCTCAGCAGGTCTGGCAGCATCTGTGAAGAAACAATCAGAGTTAACATTTTGGGTCCCTCATTTGGCTTAGTGTATTTCTTTAATGAATGGATAATTTTACCAATTACTCACCTCCATGCTGGGTTGGTGATTCCACTTTAAATCTTATTAGTTGGTAAACATGTTATGATATCAAAAATGATTGTTCTAAACTGGTGAAACTCGCTTCCTAATACTCACGTACCATATATATGGAGGTTGGCCAATACACAAAGTAAAATTATACATGAAAAATGTTATCTTATATAAATTAATTGTTGTTGATTGTTTATAAAAAATGTTAATTTAACAGACATGGAAGAAACGTTATTGGTGAGACAGACATTTTGTAAACGCAGTTTGGCATGCACTTATGAAAAAGAGAGGATTTTAGAAGTTAGACAATTATTAGTGAGTATTTCTGCAGCATAATGGTGTCATTTCTGAAACAGAAGATTTAGAGGTGCTTCTAGATTATAGATGAAAGATTTATGATTGGATGTCCAATGCCATTCAGATTCTCTGTTTGATTTTCTAGCTTGGGTTGCCTAGCCTTGGTTTCACTGTAATCTATGTACTAATGTTAGTGAACATTGAGGCTTCTTCTGGTGGACATGTTTGAGTTTGAATTTTATTCACTTGTGTTCCTGTTACTGGTCTTAATGAACCAATTCTTCCAACTGGCTGCAAATTTAACAATAGCAAACTAACAAAATGCATTAAGTAACACCAGAAAAAGAAGCGAGAAAAATCGGTTTGACTGTTAATTGCAGTTTTATTCCAAAAAAACGATTAATGGCTGTCATCTACTTTTAGCAAGGTTCTAACAAAGGTGAATTTTTTTTTTATCTCAGTAAATCTAAAGAAAATACTAATCCAACATCTCCGAACAGGTTGGTTAGAAAATATCTATAACAACTTCATGTTTAAATGTGATTGTGGACCCTGGAGGTGCAAGGATTCTTGGTCACTGAAGTATAGCTTTTCTTGCAAGGCTGTTCTTTATCTTTTTGACAAGCTCCTCTTGATCAGGCACAGAAAGCATTATTGCTCAAACAGATCCTTGAAATAGTCAGACTTTCTTCAAAAGTTAATAGAACCATTTTTTTCATCTTTCCCATCAAAGAACTTGCTACCTTTCAACAAGCAGGGTCACCTTTGTCTTGGTCTAGCTTCATAAATCAATCATAATCCACAATAACTGATTTAAATCCCTACCACTAACCTGTTGCCATGACAATTAATTATCCTGTACCCATCCAGGCAAATCCTTCTGACAGCAAAATGAATGGAATATTGTGCTTTCTCTGGGCGCTTCTGAACCTCAGTCTTCATCCACCTTCCTTCTTGATTTCTAATTGATGTCATCAAATACCCCACACAATACTGACAGGTATATTATACAGACTTATGGTACTGCATTATATGAAGCTTCAATTGCCAATGTTGAGCTTATGGATAATTGATTGTGTGCTCGAGTCTGATTAAAAATGCTCAAGGTTATTTAGAAGTTTAAGATATTTCCGTTGACTATTAGGACCTGTTAAACACAAGTTGTAGCATTGGTCTATAAGTTGCCAACCATGAATTTGTTGTGAAGAATTTCAAAATCCATGATGTTTTTAAATTTCTTAATATCATTTTAGAGAAACAAGTTGCCATGGAAAAGAAAATACAGCTCGAGGAAAGTCACAATAGGATAACTTTAATAATCAAAAAAAAAATGTTAGCAATAACTTTTAGTCATAGAACATAAAAAATTACATTAGATATATTTATACAATGTATATATCTGAACTCATGAGTATCCATTCTGGAAGCCTTGTATCTAAAATGATGAACATTCATTCTGAGTACCTTAATAACACAGGAAAATCCTAAAAAAAATGGAAAACTTTTATTGAAACTTTGGAGAATTACTTATTACATCAGTTATAGATCTGTTGAATGAGTCTGTACAAACTCTGAACATTCTGGAGGAACTGGTGGTATGGAGGTGAGCTGAGACTGTTCTGTGCCCTATCCATTGTTTCTTTGAAGCTGCATAGATACATAGCAGGGTGACAGTCCGAACAAACAGCAAGGCCAAACAGGGGCCATATATAATAATTGGTGTCTTTAAGATTTATAAGATAGATGCTCAACTGCAAAAGCAAAGGGACTGCAAAGTGTAATGTGGGCTGGGTTTGGAGACATTGAAGTTTCATATCTTTAATTTTTAATGGAAATGTGTAAGGTCTATGTGGAGAGAGGGCAAGAAAATCAGCAAGGACTGATGCTGATTGATGAAAAGTGGTTTACTCTGTATACCGCATGGCTGTACGTAGATAGAGAGATGAGTAGGAATTAAAGTATGACTAGAAGGGTGAAAACAAAGCAATGTAAAAATGGTAGGAGGTCATTCAGCCTCTTGAGCTTCTTCTACTGCTCAATTAAGTCAGAGCTGACCAGTATCTTGCTTCTACCTACCTACCTACCATGGCTCAATAACTCTTAGTAGCCTTCTCTACCAGAAATCAATCTGACTTTTTACATTTTTAAGTGAAGTGTTGTTTGAGCTCATAGTTCTGAAAAAGTTAACTTTAAAGTTACATTAAGCTACACCCAATCTGACAACGGCACAGTTTTTGTGTGGAGTATCAGGAAATCCAGCATGAGATACCAATGAGGTCAGAAGTGTTACACCTGGCTCCTGATAGTCTTAAGTAATTATACCCAATAAATCAAAGTAACTTGTACCTATTACTAATTAGCAATAAACTATCTGTTAAGTAATTGTTGGGTAAGAAATTGCCTCCTTTTGTTAAGACTCACCAGTGGTCAATCACCTACCAGCGATGATAAATAGGCCTTCAGATGCAGCATAGAAAGGAGGATTGGGAGTAGCACCATAACTAGTGACAAGAGTATGACAATAACATAGACTCAACAGCTAAAACAAAAAATTAATAACATTTTAAATAAAGTTAAAAATCAAAACAAACAAGGACATGAAAGCAAAATAATGTAGATGCTAGAAATCAGAAATAAAAATTGAAAGGTCAAGCAACATCTGTGGAGAGCGAAAACCAGAATGTTTGCATTTGACCTTTAGCATTGTCGGATTAACAAGCAGGTTGAGGAATTCTAGATGCAGGCCTGAAAGTTGTGAAGTTCTGACACCATGGTGTGCAGTGATTTTTCCAACTGAAATTGCACCTAAAATCCAGTTTGATTGACAGACTTGCAACATAAATTGTGGAGGAGATGGCCTAGTGGTATTATCACTGGACTGTTAATCCAGAGACCCAGTTAATGTTCTGGGGACCCAGGTTTGAATCCCGCCATGGCAGATGATGAAATTTGAATTCAATAAATATCTGGAATTAAAATGACCATGAATCCATTGTCGATTGTTGGAAAAATCCACCTGGTTCCTTTAGGGAAGGAAACTGCCATCTTTACCTGGTCTGGCCTGTAGGTGACTCCAGACCCACAGCAATGTGGTTGACCCTTAACTGCCCTCTGGGCAATTAGGGATGGGCAGTACTTGCTGCCTAGCCAGCGACACCCTCATCCTGTTAATGAATTAAAAAAAACTTGTGAGGTGGAGAACATTACAGGGAAAGCCACAGGTCACTAGCAGTTAGGTATCCTACTGCTGTAGTAAAGGTCTGTGTGTGTGTGTGTGTGTGTGTGTGTGTGTATGTGTGTGTGTGTGTGTGTCTGTTTGTGTGGAAATTAAGTGCATACAACATTGCTTATAAAATTGGGGAGATCACAATGTGAAGGAGGAATGCCAGGGTGTGATGAGCTGAACCTGGAACGAAAGCAGATTATTTTGGTCAGGATTGGAAGAAGAACTGTTGCTTTGCCTGACCCACAAACCATACTGGATACATGGTTACCTTTCCCATGCAGTGTCCATTAAAATAATTAAATGGGCAATTTGCTTTCTAGGAACAGGATGGGTTTGGATCGGAGTTTCTCAAAATTTCCTTCCATGTTTTAAGTCAATGTCCTATCATCACACTTGGAAAATGTTAGAGATGTAAGGAAATTCAGAGGCAGAACAAGAAAGAAGAACAGTCATAAGGAAGTACTTATGATAGATAAAAGTTAGAGTTAATGAATGGCCAACAGCAATTTATTTTTACAATATATGTGCACTACTACACAAAACCTATTATGTTTCCAGTTTATATTGTATTAAAAATATTATTTCAATTAAATTGTTTTTTAGCAAAATAGGCCTGGGTAAAACTGTGATAGCCAAAAATGATAACCTTAGCAATTAAATACCTATAAAATGTATCTATGTGCAGAACAAACAATATGGGTACTATATGGTTTTTAACCATTGGATCAAGGGTCAAATTATCAAGTACAATTAAACCTACGCACACACATACAATTTTTGGTTTAGCTCAGACTATATAAAGCCTTAGAATTCAACATAAGGATCCAATCCGCAAGTGAACAGTTTCAAGAGCATTTTTGACATGTTTTTGCCTTATTTTAACAAGCGATTTAATTCAGACTCACTGGTATCACTCATCTGAGCCTTGGGTGTAATGAACAACTGAATATCATGGGTGGCACCTGTGGATCCCATAGCTGGAAGGCTGGAGGCTAGCATTCAACTTATGTGGTGTCATCCTCAGGCCATGCTACCTTCCCAATTTCAACCAAATTAAGTTTTGTATGGTAAGGTTACAGGTTCAGTTTGGAGAAAGATATGGTAGGCCTTTATCTCAAGAGGTAGTTTGGTCATCTCACCATGTCTTGAGCAAACAGGCGAGAGCTCTAATTTAAACAGAAGACTCTACCCCATGGATAACCAAGTTGTCACAAATATCATAACAATAAAGTTGACAAATTTACTGAGTTGTTTATTTTTTAAAAAAGTTATTACAGTAATCAAAGAGCAGATAAAACACGTGCAATATTCAGCAAGAACAAGATGTACTTCTGGCAGAATGACAGGGAATAGTATATTTGGGTGTTAGGTTGGAATTCCCATTTAATGCCAATGTTGCGCTCCCTGCAGTCACTCACCTATGATTTTCCCTGAATCAGCCACTAAATGGCTTGTTTAAAAAAAGTACAATCTTAACTAACTCAAATAGTGGGATGGCATGGTGGCTCAGTGGTTAGCACTGCTACCTTACAGTGCCAGGGACCTGGGTTTGATTCCACCCTCGGGTAACTGTCTGTGTGGAGTTTGCACATTCTCCCCGTGTCTGTGTGGGTTTGCTCCGTTTTCCTCCCATAGTCTAAAGATGTGCAGGTTAGGTAGATTGGCCATGCTAAATTGCCCATAGTGTCTAAAGTAGGGAGTGGGTCTGGGTGGGATGTTCTTCAGAGGGTTGGTGTGGACTTGATGGGCTGAATGGCCTGCTTCCACACTGTAGGGATTCCAAGATCCTATGATTCTATATGGAACTGCAGGGTTCTTAGGTGATTTGGGGTGTCAGTTTAAGTGTTGGAGTAGGTTTCTTTAATCCTTAAACACTTCTTGGGTAACTATTAGGATTAACTGAGACAAAACCTTTTGAGGTTTCTGACTATGTGGACCTTTATCAGAGGGTTCTTTAGTGTTCAGGGATGTATAGATTAGGTGGGTTACAGAGGGATGGGTCTGGATGAGATACTTTGAGGGTCAGTGTGGACTTGTTGGGCCAAAGGGCCTGTTTCTACATTGTAGGGATTCTATGAAATACAACTATTTGGGAGATGGGCTTTAAGATCCTACACCCAACCCCTGGTGGAGTCTGGTTAAAAAATGAGCAGATTCACTGAAAACTAATAAAGTCACTAATTCTCAGATGTTAGGTGAAGAGGAAAATTTTAATGAGCTAGAGCTTCCGGTAAGTATGAATCAATATTTCCAAGCTCAGGTGTCTAATTTTGACCAAATATGCAAGGTCAAATTTTAATCAGACAGACTCTTAGGTCACCTCCTGTAATTTCATTAACTTTCAATTTCTGTAAATACATTCAATCTTATCTTAAAACTTTCATCCAATAGCTTTTAGTGGTTCATCAGATCCTACCTTGCACATGTTCCCTTCCTGCTTTCCCTACCCTCTTCCAGAGGCACAATTTCAGAAATCCGTCTAACATATTTCTGTCTGTTTATCAGGCACAATAGGTCTTGATATTTGTAGCTTATGATGCACTTGAGAAAAGTTAAGCACTTCAGGCAACTCTCCCAGCTCTTCTTTTTCTTGTTTGGTAACCTCCAGAGGATGTTAATAAAATCTTAGCACTTAGCATCCATGACTTGTTTCATGAGACTGTGCTGACTTATATTGAATAGGACCCCAATGATTCTCAATGCCTGAGTCAATTCTGCAACAGACAGGTTGCACAGATTTCTGCAACAGGTGACGACAGCAGGTACCTCAGCCAACTGCCTCCATGATATAGAAGCAGCTGACATATTGCTCCTTCAATAAACTATGCAGCCCCAAGAATAAATGATTCAGATGCTGCCATACATTAATATCTCAAAAGCATCCTAAAAAAAAGCTACCAATTTAAATAGACTGATTAGGCCACCCTTGCTTTTCGGCAACTACAAAATTCCCAATTCAAAGTGACAGCTGCAAAACTGAAACACAGAGAAAGAAATAGGCTTTTGTATATTTCCTATTACCTGTCAATGCGCCTGCAGAAAATGATTTATATATGCAAAGTGATATGGTTGTTTTGCCATTGCAGAACACGCAAGATTTGAAAAGAAAAAGGAGATTCTGGTTAATTTTATTTTACTTTTGACATCATGGCAACTTTCTTCATGTCATAGTACATTTTATCTTCCTCACATTTCCTGAAGACTATGATCTATAACATCATGAACAGTAAGCTTTTATCATATACCCCATAAAGTAGGAGCTCGCATCTCAGTATTCAATTTCCTTTCAGAATGTACACTTTCTCATATAAAATATTGCATTTAAAACACTTTTAAAGCAGAGCATGAGAGACATATGGGAATCAAGCCATGGGATAGGTTCCAACTTTGCCATTTGGACATAAAGCTGACATTGAGAATCAGTGCTCAATGTAGGAACAGTTTGATTATTAATTCAAAATGAGAATGAGGATAAACTCTTCAAAGCAAAATTGATTTGTAATGCTGCATTTTATACTCGGGTAGCAATCAGAAAATCTAGCCACAAATTGCAAAGAAAACATTTCTTTTACCATATTGGATATATTCTGGAGTCAGAAGTACAATTTATAAATTAGTGTATGACACCAAATTAGAGGGATTGAGAGAGATGAATTTAACATAAAACATCAATGCGACAAGAAGCAAGCAAAACATCAACAAACTTTCAGAAAATATGTTTAACAGCAACTAAATTCAACATAGGCAAGTGTGAGGTGGAACATTTTGGTAAGAAAAATAAAGGAGGCCACATACTGCTCAGATAATAAAAGACTAAATGGGAGTATAGAACCAAAGTAATCTAGATATGTAGATCATAAATGTGGTGATGTAATAAGACCATAGAACACAAAGGGTCTTAGGGGTCTTTTTGTACAGGAATAGAATTTTAAAAAGCATGGAAATCAGGCGCATAATTACATAGAACATTTAACAGGCTACACTTAGAGTACTATACACAGATATATTCTTCATATTGAAAAAGAAATGGAGGCATTGGAGAAACAGCAAAAAGGCTTTACAGGATGACATCAGAACTGATACCTTCAGCTGGGTTTTCACTCAAGGTGGATGCATGAGTCAGGAGAATTACAGGCTTATTAAATGTACCTTGAGAAATGTGATCTGCCAGACTGATTTTTGTTTGGGGTTGGAGACGGGGAGAAGTGGCAGGCGTGGATGTAGGATTCACCCAGGCACGCTGCCTAAGATGGAGATAAAAAAAAATCCATAGGGGATGCCAAGTGCTAAGGTTGGCAGGTTCAATATCATTCCTCAGTTTTCTAAGCTTTTTCCAAATGTTTTGATAAATATAAATCCTAGTAGCCCTCACCCCCTGCATCCCATCATTCCTATCCACTCCCCATGGCTCATCCAGAACAACTTATGGCAGTACAGGCAGCTCCACCAATCTCCTTGACAACTTGTAACCTCAATGCCAAATCATGCCACCACATTTTGCTATAGACACTTATAATCCCCATGAAGACTTAATGTTAACTCATGCGCCACTACGCTTTGTCTTTAACAAAATTGAAAATAGGGGTCTTAAATAGGGTGTAAATCTTGAGTTACAAGCATTTGTGGTGCTTGAAGTAAACATACCTACACTGCATCAAGCTTGTTAAAAATGTGTTCACAGCTCCTGAGTGAAGTCTGTCACAGGCATAAAATAGGTCCTGCGGAATACACGTTATTCCCTTTGATTGGGTCTCTGCTCTTAAAGCTGAATTTCTCCTTTACAAATGTATAATTAATTTACCATCTCTGTATTATGTTGATACATAGATAAAGCAAGTTATTGATGCCTAATCAAGTTTTCTGACAACTGTTAAAATTGGTCTGGCATTTGTTATCAATGCACACTTCTATAAAAAAGGTCATTACGTGCTTTTTTGGGGTAAATGATAGGGATCTGTTAGCGCATGTTTCTCTACTCATAAGTTGTAGAGGTAGAGGAGATGGAACGTAATCAAAAGAGACGTTCCAGACAGATGGGTTTGCACCTGAAGATCATTGAGCCTCCATTTGCATATAAGCACAAACTTTCACACCTGGTCATATAAAAAACGATATCAAAACAATGCTTCCTCAAATAAATAGTAACAAACTTTGCATAATTGTGCAGTCAGAACAGCAAACTTCTTCAAAAAAAGGCTCTGTGCTATTTAAAGAAATCACAGCTGATAATTAGCAAGTCAGTTAGCCTACAGCACACATTTGTATCATTATTTCATAGCTACATTGTTTTCCCAGATCTTTCCATTCACCAACTTTTTCTTGCCTACTTTTTTCCAAGGCATGAAGAGCATACGTGCAGAAAATACAGAGAATTACTCCTCATGATAATGATATCTTCATCATTCATTATTACATTCTCAGACCTTGCCACTGCAGTAGTATTACAGCAAAGGGGATTCAACTGCCTCAAGAAGTAAGCAAGCAGGCAGACTGCATTATTGAAACAACTGACACCGTTGAACTATGTAAATGACTGCGCAAAGATTAATCCATAACAGTGATAGCATGATGTTAGCACTAAGGGGTGAGGGAATGGTTCTTCCAATGTGTATAGGGATTCTGTCCAATCCAATTAACAAAATAAAACAAAAAGTGAAGATTTTTCTATTTAATTTAGTAATGGAGAATGATTCAGAACTGATATTGTGCCAGTGGACAGGTGGATAGGTGACATAATCCCAAAATTTAAGACAAAGGACTGACGTATCTAAGGAATTATAGATCAAACAGCTTAACTCAGGCTAATGGGATACCTACTAAAGCAGAAAATAGAGAAACATCCAAGAATGAAAAATTAATACTGAATAGTCATGAATTTCAAAAGGGAAACCCCTTTGTGATTAACCTTATTCATTCTTGTTAGGTAACAGATAGAAGACAATAGTAATGCAGTAGACGTAGTTACCTGGATTTTCAAAAGATTTTCAATAACATGACACCCAATAGACCAATAAATAAGATCAGAGAATATGGGACCAGATGACAAGTTGCAGAATGGTTTGCTTGCTGGTTTCAAGACTAAAAGCAGAGAGCATGAAATGGTGGAACATGGAAGTAGTATTTCATTAAGATCTGTGATGGGACCACTGGTTATAAGAATTTAATTTAACAATTTGTATTCATAATCCCAAGACACACTTTCAAAGTTTGTGGCTAACATCCGATTGTGCAAGGCAGGGAGGGATGCATACAGATGGGATAGCCAATACTGAGGAAAAATGTAAAAGTTACAGAAGGACATTAATAAATTTGCAGAATAAGAAAATAACTGGCAAACAATGTTCAACACCCACAAATGGGAGGTAGTACATTTAGTAAGAAGAATAGGAGTGGCATTCTAAATGTGTGGGAACGGTGACAATTTTCCACAAAAGTCACCTAAAAAACTTGGGAAATACAATCATTACGCAATAGGAAACATCATCCTGAGGAATAGAATTTCAATCACAGGTTGGTCCTTTACAACACCTGACTGCCAATAGGTCACTAGCAAGCAAAACAGCAACAAACATGTGACAGAACAAGCCAATAATAGAAGGGTAGTGAGCAGGATAAATATGAAACAAAGGAGAATATAAGTGAGCTGTCAGAGAAACTTTTGCCACCAGGGTGTGGGTGGGGTGAAGCCTTTTGTGGTCAAGAGATAGAAACTTTTGTTGTTAAGGGGAGAAACCTTTTGCCACTGGGCGGCCATCGGTTAGGGAGGGCAAGAAAAAGGTTGCAGTGGGCAGGTGGAGACATAGAGGGAGGCTGCACCGAGAGAGGGGGAGGCATCTAGGATGGAGAGTCAGGGACTGCAAAGTGGGGGTGAGGGGTAGGCTCCAATGGATGGGGAGAATGGGAGTTTGCAAAGGAAGAAGATGTGCAAGCAGCAAGGGAAGGCAGAGGAGAGGCCACAAAATCGGTGAGGGCTGGGGGTGGGGAGGGAAGATGTGGAGTCTGCAGTGGTTAGGAGAGGGATAGGCTGCAAAAAGTGGAAGGAGTGAGGCTGTGAACGGGGATAGAGGTGGGCTAGTTGGGGGCAGAGAGGATGGCTACAAGTGTGAAGAGAGGAAATCTTCAAGGAATAGGTGGGAGTGAGGCTGCAAGCAAAAGGGGGGAGTACAGGGAGACTGCAAGCAAGAGAGACGCATTTTACACTCACCAACTATATATATTCATCTCACTAAGAATCAGGGAAACTTAAAATCATTGATGTAATGAATTCCTTGCAAACAGAAATGTGGAATTTGCATTTGTTTGGGAGCTACTGTAAATGAGGAAGAACGTTTTGGAAGCTCTTGTAATTGACACAGTGTCAATCACAAAATTTAAATCTGAGATGAAGTTAAAAGGGTAATAACCAGTTTTTGTTTAATCTTTCAACGTTGTATATTTAGTTGTGACTTTACTGCTCTGTCAAACATTTGCTTAGGGTGATAGCTTTTTCTGTATTTGTTAGTTTAAACAAAAAACTTAAACCTGTTGTACCAATTTAAGCATTGGCATGACAAAGAAATTAATGCTTTTCTTCTGTGTTTTGGCTTCAGGTTTAACGGCGGGTTAAAAATGATGGACAGATGAATTATCCTGTGTTCTTGTAAGAGTCCAAATATCTCATAACTACGCAGATATTAAAGGCATTGTCACTACATGACTGCAGCACATAATAAATTAGTTCACGTGAATGAAAAAAGAACTCCTAAAAACTAAAAAGCAACTCTGGAAAATCAAAAAGTAGCCCTCAAGAAAGTCTCAAGAAGAGCCTTTATAAAAAATAATTGTGCCCTGACAAAGAGGCCATTTATTACTTCGAAGATACAAGTCTAGGTTGCAAAGTGGATCAAAAGGATTCCAGAATACAACTATATTAGTCACTAAAGGGAAAGTCTGTCCCCTGTTTAAAGGAACTCAGTGCTTAACTGATATTGAGGGATCTAGTATCAGCATAGGGTGCCCGCTGAGAGCCAGCCCCCATGTCTTTGCTACTAACTTGGTGCTCCCTTCTTCCATGTGATACCCACCCCACAACCTGCTTCCTGCCAATGTTGACTTGTCTCAATGCTTCCTTAATCCAGGGTCTCAGGTGCATGTAATACCAACAGCAACCACTGCCTCCCTATTGTTGCTGCTGTGTGCACAGGAGATGCATCTGATTGGGCAGCAGTTCTTTGCAGGCAGAACTTCTCTACCAGGACCCTTAATTCTGGGGGCGTCCTGCTGCCAGACTGTTGAGTACCTAAGTGGCACAAACTTCAATGGCCTTCCTGCAAACAGGTGATGCATAGTTCTCACCACCTCTTCAGCCAGCAGGCAAGACCTCTGTTGCCTTCAAACGACGTAGTCCACTATTTGCAGGCTGGTTTCCACATTAAAAAAACAGATAGAGACAATGGAGAAGGTGCACAGATTTATAATGATTATTTCAGACTGCATCGGTATATTTATCAGGAAGGAACTGATGGGCTGGATCCCTTTTCTCTTGAAGGCTGAGAGGTAAGCTAATAGAGCTACTTAAAATTAATATAGTAATTAACAGATCGGAAACAGAACCAATGTCTGCTATTGTGGGGCAGAACATACTCCAGCTCAGCAACATAAAATAGTCACTAAGAAATCCAAGAAGGAATATAGAAAAACCTTTTTGGCCAACATGATAAGAATGTGGAAATCCCTGACACAGGGACTGGCTGAAGTGAGTAGCGCAGATCTATTCCTGGGAAAGATGGGCACCCTATAAGGGAGAAGGAGGATAGATTGTTGTGGTGTTAGATTTAAATAAGGTAAAAATGGGAGGAAGCTGAAGTGGAGCATAACTGTTGATTGGACCAAATGACCTATTTATTTGATATGTATTCTGCATAATTCTACAATGTCAAATGGATGATTTTTTAATCATTACTGGGGCAAAATTCAGCAATACCAAATCTGCAGAAGGCTTACAAAGGATACACTTTCTACAAGAGAACTCCCAAACTTCTTCCTACTGTGATTTCATTTCAAGGTTTGAAAAGTGTCATGATCCTTCCGTCAGATCTGAGAGAGTGAGCTGGAGGCGAGGCAGTGGGGTGGGGGATTGCTGACAGTGCAGGGACATGATAAAGAGAGAGCGCAGCAGTTTGAAGTTCTCAGTGAGTGCTCTCAGGTGGCCATTGCTGCCCTGGAGCTCATGATCTCAAAGTTTCAGCTTGTGAACCCACTTGGGGCCCTAATTCCTACTTTGAGAAGGTCTGTCATCAGACATTTTGCGTGTTATTGGAACATTCCCACCATGTTTGCCAAGTACAATTCTCAGCAATACCACATACACTAATTTATAGTTTTCTGAACGATGATTTTTCACAAAACAGATCATGGTATATTGTATCTGCTACAACAAAGATCAGAGAATAAGACTTTAACCCTGAGGCTGAAATTTTTACCTAACAGACACAATGGCTCCTGCTTCATCCACTTTAAAATTCTTGCTGTTTTGACTCAAATAAATCAGGATGATTAAGTCAAATATTTAAGACAAAAGCCAAGACATTGTAGGGTCAGGAAAATGAAGTTAGTAGGTATAAATTAATATAACTGAAGCTCAGGGGAAGTGGTGACTATTGTACTTAGATTTGAAATGACATGACCTCTTATAAACTTTATGCATAGAGAATACAGAAAAAAGTGAATTGGAAATGTAAGCACAGAGGCCTCTAGGACATGAAGGTAAATGGCTGCTGTCAACTATTGATACATAGTACAGGTAAGCTAGCCTCAATCACTGTAGTAAATGCCACTTATCAAATTCTTCACTGACACTCACCTGCACTTCAATTTCAACAAACACTTCCTGAATAGTAAGAATAGTAGGGTTTGTAATATATTATTAGGGAACAGGGAGAAAAGAAATAGATTTTATTTTGCAGTTCTGTGAAATTGGTTTCTTTAATAAAGGTCAGAAAATATGTTTTTAATTGTGAGTTCAGATGTGGTATAATCCCTGTTGATGTTATTTCTGTACAAGTCAGATCCTAGAATGAAATTTGATTTGATCAATCATATTTTGCTTTGATTGTATTTAACAAGGGAATCTTTCACTAAAATACCAGCACATAATAAGACACAAGACCATAAGAAATAGGAACAGGATAGGCTGTTCGGACCCTTGAGCCTACTCTACTATTCAACAGGTTCATGGCTGATCTGACATTCATCAGCCCACTCTCCTGCATTTTCCCCATAACCTTTGATTCCCCAACTTATCAAGAATTTATTTATCTCAGCCTTAAATATACACAAGGACTCTGCTGTCACAGCTGTTTGTGGCAATGAGTTCCAAAGACTCTCAACACTCAGAGAAGAAATTCCTCCTCACCTCAGTCTTAAATTGTGCCCCTTTACTCTGAGACTATAGCTTCTGGTCTTAGACTCTCCCATCAGGGGAAACAACCTTTCCACATCTATCCTATCAAATTCTGTACAAATCTTGCATGTTTCAATAAGGTTGCCTTTCGTTCTTCTATGTTCCAACAAATACAGGTTCAGTCTACTCAATCTCACTTCATAAGACAGTCTCTCCATACCTTTAATCAGCCTGTGAACGTTCTTTTGTCTGTTTCCAATGCCAGTAGATCTTTTCTTAAGTAAGGGGCCAAAAACTACTCTTGGTATTCCAACTGTGATTTAGCCAGTGCCTTGTACAGTTTTAGCAACTTTTCCCTACATTTATGACCTATTCCCTCTGAAATGAAGACCAACATTCCATTTGCCTTCCCGCTTACTAACTAAACATGGATGCTAACTTTTTGTGATTCAGAATGAGGAGTCACAAATCTCTCTATTCTGAAGTTTTCTGTCGTCTTTGTCTGTATAAATAATATTCGGCTCTTCTATTCTTCCTGCCAAAGTGTATAGCATCACATTTCCCCGTATTTTATTCAATCTGCTAAGTTTCTTTTTCCCACTCACTTAACCTACCCATTTACCATTGCAGAATCTTTGTATCATCCTCACCAATTACCTTTCCATCTATTCTTGTGACATCCACAAACATAACTATAAGACATTCACTTTCATCATCTAAGTTACTAATATATGTTTTAAATAACTATGACCTCATCCCTGAATGCGTGCCACTCCACTGGTTGCAAGTTGTCATCCTGAAAATAAGCCCTTATCCCAACTCTGTGTCTTCTATCAGTTACCAATCCATGCTAATATACTGTCTCCAGTACAATGGCCTCTTACTTGATTAAGTAGCCTAATGAGTGGTACCTTATCACCACCCACTGAAAATTCACATATATTGCATCCACTGTTTTCCCTTTATCTATCCTGCTTGTTACTTCCTCAAAGAATTCTTGTAAACTTATCAAGCATGATTTTGCCTTCATGAAGTTATGCTGACTCTGACCAAACGTATTGCTTATTTCTAAATGCTCTGTTATTTCATTTTTTATGTAGACTCTAACATTTTCTCAATAACATATGACAAGCTAACTGATATATGTTTTACTGGATTATCTGCCTAAACTATAATCAACTGCAAATCAACTATAATCAACACGACTGTGGCAAGTCACAGCGTACAGTGATTTTTTTTTTAATTACATTTCTCCAAACACTCACAATGCTGCTAAAAGTGTGAGCTGGTCACATTGCAGTGAGAGAAACAAAGCACATAGGATCTGAGTGAATAAGGAAACTAATAGGATATCTCTTTAAACATTAGTATTAAGAAATTGATTAATAATGTTCAGAAGGACTAAGAAGGAGCATGAATTAAAGAAGGGATTCCAATACCAAATTAGGGACAGAAATAAAAATAGAAAGATGGAATAAAAGTTTAGATGAAGGATGAGATAAAAAGGCAGAAAGGCAAAGCAAGAAATAAATGTATAATTTTAACAATTAACATTTATAAGCTCTCAAATAATTCATAGTCTGAAAGAACAAGATGTATACGTAATCAATTCTCTTACATAGAGAATGATATGCAGTAATTAACATTTATCACACTGTTGTGTATGTTTATGTTTGTAATTTCAAGTTCTAAATGCCCACAGTTTAAATTCAATTCATTTCAATTTATTCAAGGTTTCTAGTGAAAACATATCTTTATTGTAAGCCAACTCTGAATCTGTGCCCTGGTTTCTGACATGAATTATGTCAGGTCAGGAGGTAATATCCCTTGTGCTTAGTAGCCAACTTGTGACCTGAACCTGGATGGAATAAAAGGAACAGACAACTGTCACAGGATTAATGAATCATGGCTGCTGCCAGAAAACTGGGCTCAAACCTGCACAAAGCACTGCCTGTGTTCACAAGCAGGCCACATATTCAAGTAGTCTATGCCTATTTAGGAAATTGCTGGACAGATAACAGAAAACAGTTAGGAAGATAGGGATTTAATCTATCATAGTTTGAAGTTGGGCAGCCTGTAAAGCGCAAAAAACCTCTCTCACCTTATTTATTTTGACTGGTCACAGAAAATTGTTGTCACCCCTGCACAGCAAAATGTAATAATTCATTGGTATTACTTGTAAAATACTTAAAATGCAAGGATTGAAATGAGCCAGCCAACCACAGAAAAAGCTGTATGTATCCTGGTTTGATTCTTCCATTACAGCAGCTTGGTGATAGCCCATCTGATGAAGTATAGACACAAGAGGTGTTCCATGAAGATCCACTGTGGATAATGCCTCCCACACAAAGCTGAAATCGTCCCAATTCTATCAACTCCTCCTGTTGACCCCATCTTCTTTTCTCATCCTCATTCAGCATCCCCAAAGCCATATCTGCTAAACCATATGAAAAACAGGCAAGAGCAGTTCCATTTTAGGATACAACTATTCCTAAAGAAAACATAATCCAGTGCAGAAATAATTAGTAGCCAAAAAAAAACAAAGCAGCAACAAAGAGGTGTAGAGCTGGATGAACTTGTATGGAGAGAATCCCCATGAATTATCTTTTCTACAGATTCCTTGTAGGCCATCGCTGAGCAATTTAATGTTAATGAGTCACATGCTGAAGTTGACCATTTTCACAAATGGGTCCTATAACTATAGGAGGACACTTTTTTAGAAGTATTATAATGAGCTTTCTAATTTGCTACTGTGCTCAGCATTGATGTTTATAGATTAGTCCAAATTAATGAGGTTGGTTGTGTTCTTTTGGAACAGAGACAAATCTGTTATCCACAGCAATGGACATTTAGATGCCCATTTCATGCCTTGTAAAATGGATGCATGTGACTGAATATCTATGGATGGTATGCACATAAAATATACGAAAAGTCACTATTTTTGCTTCTGCAACAGCAGAGTAATTCTGGTGGTTTGTGGTTTGCCTATAAGTACTGTAAGCTCATTTGATCCTCAAATCACTGTCACACAAGCAATCTGTAATAGTATCTGTAACAAAAGGGATGTCATTAAGTTCTGCAGAGTACATTTTCTTAATTCACATGGAGTGGAGGGGAGCATTTATTGCATTTCTAATTATGATAAAATACTGTGAAAACATTTGCACCCGAAGTAAAAGCTAAATACTTCTCAATATATTGCATTTTCACCATTCTTTAATGCTATTGAATGAAAGATAAAGGTCCCGATTGAAGTAGAATTGTGTGCTAAAACGTTATGGGGGTAAGTGTTGGTAATATTGATTTCCTAGCAGAGTTAGCACATGCAAAACTCATATGCAGGAACTTGCAAAGAAGTAAGACTGCCTGGGCAGTCCTATTTGTGGATTTTAGGGAGAATGTAGCTGTGGACTGTACAGGTTTGGGGAACTATGATCTGGGAGGTTGTAGAGAGGGAAGACCACCAGAGGAGATATGGTTGGTTACGGTTGTTGACACCATGGCCTGATTCAGGAGTAGGCCATTCAGCCCCTTGCACCTGCTCTGCAATTTTAAAATATGGCTGATCTGACTGGAACCTCAAATCCACCTTCCCGCCTACACCTGATGACTATTCAGCTCTTTGCTTACCAAGAATCTATCCACCATTCAATCTGCTTCCACTTTTTTTTCAGGAAGAGAGCTTCAAAGACTCATTGCCTTCAGAGAGACAAAAAAAATCCTCTCATCTCGATTTTAAATGACAGAGATGCAAATAAATGGAAATAAAAGTTGCCACCTCTTAGAAGCAAAATTCTGAACTCACTGTTTAAAGCTTAAGGAGAAAGTCAGGAGTTTTGTTTAAAATGCATTTTCCCACCTTTCTTATTATTTCCTACATCATTTAAGGAAGTGGAAAATTTCCACCTTATGTCATTTCATTTAACATTGCTGGCCAAGGCAGGGCTTTTTCGATTTGTTCACTGGAAAATACTACTTACCCACTTTCAGTTTGTTTCCTTATGAAAATATAAACTCTTTAATGCAGATGAAGCCATTTTTGCCAAAAAAAAATGAATTGTGGCAATTTTTCACTGTTGTGGGGATGAGCACTTGAAATCATTCACAGGATTCAACCACTGACATCCCACTGTCTTCCCATTGGCCAGCGTTTTAATTTGGTCTTCTGAGCAGGAGAGGAAATACACTGAAAATTGCCAGACTCCTTGAAAAATTACTGTAGAATATGGTGCACAAGGTGATCTTTGAAGCTGCAAAGTTTCCTGCATTGGAAATGCCATTACATATTCTTGGAATTCATCAAGTTTTGTTGGTTTTAAAAAAGCAAGGTTTAAAAATACATTCTGGTCAGTCACATGGAAAGGCCAAACGGACACAGGAAAATCAGTGCAGTATTTTTTTTAAAGGAAAGACAATAGTTTTTGATTAACCTGATTGGCTTCTTGATGAAGCTATGGAGATGGCTGATGAGGATAATGTGATAGATCATGTGTATATGGACTTTCAAAAGCATTTGGCCCATATCACATTGCAGCCTTCTAGGTACAATTAAAACCTGCTAAGGTTTTGGTATTAGGACTACCATTTCTTTTAATACAAATCATCAAGCTTGACATGGCTTGGCAGGGCATAAATTCAGAATTGCAAATGATATGAAACTTAGAAATTTAGCAATCATTGAGCAGGATAGTAATAGACTTTAAGGGGTAGTAGACAGTCTCATATAGTATGCAGACACATAACAAAGAAATGTGAAGTGATACATTGGTGGGAAAAATGAGGAAAGGTTACATGAACTAAATTCCACAAGTTTAAATGAGGGTGCAGGAAGAGACAGATCTGTATGTGTAGCAACAAAAGACTTTGAAGGTGGGAAGGCAACTTGAGCAGTGTAAAAATGTTAATGGAGTCCTTGTCATGACTAATACAGGTGGTCAGAGCAAAAAACAAAGAATGTTCACCTAAACATTTCTGAATCGTTGGTTAGCCCTCAACTGGAGTATTGTGTTCCAATTTTGGGCACAGCTCTTTAAGAAGAATGTCGAAACCTTGAAGAAGAGAATTCTACAACAGCAACAGGGGTGAGAGATATCAGTTATATTGCGATAAATCAAAGAACTGTGGATGCTGGAGATCAGAAACAAAAATATAAATTGCTGGATAAACTTAGCAGGTCTGGCAGCGCTTGTGGGTTGTCTGGCTGACTGGCCTCTACATTGCTGAGGCTAACTGCCAACTCTTGGACACTTCCTCCTATCTAGGCCCCAATGTTGGGCATCAGGCCATTGTGTCCATAACAGTCACCAACGTCATCTCATCTGGTGGTCTCCCCTCCCCACAGCCTCCCAGATCACAGTTTCCCCAAAATGTACAGCCTATGTGTACATTCTCCCTAAAATCCACAAACAGGGCTGCCCAGGTAGACTCATTGTTGTTGCCTATTCCTACCCGCAGAACATATTTCTTCCTAACTTGACATGATTTTTTGTTTTCTCCCTTTGTCCAGTCCTTTCCCACTTACAGCTGCAATTCTCCTGATGGTTTATGTCATTTTAAAAATTTCCATTTTAAGTCGCCTGCTGCCTCCACTTCACCATGGATGTGCCATCCCTCCATATGTCCATCCCCTATCAGCATGGTCTTAGGGTTCTCTTCTTGAAAAACAGGCCTGAACTATTCCCACCCGTGTCTGCCTAGCCAAGCTCATCATCACTTTGAACAACTTCTCCTTTAACTCCTCTCACTTCCTTCAGGTCAAAGATGCAGCCATGGGTACCCACATAGGCCCCAGTTATGCCTGCCTTTTTGTGGGGTATGTGGATCATTCCTTGTTCCAGTCCTACTCTGGCCCCCACCCACAACTCTTTCTCTGATATATCAATGACATCATTCCTTCTCTTGGTTAGAATTGGAAAACTTTATCTATTTTGCTTCCAATTTCACCCTGCTTTCACCTTCAGCTGGTCCATCTCAGACGCTTCCCCTCCCTTCCTCAACATTTCTGTTTCCCTTTATGGGGATAGACTGGCCAACAATAACCACCACAAATCCACTGACACCCACAGTTATCTTAACAAAAATCCTCACACCCTGTTTCCTGTAAGGACTCCATCCCATTTACCCAGTTTCTCCCTTGCGTCTGTTCTGACAATGTCATTTTCTACAGGAGGCATCAGAAATGCCCATCTTTTTTCTCAACTGGGGCCTGCCTGCTACCATTGTGACAGGGATTTTAGCCGTGTCCGTGTCCAACCCATCTCCCTCATTTCTGCCCTCAGCCCTTCTCCTCCCTCCCACAACAACAATAGAGTTCCTCTGGTCTTTATTTACCATTCCAGCATCCTCCACATCTAAAAGATTGTAAGCCGCCATTTCCGTTACCTGTAATGGGATACCACAAACAAATACATATTCCCCTCACCTCTGTTGTCAGCATTCTGCCAGGACCGATCCATCTGGGACACCCTGATCTACTTCCCGTCGACTCCCAACACTCCCCCCAACCCCCCACCCCACACAGCCTTTTGGCACCTTCCCCTGCAACCACAGAAGGTGTAAAACCTGTACATTTACTTCCTCCCTTCTCACTATCCAAGATCCCAGTCACACCTTCCAGGTGAAGAAGCAATTGACTGGCACTTCATCCAATCTAGTGTACTGTATTCGCTGCTCATAATGTGGTCTCCTCTACACTGGGAAGACAAACCACAGACTGGGTGACATCTTTGCAGAACATCTACGTCTATGTGCAAAAATGGCCGAGCTTCTCGTTGCCTGCCCTTCAACACAACACGGTGTTCCCATGCCAACACTTCTGTTTCAGGCCTGCTGCAATGTTCCAGCAAGTCTCAGTTCAAGCTCAAAGAACAGCATCTCATTGTCTCTCTGGGGACCCTGCAGTCTCTAGGACCCAACATCGAGTTCAATAATTTTAGAGCCTGATTCAGTCCTTCAAAAGTTTTTAATGTGGGTTGCATTCAGGACAGTCAATACATTCTCATCCACTTTTGGTCCTATTATCATATTATATTGTTTTCTTTCAGCACAGCCTACCCATTCCCTTCTACTCATAGCCCTCATTCTCACTTATTCAGCTTCTCTTTTGTCCTGGTTTACTATCAATAATCCATTTATCTGGCTGTGCCTTTTGTATCTCTCTCTGGTGTCAATCTTCACCTATCCACTTACCTCCTCACACCCCACACCGCACCCCATCCCCAATCCCATCTTCAGCATAAGTATCACATTTTCATTAGAACTGATAACGTCTAGGAAGATTCACTGGGCTAAAAATGTTAACTCTGCCTCTTCTTCACAGATGCTGCCAGACCTGCTGAGTATCTCCAGCAATTTCTGTTTTTGTTTGAGTTATATACAGAGATTTGAGATGCAGAGGTGTTTTGTGCTTAGGCCAGGAATGGTTCAACATCACGAAAGATTTTTGTTTACAGTAAGTAAGGGTAAATTGTTTCCAATGGCAGAAAAATCAGTAACCAGAGGACACAGATTTAATGAGACTGGTAAAAGAAACCACTGGAAACATTTTTTTATGATACACCAAGTTGAAGTGACCTGAAAACCTCCTTGTGAAAGGGTGGTGATAGCATTTAAACAATAAAAAAAATCAAAGGAAATTGATTAAATATTTGAAGGGAAATACTTTCACTGCTAAGAGGACAGTAAAGGGGGTGAGACAAATTGAATAGCCCTACTAAAGAACTGACATGAAGAATCAAATGACTTCCTTTTGTCCTGTGTCACTTCATGATTTTATGTTTGTTTATTTAGGATTCCTCAAAAGGGCAACAGTTTTCTGAACCTATCCTTTATGAATGTTGTGAAAATTTTGGTAAGTGCACATCTAAGTCTTCTGCACTAAAGGGAAAAAAGTTTCTGCAACTTCACCTTTTTGTCTTTAATAAATTTGTTTTATTTAAAGCCCACTCCAATATCTGAAAAGTGTCGTTTTAGGTCAACCAAACCAGGAAGTGCATGAAAGTTAAAGTGATAAAAGCAACAAATGGTGAGAAAAACATCGCTACTTGAACCTTGGGCAACTTGAATTTACCTTGAAATTTGATATCTGGGTAAGTGAAAATATTTTCAGAACAAAGTGGGTGGTCACTAATCTGTAGGAGTGGTCAGAGATTTTCAATCGTCCTCAGTACAAGGGGTTAAAATCACAAATATGTAACTGTAGTATCTATCCTATTCACATACTTACCCCTTCACTCACTCATTTGCTCACCCATTCACTTCTGCACTGAAAAGCTTTGGGAGTTTTAGATAGTCACCTGAATACAGCAGCTGATGTTGTGAAAGGGAGGCATGTTCTCTACATGGAATTGTCTTTGCTGGTCTCTCCGTGGATTTCTGCAATGTAGGATCTTTTTATGGATCCTGAAGCAGATATTTCACCTTTATAAGGTATCCAGGTATATGGTTATTTCTTTTTGTCTGATTAATGTTGAAAACAGCAACTCTGCAGGATTTGGGACACTTTCCAAATGCTTCCCCATTGCAAATATTAAACTGACTAGTCTGTAATTGACAGCTTTACCCTTCTCTAATTTTATGAACAAAGATGTAACCTTTGCAATCCTCTAGTCCTTCGGCATTCCATCTCTAAGGAGGATTGGAGGATTTTGTATAGTACCTCTGTAATATCCTTTAGCATCCCATCCAGACTGTGTGCCTTATCCATTTTAAGACCAGACAGTTTTCTCAATGCCTCCTCTTTATCTTGTTCATTATTCCAGCAAACCCTTCATTTCCCAAAGTTTCGATAAAGTCCTTTTTGTTGTAAATATTAATGCATAATATGTCAGTAGCCATTCCTTCTGCCTCTATTGCTGGATCTCCATTTTAGTTCTCATAGCTGTACTATTCCTCTAAAAATATTTTTCATGATTATGAAACTTACAGAAAACATATAGATTCCTTTTTTAGAATCACAACCTAATTCTCATGTTGTCTCTTTACTCTCATTTTTTCAACTAGATCTCTTATTATGTTTACATTCAACCTGATTCTCCTTTGTATTATCCGGTTGGTGATCTTTCCAATGCAACTATGACTTGCAAGATTAAAGAGGTTGAATTTCCTGCAATGTATTTAAGATACTGAGATAAGAGTTTCCTAAATATGCTTTCCAAATCACAGTCTTTCACATTGATATTGCCACTTAAGCTCTCAAATAAGGTTCTATTCTGCAGATTCTTTCTCCTTGAACTTGAAAATTGATGTTTTATGTGAAACAATAATTTAATTTCAGTAAGCTCATCTCATTAACATCATTGGGAAAGGAGCTTGATCCAGAACAAGTGCTTCAAACAGAATGCTTAACAGTATTAAACAATATTTCTGAAGAAACAAGAGCAACTGTGATGAACAATCAAGGGAAACACTTGATAGCACTTATTCATAATACATGTTATTAAAATGTACATTTAAAGATCGATGCTCATTCAGCTGTGATTTTTAAAATGTATTTAGCTTATGTAAGCACAGCCTTTAAGTCCAGGCATGTTGGAGTATTGTCATTGTTAGTCTTCTTTCACCAGATAGTTCTTTTAGTATTTGGGTTATCAATTATGTGGAATATTGTTTGTATTTGTCCACAAGTGGACAATGTGGCATCCACCACAAAAGGACTTGCAGGTGGAGATTTGAAGCATGCTATTCATCTTCAAATATAATGTTTGAAAGCAATTAAATGTACCCACATGAATCTTGGTTGACATTTTGTGAGTCAGGAGAATATATGGTGATTTCTGGAAGATGAGCTTTAAATCCCCTAAGTGTGGCATTATTGAAACCATCTACTTCCATCGCTGAGGCATCACCCAGCCTCATCACTGCCTCATCTCAATTCCTCATCTATGATTTTGCTGTCTTTAGACTTGACTATTCCAATGTTCAATTGACTGGTCGGTCTTCTATAAACATGAAATAGTTCAATACTTTATTTTTCTTTGCCAAGAGGAAGTGCAGAATTAAACAGTGCAGAAGAGTGGTGCTAGCCAGGACTCCCATGTGGAACCAGGATCAATAAAAAAAGCACCAGTATCCTACATATCTTTGGGTGCAGAAAATCTGAGCACAAGAGATAGACATAAATTAATGTGTTTTTCAATTTAAAATATCTACTGGTATAGAAAATGACCTCTTGATAATATGACATGTTGTTATCGCCTAACCAATTTACGACTGATTTGTATCCATTAAAAGGAAATCTTGAAGATTTAAAACTTCTGGAAAGGAGACTCTGTGCAAATTAGGCAGTAGATGAATTATGAGTTTATTGGAGGCTTCAGTGGATTTCTGTGACTATTCCAGAATATAACATGAGAAAGCATTATTAGCATTTGCTGTGTAGTTTGAATTGGGATAGGAAAGGGGGAAGGGAAGGAAGTGTGGTGAAGAGGGAACACAGAGTGGGGGAGACAGAATGGAGAGGGAGTTGGGAGATTGAGAGAGGTGAGGACTAGGGAGTGAGAGGGGAGGTGGGGAGGGAGGGAGGGGAGGCAGTGGGAGAGGGAGAGGGAAGGGTAGAGAGAGAGAAGGGAATGGACAAAGCGGGTAGCAAGGGAGGAGACAGCAAGAATTGGAGGCAGGGTGAATGATCAAAAAGCTTGTGAAAGAGACAGGTATTAAGATTTTTCTTGAAGAAGTAAAGCAATGTGGTGTGATTCTAAATTCTAAACGAAATTCTAAAGCTTGGGGCATAGGTTGTTATGGCCACCCATGGTGATTAATTAAAATTGGGAACACATAAGAAGCCAAAATTAAAAGAACACAGATAAATTGGTGGATTGTGTTCCTGAAGAATGCAGAGTTAGGGAAGTCAATATCAAAGAGTTGTTACAAACAAGAATGAAAATTTAAAAGTCAAAGTATTACTTGACCAGGAGTCAATTGTTGAAGCCTGGTGAGCACCACCTCCAGTTATCCACTTGTACAGGGAGAAGAGTTGATTTTACCGTAACTCACTAATCTCTTTTATTTACGTATTGTGAAAAGGTACATGTATAGCTTATACATTAGACAACACACAAGTAACCCATACATTTTCCTGAAAGAACTAGAACTTATTTGTACATCCATAAAAGTCTACTAACACTTCCAGAATAGTCACAGAATATAAAAGCTAATACCAATGCAGAATAGCTACCGATGACTGACGTTGGTCAGACACCACACTCGATGCTGTCATCATGAGGGATGTGCTTCTGTGAAAGTTGATCTCAGAGTTTTCGCTGGCTGCCGGCCCAAGGGTCTTCTTTTATCCTTTCTCCTTATCTTTCTCAAGTCATGTTGTCTTTTTCCTGTTGGCTCAGGCTAATTCAATTATCACATGTCTTTACCTTATTGGCCCTGGACCAGAGACTTAGGCAGCATTAGCTCGTTGCCCCTCGTCCAAACTAGGCTTTTGCATTACCTCATCTTTCTTACTTTTTTTGGTTCTGACCAGCTCAGGCCAGCTCCTAAGCCTGGGTTATCCTCAGTTCTCAAGCTGCTTCTTCCCGTATGTCAGCATTTTTTTTTACATCTAGTATCTCCTGTTAGCGATATCGGCAACTGGCACCCCCTGTCTCTACCTTTATGTCAGCAGCACCTGGCTAACACAGTGTAAGTCAGTGAGCAGTAAGGGGTGATAGGGAAATCGGTCTTGCTGAGAGATAAGACATGGAAGCTGCTTTTTGGATGACCTCAAGTTTATGGAGGGTTGAATATGGGAGACCAGCTAGGAGTTTATTGGAATAGTCAGGTCTGGGAGTAACAAAGGCATGAATAAGGTTTTCTGCAACAATTAACACAGACAGTCATCAAGTAATGTTACAAGCTGAAAATTGGCAGCCTTAGTAACAGCATCAATATGAACTTGGAAGCTCATCTTAGGATCAAACGTGACACCAAAGTTCCATTTTTAAAGATGTTTAAAACTTTCACCATCATGGATTACCTCTAAGTAATCCAGTCCTAAGATAAGTCAAATAATTTGATAGATTTCAATGAACATGAATGTCTTGGATTTCCTTTACACTGACGCACAAAACCAAAGGAGTGAAAACTATACACAAGAGAGACTTTCAGATCATTGTAAAAATATCCATGTCAAAAAAAATTTAAATAAATGAAGAGTGAACTACCATTGGGATTTTCCACAGTTTGGCTGAACATCTACAGAAATCCGAAGGAAAAAAAACCTTTGTTGCTATCTGTGATGTTTTTTAGCCTTGGTTTCCATTATTCTTTCACTAAAGTTACAGCAGGCAAGTAACAGAATGCTCATGGAAATTCACCCTCATATATCCAGAAGATTAATAATGGATTCACATTAATATAAAGGTGCCAATAAAATTCAATTGTAAATGATGTTTAGTTATAAGTCGTTTGATCTTTCATAGTTTTATGGCAAGATTTTATGATAAACATAAACCATCTGGACATAGGAAGGAGGAAATAAATCAACAGCATTAATTTTTCTAAATGGTATGGAGTGAGTCCCTGCCCAAAATGTGCTTTAGTGGATTTTAGACAAGAACTGGACTAGGCTCTGATCCTCCATGATAGACCAGCCTGCCAACATTTATTCAACACACAGGAAGAACCGCCAAGGACAAGGTACTGGATGGTTGCCAGTGCATGTGAAACAATCTTTCATCAACATAAATTGGTTAGACTACAAGATCACTTTGGATTGTTGATAATTCTTTTTCTATACCAGAAGACACTTTTGATTTTTCTATACCAGAAGACACTTTTGATTGAAAAAAAAGTTATTCATTATTCTTTTGTATTCAGACACACAGCACCTAAACGCAGAATACTATTCTAATTTTACAGTTCCCAATTCCACAAAATAATCTCAGCTGCCACCATGTGAGTATGTTTTTTTATTCCATTTGGAAATAGAGAATGAAACATTCTTATTAATATTTGAAACATCTGTTGTTATTAACTGCTCGGTAGTTTCAGGAAGAGATAGAACAAAGGGAATAAAGGCTCTGAGACAGCTACAACTATTCTCTAAAACTGATTTTGAAAACAAAATTAAAAGCAGAAATCTGCAAATATTAAAATTAATTATTTACTCTTTTTCATAACAGGCAAGGTATAAAATGGTCTAAAATGTTATTAAGTGCCTTAATACGCTTAGAGATTCCAATTTTTGACTATCACATGCCTGTTAAGACAATGCAAGAAATATTTAAACTGTGTTGTATGTTTACTCCAAACTGCTGGATGAGGAACCACGCCCAGTAGGATCATCACCCTCATGATTAAAGAAAGAAAACTTTAATACTTGCAATTTGGAATGCTGGAGCACTCATGGATAACCTTAAGAGTGACAACATGGAAAGAAGAACTGCAATCATATCATATGAGGTATCAAGACTTCAAATTGACCATCCTCAGCGAGACAGGCCTTTAAGGTTAGAGGCAGCTATATGACCAAATGGGGGATACACTATCTACTCGAAGAGAAAGTTTGACAGTAATCCTTGCGTCCAAGGAATTGACTTTGCCAGGTGGAATAGGATATTGGATGCAATGTCATAACTCCCAGTTGTATAAATGAAAGACTAATGATACTTCATCTACCAGTCAGACATAAACAAGTTGCCAGTCTCACTAGTCCTTATGCTCTGGTCCTTTACTCTGATGAAAATGTTACAGAAAAGTTCTATTCAGACCTTGATTTAAGTCTTCACTACTAATATGAAAGGAAACAATGATCCTACTGGCTCACTTTAATGCCTGGATTAACTATGTTTCCAATGTCTGAAATGGTATCATTGGAAAAAATGGGATGAGATGAGCCAATAAAAATGACAGCTTTCTTCTGACAAAGTGTGCTTTGTATGGACTCATTATAACAAATACCTTCTTCTACCAGAATCACAAAAACAAAACATGAAAGTGCATGATCGACAATTTGGTATCTCCTGTATGTTGCTGTTGTTTGGGTTAAAATTCCGAATGATTTTAACCCAATTGGTGAGTGGAGAGAATTAATCCCTGCTAGACAGATCATTGACCCATTCAGTCAGTGAGGTAGACCCACCAGCATTTTAAGGCCAAATTCCAAGTTAGAAAGATCAATGTCTCAGCCCTCAGACTACATGATCACAGAGGAATTCTACAATTAGCTCACAACAAATTCTAAGATTAACTCACAACCATTCTTGGAAATCATCACACATTAAACTCAATTTTAAATCAGCAGGATCAAATAAGCCAAAACAGAAATTACTGGAGAAATTTGCAGGTCTGCGTTCAGTCTACTGACTTTGAGGTGCATTAGTACCAGGAATGGTTGACAAAAATGGTGCTCAAATATCTGACCTCCTAGAACAAAAATACAGAATCTTCATTACCTGACAAAACAATTCAAAGGTCTCAACTTAAGAAGGGGATATTCCATTAGCTTAACCTTGATACCCAAAAACAAATCCAAAAGATAAAAGGACATGAGGAAGAAGGGAAAGCCTATGAGATTTAACAATTTGCTGATCATCATGATACATCTCAAGCATTTTTTGAAACCATTAGGACATTCTATAGACCACGGTCAAACGAACAAAATCCGATTTGTGCACTGGATGGTGTATATTTTATTTAATTTTTTTCATACAATGCGGACATCACTCGCTGGATCAGCATTTATTGTTCATCCCTAATTGTTCCTTGGGCAGAGTGAAATGTCAGGCCTATCTTAGAGGGTAGATAAGAGTCAACCTTATTGCTGGAACCACACGTAAGCTAGACCAGCTAAAGATGACAGATTTCCTTCTTAAAGGAGCATTAGTGAACCAGAGTTTTTTTTTGAAACAATTCACACTGGCTACATAGTTGCCATTAGGCTACTTTTCAATTACAGATTTTGAGTGAATTCAAGTTTCACCATCTGCCATAGTGGGCTTGAAGCCCATGTCCCAGAATATTAGTCTGGATCTCTAGCCCTGTGACATTATAATCATGCTACTGCCTCCTCCTACAGATGACAATGACATTTGTTAACACAGGAAAAAAGCATTTTGAATCAAACTACTCAACTGTGAATCCATAGTGGCAGCTGATGCTCTCCAGGCTAGTCTTAATATGCAGTGGTGGAATCTATTGGGGAACTACTATCAATCCAAGAGCTTCAACAAGTAACAAAACAGATTTTTAAAAAAACACATCAAAACCTATGGCTGTAATGGTTTTCCAGTTGAAGTCCTCAAAGATTGCAAACTTGTGCTGACATCAAAACTCCATGCAATAACCTCCAGACTTGGTAGTTTAAGGAATTCCTGATGTCTGGAATGTGGCAATTGCAACTATTTTAAGGAAGGGAGATAAATTGTGCTGTGGAAACTATTGAATTACTTCCCTCTTTGCCAAAGCAGGCAAATACTTGACACACATTCTCCTGAATCACCTACTTCCTATAACGGAAGAGATTGTCCCAGTAATACTATGGCTTTAGATCCTAACAAAAGACCCTTCAACAAAGGCCTTTGTTGTCAGACAAATCCATGAAAAATAATCCGATGAAACACCAGAGACTTTTCATTGTACTCACTGACCTGGACAGAAGATTTGGCTCTGGGAATCATGAAGGCTCCAAGGAGCATTTTCCAGAAATCTGGATGTATAAGAAACATCATTATAATCCTCCTATTGTTTCATGATGGTAAGGCTGAAACTGTCTTCAGTGGGAGTTGTGAAACAGATGCTTACAATATGTGGATTGGAGCCAAACAAGGCTGTATGATGGCCCTATTCTACCTACAATCTGCCTGATGGTGGGTATTTTATCAAAGTTCAACTATTTCCCTGATGTAAATAATAAATACCACTCAGATTCAAAAATCTTTATCATCCCTGTCAAATCTAAATTGACCATTATAGATATACAGAAAGAGTTGAGTTTTCTTATTACTACATTACTATTTTCAATTTTGCATCAGATTTGCAAGCTAGTCTTGATCTCTTCAAATTTACACTAAATAATCTCTGCCTATCCTTGAATGTCCCATAAAAAGGAATACCCATACCAACCCACATTTGGTCAGCCAAACATTTTGTCCCCCATATATTTAAGGAGACAGACTGGAATGTGTTGCATGCCTATCTTAGCTGCACAGCCACCTTTCTAAAAACAGTATCATTGATGAGTAGATCCAAAACCAGATCAGTTGTGCCAATTCAGCCTTTTACAAATTATGGGAGCAAATGTTTTACAGCAGAAACCTCAACAAATGTTCTGAAGTCCTAATGTACAGAGCAGTCACAACACACCTGCTCTTCAGTGAGACCTCCACTGTGTATCAGTGATCCCTAATCATGCAAGGGAAATTCCATGAGCAGTAGCTCTACCACATGCTATGGATTCGATGGGAAGACTGCTGAACGAATGCTAATGTCCTGCTTGAAGCCAGCTCCAAAAGCATTCATACAAAACTTCTACAAAATCAATATCCATGATTGGACACTGTCTGGTATAAACAAAACCCACTTTACCCACTCCTGGCAACTTAAGGATTGAGAGAACAATGTCTGAGGAAAGGAAGAAGTGCTTCAAAAACACTCTGAAGCTCTCCTTGAAGCACAACATTGGCTTTAAGGACTGGGAGAAATTTGTTACCATTCATACTGCTGACTGTCCGCTGGTTCAGCACAAGCTCCAGCATGGTGAATATAATTCACAGGTAGTCTGCATTTCAAAGTAACCACCACACTTATTACAGGGAGATACATTCAGGCTAGAGCAGCTGGTGGAATGATCTGAACATATTTTTACGGAAGTAATAGGACTACCAACAGAATAGCAAGCTAAACATGGGGATGTCAGGTTCTTAGATATGTGTCTTAGTCCAGTCGTGAAAATAAGGAGAGATGCTATGTTTCTACAGGGGTCGTGATAATTCTGAAGACAAATTTTGCAAAGAGAACAAGAGAGAATGGCTATCCAGATCAGTGAAGCAGTCTGGTCTCAAGAAGTTGGCTTGCTGCAATGCTTGAAGCAATTTCAATGACCTTACACTGGTGATCAAGATCAGTGAATGCATCTTCAAATACTATCTCCTTCCTAATGACCTCCAACATCATGCACCACATAATACGTCCCATTCCTTGGACTCACCAATCAACTATGAGGATTCATACCTGTCATTATGATGTTTTACCACATGCACACACACTTACCAATGATGCAAGCCTCACACACATCTCATGACTTTCAAGTACTTCAATTAATCAGCTACGACAAACACATTTATTCATTCACAGGATCTGGGTGTCACTGGGCAGGCCAGGATTTACTATCCATCCCTAATTGCCCAGAGGGCAATTCAGTGTCAACCACGATGATGTCAGTTCGGAATCACATGGAGGCGAGACCAGGTAAGGACATCAGTTTCCTTCCCTAAAAGGACATTAGTGAAACAGATTGGTTTTTCTGACTAAAAACCAAAAGAACTGCGGATGCTGTAAATCAGGAGCAAAAACAAAGTTGCTGGAAAAGCTCAGCAGGTCTGGCAGCATCTGTGAAGGAAAAAACAGAGTTAACATTTCGGGTCCGGTGACCCTTTCTCTGAACCCTTCCTCATTGGACCCGAAATGTTAACTCTGTTTTTTCCTTCACAGATTTTGTTTTTGTTCTAGGTTTTTCTGACTATCAGCAATGGTTTCACAGACATCATTATACTCTTAATTTCCAGATATTTGTTGAATTTAAATTCCACATTCTGCCATGGTAGGATTCAAACCCAGGTCCCCAGACACTACAGATCTCGAGATTACCTCTGGGTCTGGAATGATGTACAAGCTGCAAATGTTATGACTACAGATTTCTTGCTTTCTAATCTATCTTCCCTGACTCCAAGCCTTCCCTTATACAGCTTCCAAAAGCCCAAGATTTACTTGCCCAGTTCTGAGAAAGGGTCACTGGACACGAAACATTAACTCTGAATTTTTCTTCACAGCTTGGAAGTCGTGAGATGTGTGTGAGGCTTGCATCATTGGTAAGTGTGTGTGCATGTGGTAAAACATCATAATGACAGGTATGAATCCTCATAGTTGATTGGTGAGTCCAAGGAATGGGATGTATTATGTGGTGCATGATGTTGGAGGTCATTAGGAAGGAGATAGTATCTGAGCTCTGCCAGACCTGCTGAGCTTTTCCAGCAACTTCAGTTTTTGCTCCCAAGATTTACTTTCTATTCTACACCAGTAACCTCACAGTGAAGTGTCCAAGCAAGAGTGCACAAATGATGAAGAAGTATTGTCACCTGATCTGATTCTTGCAGCTACCAGCTTAGCTGTTGGCAGTGCACATTCTTTAAAGGGTCTGAAGAAGCATTGTGCTTGGATCGTGTCCTAGATGAGATGAGGTTGCTTTATGTTTCTTGTTCTGATACATTCCTGATTTGGCAATAGTTCCTTCACAAGCCCTCTTTTGTTGGGTGTTTTTGATTGATTCAGTCCTGGTCTGAATAAATACTAATGATTTCTTCTGGATTTCATGTTCCATCAGTTGTGTGTTCTAATTGTACATTTTGTTCAGTGTTTACTTAGGTAACTCTTAACATTATCTGACATTCTGCCTTGGAATCTTACAGCCCGATGGCCTTAATATTGACTTCACTAGCTTCAAAATCCCTCCACCCCCAGCCTTATCCCATGTCTAGCCCTCCCCTTCCTGACCTGACCTAACCTGTCCATTTTCCTACTCACCTATCTGCTCCACCCTTCCCACAGACCAATTACAGTAACCCCCTACTTGCATCCACCTATCACCATCTCTCCTATCCTTCCCCCAGCTCCATTTCCTCCCTCTACTTAATTCTGGGCTCCCCTTCCCCTCCCAAGTCCTGATGAAGGGTTTTGGCCCGAAATATTGATTTACCTGCTCCTCGGATGCTGTCCAACCTGCTGTGCTTTTCCAGCCTGACACGTATAGACACTAGAGACTGCTACTCAAATGAAACTTTCAATTTGCACATTTTTTGTACTCCTGAAAGTATCAATGAATGATGACTGGGAAGAATTGTTCACACTTGTCTTCTGAATAACAATTCTATTGGTGAAGGAATGGTTGCACTGAGTCATGTTCAATACTTTGATGTCCATTGTCTGAAAGTAATTCTTGCGGTGCCTCGAATAGGTTAGAGATTGAACTCAATGTACCTGCAACGGTGCACTGGATTGATTTAAATACCGAAACTTCACTAGGAAATTTTGATCAATAATCAATCAATCACAATCAAGAAATTACCTCCACAAATGCTGAATGAGTCAACAAGTCTAGTCTATGAAGTGTGAGGACTCCATAATTGCTGTAAAACCTTGACAGGCTTGTAGTGAATTTCTATGATTAATATTTTTGTAAAAAGTTATATGTGGATTTTAGATTCCAAAACCCAAAGCTGATGTTTTCATTTGATATTAAAAAAAAGTTGGTTTGGGCTGCTGATAGTCTCCTGGAAGCAAAAGTGATAAGCTTTCTCTTTTTATGGTTTGCACACTCCAAGGATTATTTTAATGATGAGTCAACCTTTGGTGTGGTTTCAGTACTAGGTTGCACTGTCAGCAGCAGGCTGGATCTTAGGGAGAATTTTTCTTAACTCAACCTAAGCTGGAATCAATGGGTGTGACATTCCCATCTCACTAAATGATTGCTCATTTAAACCTGCCACATCTTGCAAGCAGACCTGCAACCTCAGTGCAGGGCAAGGATGGCAGTGAGTGTGGCTGTAAAGTTAATCATTACCATGAACTTCTTCATTTCAGGCTCCTTCTAACTGGAGCAAGAAATACTTCCAACACCTTGCAGTAAAGCATCCCTTGTATATGGGATGTGGCTGATGTTCTGTATATGAAGAGAGGGGAAAACATTGTCTTCTCTCTTTCATGAGAGAATCAGGTAGAGTTTGCCTGTGGCTTCACCATGATCGCAGGTTTTGTTATGATAGAAAGTGCCATTTACTTGATAGACATTACATTGTAGAAGCCACATCTAAATTTAAAAATGTACTTGAACCACCATTCCTTAAATGTGTAGTTTGTGTATGATCATGCTCAGCATATCATTTTCGTCAATGTTTGGTATCCAGGCAGTTGTCGTATGCCTTTAGTTTGCAACACTCTACTGTTTGATCAGCTTTTGAGCAATGTTGAGACGATTACTGAGCTAAAAGGGGTAGTCATTAGCTAATGACTACAGTGTTCAACCCATCCAGATATGGACAGTACATAGTTAAAAGAGCCATGCTGCCATATAAAATGACATAGGACTATGACTAAGTTGCTTACACTTACATTGCATGTTCTGCCCTGGAAGAGCCCTGTAATAATCTCCAGATACTGGGCAAGAATTTCAGGAAGCAGAAGTTGAGCAGGAGGAGGGAGAAGGGAACTAACACATTCCCTGATCGATGGGCTGTCCATAAATCATTCATCTGATTGCAGTACCATAAACTCAACTTCAACTTCCCATTCAACAGTGGTAGCTCCCTTGCCTTCTCTCAGTTGTATAGAATCCTCATGACCACAATGTTGAAATATTCGGCCACCATGAAATAAATATTCCAAAACAACTTTATCAAACAAGCCATGAAATATTTCATGCAAAATGTTTTAATTGTCCTACGCAGTCATAACCACTTTATACCCTGCTCAGCATTGACAAATTTACAAAGGAGGTCTTGTGATGCAGTGGTAGTGTGTATATGTCTGAGCCAGAAGGCCCAGGTTCAACTCCAAAAATGCTCTGGTAATGTGTCAGAACACACTTCAACAGGTTGATTTAAAATATCTACACAGGATTCCTCAAACAAATAATAGTAGGTCACTTATTTTAAAAAAAATGAATATGTAGCATCTGGTCATCACTGAAAGTAACCAAATGTTGCCCACAGGTTCTAAGTAATTACCTTATATACTCATCCTACTGGTCTTTTCACTTGCTAGACTTGTTGGGGTTATTTTCTTCTTTTTCTTCTATATTTAATTATTTGTTAATTCACTGAAGGATCCTTTTGTTCACTCTTAATTTGCTGATCTGAGATATGTCCAGCAGTATTCTTTAAAGGTGTTCCATTCAATGAATTCAATATATTTTCCTGCCATTTTGTAGCTGAAGCTGCATTAACAATTAACAAATCTTTCTAATCTCTAAAACAAAACCTGAACTATTTAACCACAGCAGCTTCAGTCTGTTTTACAGAAACATGAAGCTCTAAAAATTATAATGGAATGTGAACCATTCTAACTGGGGTGTAATTCTAGAAGATCAACAAGTTACTTGTTTATTGGAGCATTAAACCTGATAATCTAAATACTCACTGCACCTCTATAAAGCCAAGTCTTAGTAACTAATTAACTGGTTCGCTACAAAAAAACATTATGAAGAATTCACAAAGCACTTTTTCTTACCTACTTGCATTACATTATTTACAACTACATTACTTAAACCAAAATGATTCAAGGAATGGTTCATACCTTGGTTAACAAAATCGCTTCTCCAGAACCTGATGGGGCAACTTTGTAGTCAGTGAGAATGAAACTGTTTGAATTGGCTGTACATGATGTGTATGCGATTCAGCATTTTGACCATTAATCGCAAAAATAACATGGCTGTTGCCACATCCAACAGTCATAAAATTGCCGTCAGAAATGTCGAAGAATACCATCAGTTTTTCTGTTGTAGATCACTTCCAGCAGGATATGTTTTTCTGTACATGCATATCTTTGGAGCTGCCCTTGACAGTAGAGCTTTTTGTTACATTGCTATTTGTGGCTCGATATATTTCAGTACATTGAAAAGAACAACATGTGACTTGATTCATTTCATACTCAAGACAAGTTGCATAAATTAAATTACGAAATAAAGATAATCTCATTTGGTGAACTAACCAGTAATATTCAATTAAAGTGGTGTGAATAGTTTAGTTGCAGTTAATACAAACATTCGCTGTGTGTTCTCAGTTTTTGTTATTTGGCACAAGCTCAAGTTGAACAATATTACTGAAGAATGTAACTATTCATTTTGATATTTTGTTTATTGTTGATTAATGACATTAAAGCAGAGATCCTATGACAAAGAACAGCAAAATTAGACATTGGAGAGGGTATTCCTGACCATGGAATAGTGGGTTGGAAAATGGGATCCTGAAAAATTGCAGGGAGCCAGGCCCAAATATTTCCAAATGGTGGCCTTCTAATTTAAGACAATAAAGACATCAATAAGAGTATTTTCCCCCTGCCATCCAATATGAGGAGGCAACCAGCAGCATTAAAGCTGCTTCCCTGCGGTTTCTGGAACTGGAGGCTCCATTCCACAAAGGGGCAATGGGCAGGGAAGGCCAATCCCACAGCTCCTATGGGCCATCAGGAAGGGAGAAGCCTGCCTTGTCCCTTTGATTTTCAATTCTTTATGTACTTTACTGAGGATGCCTCCGTGTTGAGGCAATCTCAAAGCCTGACTTGCCTCAGCAAATCCCATCTCTCCCGATAGAGCTGCCAAAACCTCCAAGCTTATTCCTAACCTCTGACTGGGCTCACAGCATCTATGTTTCACTTGCTGATCTTAACTGGATTATGTGGTTGGAGGTGGCCAATTAGAAGGCCAATACTTCTAAGATTACAAATTCAGTTTCAAGTCTACGATTTTGTCCTGACATAAGAATTCTGAAGCCCATGGTTAAATCCATCTCATGAGGTCTAATTTTGTAATAAAATGTATACATGTATACAAAAGCTAAAAGAGGCCAGTGAATACTTGCTAACAGTGCAAGCTGAAAGTTATTAAAACAACATTTCCATAAATTTACACAGTATCACTTTTAATATCTTGCCAAAATAGTTTACAATATTTTTAAACTAATAAAATAAACTGTAAGCCCAATTTTACAGATTAAGCCAAGCAAGTTGTAAATTTAAAGCAATTATACTCACATAACTTTCAATTATTAACGGCACCAAAGTCTAAATACCGAGGTGCCTACTAGTCAATTAAGTAAGTGGAACATTAAAATATCTGTACATTGTCCAAACAATTGCAGAGCATTGTAAAAAATTCCATTTGAGCAAGTTTTTAAGTATGAAAAGCAGCCAAGACAGATTTAGAAAAATAATGCATTCACCATGCATCAATCTGCTTAGAGCTTAGCATTGTTCGAACTTGTCTGACTTCCTTGTCAGATCAGATAGATTTTTGCCTTAACTTTTTCTCTAAACTTAAGTGTGGTTTCAATTTTACAAGTTGCAAAGAGCCATTATTGGAGAGAAAGGAACAATGAAGTAAAGGCAAATAAAAAAAAATTAATCAGTGAGTTAGAGCAAGAGTAAAAGTTCAGGAATCCAAAGTATTACTAAATATAGTCAAAAAGATGAAGGTACCCAAGTACAGACATCCAAAATGATGACCTGAAAACCTTGTTCTGGCAACAAGAGAAGGGGAACTTAAAGATAAAAACAGAAGAAGAAAAATCAGATAGGTGGACAACATTGACATTTTTACTGATGAAGGGTTGAAGAAAGCCAGGGAAAAAGCATTGTCCCCAGTTAAACGATGGTAACAACAATTGAATGAGGGAACAAAATAAATAACCATGGTAAGTAACCATGAGTTCCCATAAATAAATGTAATCACTTCTGTGGATTGATGTTTCTTGGTGATAGGGTTAGCTTTTTCTTTTTGCAGATACCTAAAGGATAGATATTGAAGCCTCAGCCCAGAGGGCCTATACATTTACAGTAAAGATTAATAATCACTAATTAAATATAATAACAATAGTGTTTCAATTCTTTATTATATTGAAATTGATGAGCAATCCTAGATTTTAGGTCAGAATCATACACTTGACTTTTGTTTTCCTTTATTATTTAATTGTTTTAGATTGCATAATTGTATAACTTATATGATGGCATCAAAATGTTTTGATCAAACTATTGCTTCAGAGCATGTGACAGTAATTGGGATAACCAACTTATTTGAATATTGGATCTGCCCATTTAATTCTATGAATACAAAACATGTTCAAGTGTTAATATAATGGTGTGATTGGTGATATCCCTTAAAGGGCTGTAGATTACCATTAACAGAAAAGAGAGTATTTGTAATGCTTATTCTTTTTGTCAAAAAAAATCCTTTCCATCCACTCAGATGTTTAGCTACAGGAAAAACAACAGAAGAATTTGGTTCTCTTTAAAAGAAAAGGCCATTACTAGCAGAGGTCATCCTGTTGGGATCTTTAAAGTGGAATAAATGAATGCAATCCTCCAGTCTACAGAATACAGGAACAAATGTGGAAGAAGCTTTGTTGTATCAGAAGAACTACTTTGCACAAATGCTGTTTCACAACTGAGACATATCACTGTGAAGGCCACGTTGAAATTATACCAGTGCAGAGGACCACTCAACATGAAAGAGCTGTCCATATTTGAAGAGATAGATTTTGGTATTTGAGATAAAACCCACGCATGGTGGAAGAGTTTAAAGCATGTTGGAGATAATTCTAAAGTCCAAAACTTTGAAAAAGTCTGATGGCCAGCCATGGGATTATAATTCATGATTAACTCCATGCTCACTATAAGAAATGGGGTCAAAATGAAAACTTCACTCGACCTGCTAACTTCAATGATACTGACATGCAAACCAATGTAATTTGCCTTCCTGAGCTACTGCACACTGAGTAGAGGTCATGAGTGAAATGTCAGCCTTGCCATTCAACTATGCTGCAGGAGCTGCTGCTTCCGATAAAGATTGCTGCCACCATCAACTTTAAGGGAAGGAAACTATAGCCTCTGCTTGCTCAATTGAGGTAGAGGAAAATCACTTCTTGGTCTAACCAGAATTTTTTTTACAATTGAAATGATGTTGTTTATGACATATTAGTAACTAGTTACAGGTTACGTTGATATAGAGACTTTGAGGAATACCAGGTGTTAGGTCTCACTCCTTCAAGATCCTAAGTTGTTCTCTCCACAAGTCTATATGACATCATCATAGTAAAAAGTGCTTATCAAACTCCTCAGTATTAACCCATTCACACCTGTCTACAACATAAATTCGGAAGCTAATTTTTCACATTATGAATGTTTTGCATTGGCGTATGAATTACATTTATTATCACTCTAATGTTCTCCAAGGCTTTGACCATATAAATTCAACTGATCTAGAAGTTTCATTGTTCTCAAGGAATGCATTCGCTCTGGAATTGGAAGACAGGTGGATGACCATTGTCTGTAATTCTCTTCTTGACAGTCTGATATCATTTTTTAAAGATTCATTCATGGAATGTGAGTTTCACTGTGTAGGCCAGAATCTGGTTGCCCATCCCTGGTTGACCTTGAGAAGGTAGCAGTGAGCTTGAAGTGAGTCTTCTTGAACCGTTGTAGTCCATTTGCTATATGTAGACGCACAATGTGATAAGGAAGGGAGTTCCAGGAATTTTACTCAGTGACACTGAAGGAATGGCAATTTATTTCCAAGACAGGATGGTAAATGGCTTGGAGGGCAACTTGCAGATGGTGGTATTTTCATGCATCTGCTGTCTTTGTCATTCTAGATGGCAGTAGTCGTAGATTTGGAATGTGCTATCTGTGCAGCGTTGGTGAATTTCTACAGGGCATCACACAGATGGTATACAATGGAAATAGCTTTAGTGGATGTGATATCTATGAAGTGGTTTACTCTGTCCTGGATTTTTTTTGTGTTATGTGTCTAGAAGATTCCTCCTTCCCACGATAGAGTGAAGGATTTTCGATTGGTACAAAATCCACACCTTACTGGCCTGGATTACTGCATATTTTAAAAGTATCCTCTGATCCACCATGGAATTCAAGATTTACACACTGAGCCTCCAATATTTGTTCACTCTTTGCTGAACTCAGGTTGGGAGTGCTCCCACAGACTACCACCTAATTATCCTCCTTTAGGGAGTTGATAATTCCCCTATGGGAACACATCTAGTTCAAAAATACTTTTATCATTTACTGAAATATTCTTCTTTGATGAAGTCTGCCACAACGTTTTCCTCTGTAGGGTTCCTAAGCCTTCAGCTCTTCCCTGCAGTTGATTGCTACATAAGCAGGCGACCTAAAGTTGACTCTACAGCTCAGCATGAACTGCATGAACAATCACATTAAATCTGCACAACTACCTACCATGGTAGCATAGTATGTTGTGTGAAATGCTGCTTATGATGAAGGTCACTCTCACCATCCTCTAAGTATAAGAAATGGCATGGCCTCTTTGGTCTAATGCAGTGAAGGAAAACGACTTGTTAGTCTAATTCAAACATTCTTTTGCAATTAACAAGATACAGGTCTTACGTATGAATTAGGGTAATTATGAAGACATGAGGCACAAATTAGCTCAGATGGACTGGGAAAATACATTAAAGGGCATGATTGGTCAAGATATGGGATTCTGTCTTCACATGCCACGTCCTACAAGTACACTATTAACATCATCAATTGCTCAAAGCATCCCTTTCAGTCACCAATCTGATCAGTCATAAACCAGGCCTAGCATTAATATGCTATGACTCACTCAAACAAATTTACAAAGCTGCAAATCTCACACCCACAACTGGCAGCTTCCACAAAATTCCAGCTAGTAAGCTATGATATTTATATCACGCAAACACTTTCAATGCTCCTCAACATACTTTCCTCCCTTTTGCAGGACAAGGTACCTCACAGTAGGCAACCGCAGCAGAAAAGCACAATAGGAAGGGATGGTCTTATGCATGGACTCCAATGGAGAAGACAGTGTCAGTGATATTTTATGCTGCCGACAAAAAGGTCATAGTAACATAGTATCTGGAAGTATCCAAGATGACAGAACATTTCTGCTTTGTGCACATTCTCAAATTTCACTATCTGGAATGATAAACAAACTGCAGATGTTATGAACATGCACCAATGGGAATCCTCCATCTTTCCTCCCCTCACTCGAACACATTCCTGTTTTATTTACGCTATTAGAGAGCCATGGCCTGTGCCATTGGCTAGTCAGGTGACATCAGAATAAAACCAAGAGAAAGAAACTTCACTTGGCCTGTCACTCATTCACCAGCTTACACACTGGCACTGGGATAACTCATTCTTTTTTGCCTAAGCTCTTCCTCATGATAGCCAGGAAGTGGAAAATATAGCAGACTACCATGAGTAGAGAACAACATTACAGCTGGGACAAAAAGATTCATCCTGAAGAGTTCAGGCCATAGAACCATTGTCAAAGGTCTGCTGATTAAAATTCCTCAGGCCAATATGACTACTTATTTGAACACTGGCCATATGTGCGGTGGGTTGTGAAGCTCATTCATTGGTGAGTTGGAGAGTACATAGGCCTTGTTGTCAAGTAATCAACCTCTGGTTGGGTATGGTAGTTGACAGAACTGTAAACTGGCACATGCTGCTAAGACAGCAATCATTCAGCAAATTAAAATTTTGGACATGATCACATGACAACTGTATGTTGAGTCAGTGGAATGGTTAGGAGTTTCAGTACTTCTTGCAGTCAATGGGTCTTAGCACCATGAGGAAGCCCACTACCCTGACAACGCCAGAGATAGTAGGAACTGCAGATGCTGGAGAAGCTGAGATAACAAGGTGTAGAGCTGGGTGAACCCAGCAGGCCAAGCAGCATCAGAGGAGCAGGAAGGCTGACATTTCGGGCCTAGACCCTTCCTCAGAAATGAATTTCTGGAGAAGGGTCTAGGCCCGAAACATCAGCTTTCCTGCTCCTCTGATGCTGCTTGGCCTGCTGTTTTCACCCAACTCTACATCTTGTTACCCTGACAAAGCCAATTGTGTGCTGCTCCTCCTTCTGTTTGGCAAAGAGACAGTGAGGTCCTTTACTGGCTTAAAGAATCTCTGTGACATCTTAGGAATAAAATTGCATGTTAGAGGCAATGTCGCCAGTAAAATCCACTTTCAGGCCACACTTACCATGACATCCATTGGCAGTGTCATCTTCTCCTCTGATGTTGCAAGTCTAATTCCTAAAAGTGGTACAGTTCAATGACCACCTGTTATGAACACTGGACTTTACTGGATGGTTATGGTTTAAAACGTCCCCTTCAACTTAAAGGGAAACAAAATTTTCTGCAAAGGAGCAATTATGAATGGCAGACAACCAACACTGCTCATAGATTGGCTCATGTGATCTGGTTGCCATGGAGAGAAACTTTAACTGGAATTATTGAAATACTAAATGACTTTCCTTACACAGTGTTTTACAGTAAAAGACAGCTACATTTTGAGAAGCAGAGAGGCAAAGAACATATTGCTGTGAAGACACAGAGAAGTACTGTTTTGTGTGAACAACCAAGCGGGAAATTTTTTGACAGATAATTTTCTGTTTGAAATGAAGAGAACAGAACTGACAAGGCGATTGGAAATCTAAGGAACAGAAACTTGCCAAAGTGGGCCATGCTAGTGATAATTGGATTCAGAAATCTTGGGCTGAGTGCCACAATTTTTGAAGGACAATGGTGCTTTTAACCTAATGTAACATGAAGAAATGGAGAATCTGAGATATCCTGTAGACACTATTCCAATAATACAACATATCTGCCAGAAGTATGGTGCATAGCAAGAAGGGATGTTGTTTCAGATCTCAATTGCAATAGTTAGTCACAATAAAAGCACCTTTTCTATATCTCAATGTAATAGTTACATGTTATGTATGTTTGATTCAAAATGATTCAAGTTTGTTTTAAGTCTTAAAACATGAAATCTTGCCATTTGGTTATATTTATCAGTCATTGGAAAATTTATTTTAAAAAAAATTTGTCCCTGGGGTTTGTAATAAATCTGTTTGATGAAGCATGGACATTCAATCTCGTGCTTCTTGCTTAGCTCGAGTTGAGTAAGTGTGTGTAGAAGATCCTAAGTAGATAAGGCTCCTACTGCTGTTTTTGGCTTTAAAATCAGAGGGTGTCTGAACAAAAGAGAAATGCAACTTTTGTACCAAGGACAAGAAGCAAGTGGTGCATCCAGAGTTTGATCCAAAGCTCACAATCTCATCCAAACATCCTTTCTGATTTTAACAGCTTCTCACAGCTCCTTCATAACAGTACTTCTACAAATTTCGCATCAGCAATTAGATGGACAAAAGCACCAGACTTGCAAGTTAAAAGGTAATACCTTTAAATAGTTGTGTGTTTAAGAGATGGCATTAGCAGGTGTTATGAGATCACAAATGGCAGATTGACACTAAGTCACAGTTCGACACTGACATACATCATATGACCCACTCTGTATAAGTTAGATGCAAGCACAGAATGCCTGCTCTATTACCTTCCATGATTTAGTGTTTGGCACAGGCCATCTCTGACGTGGTCAAAATTGGGACTACACCATTTTTTGCCTTACCCTGCTTCTGTAACACAAACTTGATTTTTATGTTGCATTTTAACAGCATACATTAGAAATGGTTCTCAAACAGTATCACTTTCATAGAGGAAACTTTTAACGCTGACTAGTAAAATAAAAGAGTAAATATCGGATCAACTATCTATAATCTAATTTTATTCAATAATCAATTGTAAGTTCACGTTTTTCATAAATCCTAGTTATTGCAAACATATTTTCATGCTGTTTGTTGCTGTTTCTCACTCCTAAGCATTTTCTCAATCTCACACCCCTTCTGCAGATACAAGAGCTAAAACTTTATGTAAACCTTGGGCATTGACTGAAGTAAATTGTGATCTTGAGCCCTCATTTGCTGGCACCAGGATCAGTTCAACAATGTCAGTGAACAAGGTCTGCCAGCTGGCTTCCTCCTGGATAGCTGTCCTTATTTGGATGGTTCCTTATGCTCAACTCAGAGAACTGGCAACTGGAAAAGGCGGAAGTGTGTTTCTATTAGTTAATGATTGTATTAGCACAACAGAGAAGGTTGACCTAAATGCAGGATACCAATATGTGGAAACAGTTTGAGTAGAGATGATAAATGATGAAGGCAAGAAGACACAAACAAAAACAGGAACTGCTGGAGAAACATAACAGGTCTGGCAGCATCTGTGCAGAGAAAGGAGAGTCTGTTTCGGGTCCAGTGACTCTTCTTCAGAACTGATAGTAATTAGGAATAACTCGAAACAATAACTCTGCTTTCTGTCCATAGCTTCTACCATAACGACTGCATTTCTCCAGCAATTTTGTTTTCATTTCAGATCTTCAGCATCCACGGTTATTTACACACCCATCCTCTATCAGGATGGTCTGAGGATTTCTTGCTTCTTACTGGAAAGAAGGCCTAAATCATCTACCATCACACTCCTCCACCTGACTGAGTTCATCCTCACTTCGAACAATTTCTCCATTACGTCCTCTCATTTTATTCAGCTAAAAGACTTGGACACCCTCCCTCCCTCATTCTAAATTTGAAAGAATTTTCAATTTTACTTTCAGTTTCCACCTTGCTTCCACTTTCATCCGAATGAACAGAATGACATTCCAGCTACAGCTGGGAAGAATAACTGAAGACCGAATCAGGGCACTAAGTTACAATTCAAACCATAAAGGAGGGAAGGATTTGCAGAAACCAAAGGAATTTGATAATTGCTAGCTATATATGGTAAATCTATTTGGGACTGGACAAATTTCTCAAGAAATTCTAAATAAGATCAGAATGCCAATTTGGCAGGACTGCATTGTATAAAAGCAGCTGAGAAAGCCCTGATTTCAGCAGAAACTTAGAGACTAATAACTGTGAAGAAATACCCTATAGCAGGATGCATGGTGAGGATACTGAGAAGAGATCCAGCCTGGCCAGCTACCAACTCTCACGTGTGATAAAGTTTGGGGTTGTTTATAGAACCCAGTGTAGTAAAGAACGGCAGTTGAGATAACTCTAGTACCTAAAGGCTATCATTCAGTGAAGTATTTAATAAATTAATTGAGTTTTATAGAGCTCTAAGTGTTCTGCTACATCTTTGTCTATGTATATACTGTTGTCTCTCAGAGACAGACAACAATTCTTTTGAAAAGCTCAACTAATCATTTCCACCCAAAAATAGTTGTTTTTGATGTTAAACACAAGTTTTATAACAATATGTTTCCTCTGATGCAATGCTCAAACCTACTCACAATATTGGAGGTGTGATCAGGCCTGACTCTGTATGGCTGAAGCTTCAATTTTACCCCTTCTGTTCTCCTGAATATTAAAGTGAGAGCTCAATAGCTTTTGTAAAATCATTTTCTTTACAAGAACTTGGTCAGAAAATGTACAATTAAATCTTTTGATTTCTATTGTTTCCAGCGTTGCACCATTAAGGAAGTCTTCTATCTTTCCACTTTAGGTCCAAGGGATGTTGGCCATATTAAAACTCATTTGTCAGAGTCTTGTCTATTCAGAATCTATTAATATCGCTTTTTAATGTTATACCTCCATAGAAATAGGTGACATGGCTGTCCTTTCTTTATGACAAACATGATTATGTGGCTTTCCATTCCAGCATCTAAAGCATTAATAAAATCAGTAAATAGCTGAGGTCCCAACACAAATCCTTGCAAGAAATCACTAGCCACTTCCTGCCATTGGAGAATCCAACCATTATCATTGCTGTGTTTTTTTTTGGCCAGTTATTTCATATCAACATACATTAAAAACGAAATTCCAGAAGTCCTTTCAACAATATTCATCAACCTTGCCAATTTCACTGTTTTAGTCACCTTTTCAAAACAAAAATCAGGTTTTTCAAGTATGATTCACCCTTTCCAATTGCATGTTGGCTCTCTTGATTCAGTTGAAAATTTTCTAGGTATCCAGAATGATCGACATTCACAATTTCCTGATAGGCATTAAGCAAGAAGCCCTACAATTCTCTGTATGCCAACTCACATCTTACTTATAGATAGTCTGTTGGTTAATTGGAGATAATCCAATTTGGGCATATTGGGCATTCCTATTCACTTAATATCAAAATTCTTCGCTCTCAGCATCTCAGAGATGCTTTCTCCATTGTACCTCAAAAATCAACTCTCCACCTATTATTTCTGATATCCCCTGTTAGATAACAGCTCCCATTCTAAGCATGCACTCAGTTTAATGTACTCATCCCTCCTTATTACTGCACCCACTATTCAGCACTCCTAACGTTCTTTCCAGTGTCATTACAGCTCCATTTCTACTTTATTGTTGCAGTGTAATAGATGCCTTGCTCAGCACAAGTCAAAGGATCTTGAAGACACTTTGTATGTAATAATTAGGAAGCTGGGAAGCCAAAGATAATTATAGCATATAAGTTAAAGTTTCAAATATTTCTTAGAAATAGCTGATATTTTTCCAAACACATACTACCTAAGAGAATAAAATAGTGATGTCAGTTGTCACTTATGTTACAGATTTATCCACCTCTCGATCTAGGTGCAGTAATCTCTCAACGCCAAAAGATAATGAAAAGAAGGTCTTCAACAAGTGTAAAAAAAAGTTAAATTGGTAATATTCATATGAAAAAGGGTGTTCTCATGAAATTATGACCACCGGCCTGAGAACTGCCCTGCAGCTTTGTTGTAATTGAGTAGTGATTATTGAAAGGGAGTGTCAGGTATGCTGCTGCTTTTTGTTGGCAGAAATGTGCTTTATGTCATCCAGGTATGTGCAAGAGGGATTCAGATTACAAACTATTGCTCTTGGTGCAGGAATATTGCCTATTGGGTGTGTCTTTCACAAGATTTCAAATGTCATGAAACCTGAAGTGCCATTTGTAAGAAAATGCTTTAGTTCAGTTTGATCATGGCACATGCTCACATAGAAGTTCTTGGATATCTTTCATGAAGGAAAGAAGCAAATAAATAATAGTGCATGTCATCTTTGTTTCACTCGTGACATGTTCTATTCAGACTCTGGAGCAATGAACAAATAAGCTGTAATAACACAAAGACATTCTACTTATATTGTTAACACCACCAGGTTGGTCCATATATAAATCTATGCTGCTGGATCTAAAACTTTTCTACACATTGTGACCATTAACCTTCTCTTATACAATATATGAGTAAATTCTTGAAACCTGATACACGTACATTGAAGATCACTATGAAAAAGGACCACCCAGACATGTCGATTAAATTTTCTCAAATTAAATCCCAACTAGCTTCAGTTATAAGAAAACAAGTGAAACATGACCACAAACTTCTGTTTTTGAGCTCACCATCCATTTTACTATCTTAAATTCAAAAATATCTGTCCACAGATATCACCTTAACTAAAGTGATTAACATGAAGTAGTAAACTTCTTCCAACATGGCAACTGTAATATAAATTAATGTTTTACAGTTGTGTAAAAACAGATTTGTCATACTGGACAAAAAGTTATTAAGTTGAAAGACAACATGAAGGGAAAGTAAAAAAACAAAATTAGCTTAATGCGCCATTTTCAAAATTACAATGTAATGGTTGAGATACAAAGATATTTCAGCTGACATTATACTTTATCACAATGTCAAGGAATTATAAATAATGAATAAAGACTTTTTTGACAACTATTGTAGGTAGTCCAATCACAAACATAATTACATTTACAATAAACATTTGTAGACAGCAAATGCCGATATTTATCTGAATTTAAAATTGTGAATTCTTCAGATCTAACAACAATGATCTACACGCTATATGATTTCTAAAATAGTCTCAGAATTATCAATGGAGAATATTGCTTCCCGACAAAAATGGAGCTCTGTGTACACATGATTTCTTGAGTAATTTCATACAATGGCAAGTTTCCAAGATCACAGAATCACAGAATTGTTATGGTGCAGAAGGAGACCACTTGGCACATTCTGTCTCCACTGACTCTCTGAGTACTAACTTAGTGCCAACCTTCAGTCTTTTTCCCGTAACTGCATTATTTAAATAGAAACAATCATCTAATGCCCACTTTTATGCCTCAGTTGAAGCTGCCTCCACCAGACTTCTGGGCAGTGCATTCTGTGCCCTAATGACTCACTTTGTGAAAAATATTTCTTTCCTTGGTTCACATTTGTTTTACAAAAGAAACAATCTGTGCTCTTTTATTCTTGGTCTATTTATGAGTAGGAACAATATATCCATATCTGCATTTGTTCAGATCTCCCAAGATTTTGAAAATTTCTATCACATCTCCTCTGACTCTTCTCCTCAGTCCCATTCTCTAATATTTTCTCATCTCTGAATTTTGTCACTCCAGGAACCATTCTTGTAAGCCTCTTCATTACTCTCTCCAATGCATTTGTATCCTTTCTATAGAATTCTGCCTAGAACTGTATATAATACTCTGGACGATTTCTAATCAGTGTCTTAGGGAAGTTCATCATATCTTCCCCAGCTCTTGTACTCTATGCACCGATTTATGAAGCATAGAATACTTTATGCTTTATTAACAGCTCTCTCTGCCTATCGTACCACCTTAAATACCAAAGTACATATACAGCCACGTCTCTCTGCTCCTGAACACTGTCTCTCCATGTAGCATGACCTTTTATGTCTTGAAGTACAAAAAGAGCTTTGAAGACAACGCGCAATGTCAAATGATTAATTTGCTCAGATCACAACTCACTTCCCTTTATCATGCAGTTTCTTCTCCAAATGGTATCAGCATGTATCTCTTATCATTCCTTCACTTCTCACCTCTCACCACTTTTCTGTGTTTTGCCTTTTTCCTTTCAAATACCCCAGAACTGACACCTGGTCAGTGGAAAAGTGAACAGGACATTGATGAAGAAGAAACATCATCATTCAATCTTGCACTTGTGGCCAGTAGCTCCAATAGAATACAACTGTACTTTGGACGGAAGCAGAGAAATGAGATCTGTAGCTGGTATGTCACCTCACAGAATTGCGCTGCAGCCAGGGCAGAGGGCAAGAGTAGTACCATTGCCAGCTCACTGGAGTATAAAAGTGTACAAATTCTGCTGCAAATGAGAAGTTCAATGGAATGGTGTACAAAAAGGAAAATGGCACATTCAGTATGCACGTTGAAATGTTTGGTGCATTTGGCAGGCTTTCCAAAAAGTCTGCTGTCAAGAAAGAAGAAATCCAGTTCCAACTTGGCTGTGCACAGATCTTGAAGCTCATCCTTCCCAATCTGCAAGTATAACAAACTTCATGACAGCATTTGTTGATCTCACACAGCATTTGATGTCTCAGCTTCCTTTACAAACTAAAGCCACCCAATACTTCACTGGTCCATGTGGAAGCTCCGACTGAAGTCATACAATCATGTTTCTACTCTGCAAGTCCAGCTGATGGTCATGCAATCTCAAACTATCAACGTTACTGCTCAAGGAGACTTTGTAGGGGCTTCACAACAGCATAACAATTTAACCTCCAAAAGGTGACTATCATTGCAGCACTTTGGAAGACTGGTACTGGCACCCTGAAAAATGAACCTCCTGCCCCTCCTAGGATGGCTGTACCAGTACTACCAGCATTGCAACTTCCCCATTCATGATACGTTTGTAGTTACTCGTCATTGAGATAGCCTTAGGGTCTAGACCCGAAACGTCAGCTTTCCTGCTCCTCTGATGCTGTTTGGCCTGCTGTGTTCATCCAGCTCTACACCTTGTTGTCTCATTGAGACAGCCTCGACTGTTTCCACCAATATTGAGAGAAGACATGAGTTTAACAGCTCAAGAGCATTGTCCTGCAATGGTTTTTATTACAGGATTTTAGAGTGCACTGCCACAAAAATTGGTGCTGGGTCCACCTGTTTTTGTCATTTATATAAATGATTTGGATGTGAACATAGGAGGTATGGTCAGTGCATTTTCAGATGACACCAAAATTGATGGTGTAGTGGACAACGAAAAAGGTTACCTTGGAGTACAACAGGACCTTGACCAGATGTCAGTTGGGCTGAGGAGTGGCAGATGGAGTTTAATTTGTGAGATGCTGCATTTTGGCAGGGCACATGAGGGTTGGATTAATACACTTAACGGTAAGGTCCTGGGGAGTGTTGTCGAGAAAAGAAACCTTGGGGTGTAGGTTCATAGTTCCTTGAATGCAGAGTCACAGATAGACCGAGTGGTGAAGAAGGCATTTGATACGCTTGCCTTTATTATTCAGTGCATTGAGTACAGAAGTTGGGAGGTCATGTTGCGGCTTTACAGGACATTGGTTAGACCAATTTTAGAATACTGCATTCAATTCTGGTCTCACTGCTACAGGAAAAATGTGAAACTTGAAAGGGTTGAGGTGTTGGGGGGTTTAATAGGCTGAATCGGCTGGGGCTATTTTCCCTGGACCATCGGAGGCTGAGGGGTGACCTTATAGAGGTTTGTAAAATCATGAGGGCCATGGATAAGGTGAATAGTCAAGGTCTTTACCCAAAGATGAAGGAGTCTAAAACCAGAGGGCATAGGTTTAAGGTGGAAGGGGAAAGATTTTAAAAGGGACCTCAGGGACAACTTTTTCATGCAGAGGGTAGTGCGTATATGGAATAAGATGCCAGAGGAAGTAGTGGAGGCTGGTACAATTACGACATTTAAAAGGTATTTGGATGGGTATATGAATAGGAAGGGTGTAGAGGGATATGGGTCAAATGCTGGCAAATGGGACCAGATTTATTTAGGATATCTGGTCAGCATGGAAGTGTTGGACCAAAGGTCTGGTTCAGTGCTGTACAGGTTTATGACTCGATAACAAAGGGGCTCTAAGGCAGGGCTCTATAGTACGATGGAAGTCTGGGTTGAGTCCATTGAAGCTGGGATCAAAGAAGGTGTTCATGGAAAGGTCCATACAGAATGTGGGTGCATCATCTGCTTCCTCACTTCCTCCTAATCAGCATTTTGAATCCTTAATGGCAAGTTCTATGCCGTTATGTTGAGCTGATTATGGAGAAATCAAATCACTCCAAACCAGGGTACCTGTTCTGGTGAGAACAACAGTGCTAATCCTGAGCGAGTGAGACAGCAGAAAAATAGTGTCAGCACTGCAATAGTAGAGCTGAGCGGTCACCCATTGGTTTGGTGTGATTGCTAAAAGACTGAGTGAACAGCAGAATGGGGCAGACAAAAGCATCCTAATTCTTGCCATAATAGAAGACAACTCAAAAATTAAAAACACAACTTGCACTTTTGTCTTCAATAAATGTGGATATCAGTGAAAAGCTCTGTCTAATACATATACAAAATGTATTGGCACAAAGGGGACTTACTTAACAGGAATCAACTGCATTTGCAGTAAATAAAAATCATGACTAAATAGTTACATGTGTCTTGATGCTTTACAATACTGGTAACAGAACAGATGTGGAAATAGCAGATGGGACAAAAGACTGGAAATATACTCTGTAGTTAAAAATATCAGCTGAAATGTTGTTAGCAAACTATCAGCACTCTGTCAGCACCATGTTTATTCTAGAATGCAGGGTGCATTGTATAGATGCCCACAACACATTTCCAGCAGTCCCTTTGAGTTGTGGAATTTAAAGCAAGCCTGTTAGTTACAGATTGTAGTTCTGTTTCAAGACAGCTAGTAAGTAATATTCTGTATCCCATAACTAGCATGTTATGAGCTGTTGATGATTTTACATTTTGAATGAAGCATTTTCACTGCAATATAATGCTATCTGGTATTGAAAGCTCAGTCGGTCAAAAGTCAAATTGGTTACTTACTTATTATGCTTAAACCACCTTTCCAACTGGAGTAGAAAAGAACATTGCTCAGGTAATATCTGAATATACTGGATAATCCTGCTAACCATATTCATCAACTACTTAAATCATTACCTTGGTGGCTTTTTTTCTTTGCTTTTACCCTATTTAATGTTTTAGTGGAATCAAGCAGATCACTACTTCTTCCACCTTCCTCCCACTTCCTTGCCCAGTTCAATTCTGCCCTCATAGAGGAACAATTATCTGATGATAGCATTGGCTGGAAAATCAAGTTCTGCCTGGATTTTCTGCACATTTTATTTCAATGATACATTTAAGATGATTCGGAAGTCCTACTGAAACACGTATATTATGGACCAACTTCAAAACCTGACCAAACCTTTTTGTGCTCTGCAGTTCAAAAGTCCTGCGAGCCTGTTGATGACATTTGCTCAACTACCTGTCCTGTTCAGCTCCTTCCGCTGTAGTCACTGCTACAAGAAACTGCATGACTCTGGATGAATGCTTGTACTTCCAACAGAGCTAGTGAAAACATCTAATGATCAAGGATAACACAGTGTGCAGCTGGAGGAACACAGCAGGCTAAGCAGCATCAGAAGAGCACGAAAGTTGATGTTTCAGGTCAGGACCCTTCTTCAGAAGGGGGAAGGGAGCTCAGAAATAAATAGAGAGAGGAAGGATGGTTCTGGGGAAGGTAGGTGGGATGGTGATAGGTGAGTGCAGCTCGGGAGTGGTGCGGATTGGTCAGTGAGGTGGGAGAGGAGATAGACAGGTTGTGTCAGGTCAGGGAGGCAGGAATGAGAAGGAGGGTTGGTCATGGGATGAGGCCGGGGGTGGGGAGATTTTAAAACTGGTAAAATCCACGTTTAGGCCATTGGGCCGTAGGCTCCCGAGGTGGAATATGAGGTGCTGCTCCTCCAGTTTGCAGGTGATGACATTGTGACACTGGAGGAGGCCCAGGATGGACATGTCACCCAGGGATTGGGAGGGGGAGTTGAAGTGGTTCGTGACTATAAGGTGTCGTCGTTTGTCACAAACAGAGCACAGGTGCTGTACAAAACGGTCCCCGAGCCTCCGCTTGGCCTCACTGATGTAGAGGAGGCCACATCAGGAGCTGTGAATGCAATAGACCACATTGACAGATGTGCAGGTGAACCCCTGTCTAATATGTAACGTCCACATGAGATAGAGGTTCACCTGCACATCCGTCAATGTGGGCTATTGCATCCGCTGCTCCCGATGTGGCCTCCTCTACATCGGTGAGACCAAGCAGAAGTTTGGAGACTGTTTTGGACAGCACCTGCGCTCTGTTCGCGAAAAACAACATCTTCTGGTCCTGAACCATTTCACCTCCCCCTCCCACTCCCTGGGTGACATGTCCATCGTGGGCCTCCTCCAGTGTCACAATGATACCACCCGCAAACTGGAGGAGCAGCACCTCATATTCGCCTCGGGAGCCTACAACCCAATGGTCTCAATGTCGAGTTTACCAGTTTCAAAATTTCCCCATGCCCGGCCTCATCCCATGACCAACCCTCCCTCTCATCCCTGCCTCCTTGACCTGACACAGCCTGTCCATCTTCTCTCCCACCTGTCTGCCCCTCCCACCTCACTGACCTATCCCCACCACTGCCTACCTGCACTCACCTATCACCATCCCACCTACCTTCTCCAACCCCACCCCTCCTCTCTATTTATTTCTGAGCGCCATTGCCCCTCCCCATTTCTGAAGAAGGGTCCCAACCCGAAACGTCAACTTTCCTGCTCCTCTGATACTGCCTGCCCTGCTGCGTTCCTCCAGCTCCACACTGTGTTATCTTTGACTCCAGCATCTGCAATTCTTACTATCTCTAATGATCAATATGTTTTTATCCGTAAAATGACCATTGGAAAGGACTGATACTCTTAATGTTCATAAATCGTTATGTTACATGATAAATTAATTCAATGGAATATGAATTCCAAAGGCTATGTCACCAAAGATGCCAAATCAGGATGCAGTCTTTATCCAGCTATTAAGTTTAAGTTTGCTAAACTCATCAAAAATGGAGTTTCATAAATGCCAAAACAGAAAAGTGGAGATGCAATGATTCTGCATTTGCCCCTAACTAATCCTTCCTTTGCCCAGATAAAGGTGGCTTTACATCACCAGATGCCAGGAAAATCCAAACCTCGATTCCAAGTGTGCACGCTATTTCTTTTCATCTAATTTCAGACAACAGTTCTCGGTGGAAAGATTCTCCACGATAACAGAAACTTGAGAATTCAGCCATTTTCTGAGGTGAAATAGTGGCATACTATTTCAATGGCCAGCGAGGCCAGTTTTACAGCAGGAGCATTCTCACATGACAAACTCAAATGCCATTTATGACCTGGCAGCAATGAATCAGCAAACAGCTGCAAGGATAAGTATTCCACATTGCTCTAATCACTAAAGAGCCTACTAAAGTTATCAGAAAGTAAAAAGCTTACTGGTGCAGCTGTGAAGTGTGCAGATCAGCAATATTATCGTTTCACATTTTAGTCTAAAGCCTCATTTCACTCATGCAAGCATTGGTGAATTCTGTCATGGTAGATTCAACTGTTTATTTACTTTGTCACTGTGATGTTGATGCTGTAAAATGACAAGCATAGGAGCAGGTGCCTGCCAATATGTCACTTTTTCCATTACACAAAAGAGTCAGGATGAAGTTTGCATAAAGTTATATGCTGAAGAGCACTGTATTTTCAACACAGGTTAGATTAAAAATTACCCACTTAATGTGTGTGTGTATGTGTTGCATGCATGCGTGCAAACTCCTGGCATGAACCTGTTAAGGAACCCACAGTCCCTCATTAAAACCAGCCCTCCTTCCATTGACTCCATCCCACTTTCTGCTGTCTCGGGAAAGCAGCCAACATAATCAAAGACCCCTCCCAACTTGGTTATACTCTCTTCATTGGGCAGAAGATGCAAAAATTTGAAAACACATATGAACAGATTTAAGCTACTTCCCTGCTGTTACCAGGCTTATGAATGGACCTTTAATGTATTAGAGTTGATCTTTCTCTGTACCTTCTCTGTAGCTGTAACACTGCATTTTGCTCTATTACCCTGATGTACTTATGTAAGTTATGATTTGTCTGGTTAGCACACAATACAATACTTTTCACTGTATCTCAGCACATCACAATAATAAATCAAACCAAATGAAAACAATTTTCACTGAATCCATGTCCTTCATTGTAGCTGTGTTTTGTGATTTAACTGTGCAGCAACACAGCCAGACAATTTGACAGCTCCTATGAGAGGGTAATTGTGTAAATTAACTGTGGAGTTAGGGTGGCAGTTGGTTGAAAGGTTAGAGTTCAGGTGGGTGATTAGGAGGTAGTGTGCCAATGAATTGAGGTGATTAGAATACCAATGATTGGGGCACAATGTGGATTTGGGAATAGGGTGTAAGGTGAATGATTTTGATAGCATCCTAGGTCAGTGCTCATAGAGAGGGGGTGGGAGGGGGCATTAAGGTCAGCAGAAGAGAGTGGGGATGGCTCAGGTCCAGGCGGGGAATGGGAGATTAAGGGCTGTGGTCTGACAAGTGTGAGCTTTCGGGTGACAGACAGGCCAACAAGATGGTGAGGATTGTGTTGGGTTTAGAAGGTGTTTTTCTGACAAGTCATTGGAGGTAGGGGAAGATAATGTCAGGTATAGCAGGGTGGGGAATAGATTTCGGTCATGTCTGAGGGTGGCTTTCAGGGGTTTGCAGGTATAAAAAGTTTGCGCCAGGGACCTGGGTTCAATTCCAGCCTCGGGTGACTGTCTGTGTGGAGTTTGCACATTCACCCCGTGCCTGCGTGGGTTTCCTTTGGGTGCTCCAGTTTCCTCCCACAGTCCAAGAATGTGCAGGTTAGGTGGATTGGCCATGCTAAATTGCCTGTAGTGTCTAGGGTAGGGGGTGGGTCAGGGTGGAATGTTCTTAGGAGGGTTGGTGTGGACTTGATGGGCTGAATGGCCTGCTTCCACACTGTAGGGACTTCAAGATTCTATGATTCTATATGGAACTGCAGGGTTCTTAGGTGATTTGGGGTGTCAGTTTAAGGGTTAGAGTAGGTTTTTTTAATCCTCTAACACTTCTTGAGTAACAATTAAGATTAACTGAGGCAAAACCCTTCGAGGTTTCTGACTATGTGGAGCTTTTTCAGGGGATTCCAGATGTAGGGGAACTGTCCATCAGAAGTTTCAAGTCCCAGTACAATTACCATGGATTCCACACAGAGATTCAGAATTGTCCCGAAAGAAACTCCAGTCTGTACTGCTCCAGCGACTCCCTGGCCATCAGAGTATCTGGGGCCATGAGCTTCATTTGTAATAACACTGATGCCGCAGGGCAAATGTCAGCCTGTCATTTGAAGCCTTGACCAATATAGATGCTGATGCCACAAATCATTTGCCACCAGAGGTATGTGAGGCTGACTGATTTCCTCCTCTGCTGCATCATTCCACGTTTCGCCCGTTTCAGGCATGAAACAATTATTAATTGTAAAATTCTAATTTTAAAATTGGCATAACAGCTTTCAAGATGACTGAAAAAACATCATGAGACTTTGGCAATATCAGCTCCAGACAGACCCGAAATTCAATCAAATACCTCATTAAAATATGGACAATCACAGTTAATTGTGAAATTCACATCTCTTGTTAAGGGATGAACTGTCTGCCTGCTTGTCTTTTTGCTTCGCCTGGACCAGCCAGAAATTAACACTCAATGGCTTGGATTTTACAGTGGTTAGACAGTCATTAATTTTGTGTAGATATGAGTTGTGCACAGGGACACTGTGGAATCTCCATCATAGCAGACGCTGAAATAATTGCCTGGAAACCTCTGATAATCTCCATTTAAAACAAGCGACTGTGGAGAGTTCTGATGAATTTAGGTAAAATATTTACTTAGGAGCATAGACCACAAGTATACTTGATGTTATACTGAACTTATATAGGACCTCACCTATATAAGGTGAGGTCACTGTATTGTGTATAGTTCTGGGCACCATATTATAGGAAAATGTGAACACACTGGACTGAGAACAGGCAATTATGAGAATGATTCCAGGTATGAGGCACATCACTTTTGAAGAAAGAATAAATTATGTTTCATTGGAGAGAAGGCTAAGCGGAGATTTGATAGAAGTTTTCAAAATTATAAGGGGTCTGGACAAAGTTGATAAGGAGAAACTGCTCCCAATTGTATAATGATCAAGAAGCAGAGGGCACAGTTTTGAGGATTGAACACAGGATTAGAGATGCCTTGCTGCAGTTATACAGGGCCTTGGTGAGGCCACACCTTGAGTACTGTGTGCAGTTTTTGGTCTCCTATTCTGAGGAAGGATACTCTGGCTATTAAGGGAATCCAGGGAAGGTCCACCTGACCGATTCCTAGGATAGCACGACAGACATATGGAGAAAGACCAGATCAACTGTACTCACTGGAATTTTGAAGAATGAGGAGTTATCTCATAGAAACATATAAAATCCTGATAGGACTGTACAGGATAGATGCGGGAAGAACGTTCCAATGTTGGGTAGTCCAGAACTTGGGTCACAGTCTAAGAATAAGGGATAAAACATTCAGGACTGAGATGAGGATGAATTTCTTCACTCAGAGTTGTGAACCTATGGAAGTCTCTACCAGCGAAAGCTGTTGGGGCTGGTTTGTTAGATATATTCAAGAAGGAGTTAGTCATGGCCCTTGCAGCTAAAGGAATCAAAGGACATGGAAAGAGAGGGAGTGGGATACTGAAATTGCATGATCAGCCATGATCATATGAAATGGTGATGTGGGTTCGAAGGGCCAAATGGTCTACTCCTGCTTCTAATTTCTATGTTTCAAAATGCTTTGCAAAAGAAGCAAAGACAGGGTGAGAATGAGAAAATACCTTTTCACACAGTGAGTCTGGAATGCACTATCAGGAAGTTTGGTGGAGATAAGCTTAATTCAGACATTTAAGGAGATTTTAGACAATTATTTAAAGAGGAACAACGGGAAGAGTTACTGAGGAAAGCCGGAAATTGGTACCAAATTGAAATGCTCAGATAGCCTGTACAAGGACAATGGACTGAATGTCCTACTTACACACTGTAATAGTTCTGTGATTTGCTGCATCTTAAATGATGAATGTCTTTTTTTAACATTGATTCCACAACACTTCACTTAAAAGTAACAGATACATCTACCTGTAGATGATTGAATGTACTAACCATGTTGAAATTAAACCATGTGCTCTTCTTAACTGCCGGCAGTGAAATTATGTTGATTATAGGCCACAGACCTCAATAACAGGCATTGTGTTCAACCTGAAACTCCAGATATATTGTTTCTCACTGTGGTCAAGTTATTTGACCTTTTGGCATATTCACAATAGTGGAAAAATTTCCTTATAGATCCTTCTCATCTTGTGCACCTTCCAAATATAATTAATAACACAAGACCACACTGCCTAAATTCTACATAATGGCTCATTTAAGGCACCCACAGGGAGATTTCCTGCATCAGCTATTCTGTGGTGCCTTTACTTTTGCATTGAATTGGTCTTTAACAAGACCATATTATTTGTACCATTACTTTAAAAGAAATTTCACCAGTGCATGAAATCACTTTTGGCACAGATAAACTCTGTAGCTCTGCAACAAAAATCATTGCTTGGCTCAGTAACTCCTATCCATGATTAAATCCACCTGGAAATCCCCCCAGCCCTCCCCCCTCATTGAATACAAACAGTCAGTTCTCAGCAGAGAGCGTACCTTCATTCCCCTACATCAACGAATTCTGCACACATCTAGATGTCAAACACTTTATCCGCTGCCTCTGCCTCCGCACCTATTTCTTCAAATGGGAGTCCAACACAACCTCTGCAGACCCCTTCTCCCACCTCCAACAAACGCCATTTTCCTGGACACCATCCCATGGCCTCCTACACTCCCTCAACCTCTTTATCTCCAACTCCTGTCACGGCATCAATTGCCTGAATCTCTCTACACCTCGCACCCACTCCGACCTCTCCCCCACGGAATGCACAGCCCTCTGCTCCCTCCACTACAACTGCAACCTCACTATTAAACCTGCTGATGGGGGTGGGGTGCAGTGATAGTAAGGCATACTGACATCTACATCGCTGAGGCCAGGTGCCAACTCTCTGACACCTCATCCTACCGTACCCTCAATTATAACCCCACCCCTGACCACCAAACTATCATCTCCCAGATCATCCATAACCTCATTACCTTAGGAGATCTTCTGTCCACTGTCTCCAACCTGACAGTTTCCTGCTCCACCCACTTCTATTTCCCACCCTAAATCCACAACCCTGATTGCCTCAGTAGACCCATTGTCTCTGCCACACCAAGCTCATCTCCTCCTACCTCGACTCCATTCTTTCTCCTCTGGTCAAGGAACTTCCCACCTATGTTCGGGACAATACCCACGCCCTCCACCTGCTCCAAGACTTTCAATTCTCCGGCTCCCAACACCTCAACTTCACAATGGACCTTCAGTCTCCATAGACCTGTATCCCCCATGAGGCAAACCTAAAAGCACTCCGTTTCTCCCTGTCCCGTAGGCCCAACCAGTCTCCCTCCACCGACACTCTCAGCTGTTTGGCGGAACTTGTCCACACCCTCTTTTAACTCGTCCCATTTCCTACAAACCAAAGGGGCAGCTATGGGCACCCGCATGGCTCCAAGCTATGCCTGCCTCTTTGTAGGATTTTTGAAACAGTCTCTCTTCCGCAGCTACACTGGCACCATCGCTCACCTCGTCCTCCACTATGTCGATGACTGTCTCGGTGCTCCCTCATGCTCCCATGAGGAACTCGAACAGTTCATCCACTTCGCCAACACATTTCACCCTGACCTCAAATTCACCTAGACCATCTCTGACACCTCCCTCCCCTTCCTGGACCTCCCCGTTTCCATCTCCAGCAACCAACGTAGCAACAACATCTATTTCAAACCACTTACTCCCATAGCTACCTTGACTACACATCCTCTCACCCTCCATCTTGCAAAACTGTGATCCCAAACTCGCAATTCCTCCACCTCCACCATATCTGCTCCCGGAATGTGGCATTCCACTTCTAGACATCCCAGATGTCCTCCTACTTCAAGGACCAAAATTTCCCCTCTCCAATGATTCATAATGCCCTCGACCGCATCTCCTGCATTTCCCACACTTCTGCCCTCAAAACATCCCCCCCCAAAAACAATAAGGACAGAGTCGTCCTGATCCTCACATACCACCCCACCAATCTCCAAATCCAACACATTATCATCCATTTTCACCACATGCAATCAGACCCAAACACCAAAGAGATATTTCCTTCCCCACCCCAATCTGCTTTCCATAGGGACCGCTCACTCCGCGATTCCCCTGTCAGCTCCACACTCCACACCAACACCTCCACTACCCCCAGCACCTTTCTCTGCAACTGCAGGAAGTACTACACCTGTCCCTACACCTCCCCTCTCACCTCCAACCAAGGCCCCGAACAATCATTCCAAATCCGGTAAAGATTTACCTGTACGTCTTCTAACCTGGTCGATTACATCCGTTGCTCCCAATGTTTGTACATGTCCAAACAAAGAGATTCAACTATTAATGAGTATTGGTCCTCGGGCTTCATTAGATGAGATGACTTAACTACTAGTGGACCTTAGAAAATTGAAGAGAGGAAGTTTGGAACAGACTTTGGTGGAAAGAATGGCAGTCACCTTTTTGGTTCATCATTGACAGATTCCAAAAAAAGGGGTCATCTTAGACACAACAAACTTTCATTTGCATTATTTGAGTTGCCCAAGATCAATTTTAGGCTCCACTGGGAACACCCAAAAAGGAACCCTCACACATTTACAGCTGTACCTGTACAGATTTGAGATTGATATCCTTTGAGAATTTAGTTTGCCTGAGAAATAAGTGCAACATGTACAGCTTTTACCACGATATCAAAACCTATATGTATTCTCACATACCAAAGTTTTAGAGAAAGCTTTATGCCTTTTTTCACTGAATGCGTTGTATTTGAATATATATAAACACTTGCTGGAGCCCTGTCTCATTCAGACTTCAGTTTAGAATATTAAAAATTTGATGTAATCTTAAGAGAGCAATTTTATCCAAAATGTTTGCTTTTCCACTTCAGCAACTAAGTTCCTTCAACAAACAAAACATTTGTGACTAGTGTGTTGTCTGAGACCTCCATCCAGATGAAAATGCAGATTAGTCATGTTCTCTTTCAAATGCTTGACAATGAACTTTAGTGAATACTTAATGCTAATTCTTGATGTCATGGCAAGTTTGTCTCAGATGTGGTTGTACAAATATTTGGTAGTTGGTTGATAATATACTTCTATAAAAAGTCAAATACACAGAACAATTTTAACCTTACATGCACAGAAAAGAAAAACACGCTGTCATAAAATATTCAGATCTGATATCATTATTGACAAACACTTCTTTGTAGAAGAAAAATGTCAGCCCATTTCCCTTGATTCATTGAATTGACAACCAACTTGATCTGCAGAGCTAAGAGCTGAACTTTGACAAATCATAAGGTTTACTTCTGGAGGTCAGCACACAATCCAATTATTAATATACAATAAATTTAAAGTTCCTTCTCAAAATAAATTAAAATACTATACCATATAAATGTTTAGTGGTGATCTATACATTGAAAAATATTGTTTTTCACACAGAAGGAACATAGACATTTTGAATTCATTAAAAGTATGTTGATAGACATGGAAATGTGTTTAAAGACTACATTTGAAAATAACCGTACAATATCAGCGAGCATTTAGTAATGCATGAGTAATCAAAGACAGTGACTTTTGTAAAAATGAAATGTGTTTGATAAATTCAGTGGAGATTTTTGGTGAAGTGATTAATTGGATAGATGAAAGAAATGCAGTAGACATATGTATGACTTTAATGAAAGCATTCAATAAGGTATCTCATTCATCAAATTAACAAAATGCAGTCATATGGCACAAGAATAAATGTCGAAAGTTCAGCAACAAGTAGAAAACAAATAAAATTATGGCGGAGAAAGTTGGGAAGATATGTTGAGAATGGAAAACTCAGATTCTTGACAGTTAGAAAAGAAAATCCAATTTTTCATTAAGCTTTAAATGGCAAGTTCTGAATCACACTATTAAGGAGTTAACAATTTAATTTCAATTTATTTGCATCTCTTTAATAGTTAAGGTCACCTCGTTTCTGTATAGCTTCCAATTCTCTCATCCCCTGAGAAACTAGACAGCCCCAGTTCCTGACATGAAAGTCATAGTTGTCGCCTGATGGCAGTAAATCACTTGCTTCTCTGAGCCTCCAGACTAGACCTTCACCACAATATCCCTGCATGCTTGTTGGACACTGTCCTCTTCCAACTCTTATCCATACAAGCATAGCCTTGCTAACCACCAGCCTCACACAACATCATACAGCTTTCAGACTAACTCATATACCAGTCCAGCACTTGCAGATTTCAATTTGGAGCTCAGACACTTTTGACTTTCATACCTTTGCTAGGTTGATTTGCACACATGTTTACACATTTGTCTTATGCCTCTAGACAGGATTTACCTTATGCCTGCTTACTTTCTTAGCACTCACTCACTTTGTGTTTACTTGCAGACTGCAGCCTCTGTATCTCTGTTGCTGTATGACACTGTGCTATGTCGATGTCACGTCTATACCATGTGCCAGCATCGTACATGGCAACACCGTACTTATGCTTCAACTAAATAGTCATGTATGAAAGTGAAAAGTAGTCCTTAGTGGGTTCAAAGTGAACTAAGGTCAGTCAGAGGGTGCTGCCACAGACAAAAGGCCCAGACAATTACAGTTCATGGAGTTGACTACAGTCAGTCAAACACGTGGTCTTAACAGAGTCCATGGATCCATGACCTTGCAGTCTGGGAATCCAGCCATGATCAATCCTACAGGTCAAGTGTAACCAGTCTGAAGATTACAGATATGTCAGTTAACATGCTTTAGAGGTACCAGTTCAGGGGTTAGGACATTCTCAGCACAGTCCTGGCGATTACTGGGGGTTGTCCGTGGAGTCCCAGGGAATGTGAGAAGTCAAATCAGTGGTAGGGATTCATTGCATTGGGTCACTGGGTGGATAATGATAGTAAAGGGTACATTTCGTGACAGAATGGTCAGATCACAGAGCTTAGGAGGAGCAGGGAAACTGTGGGGTGAGGGGGGGAAATGGAGGAGTTTTGCAATTGACAATAATTCTGGCCTCAATTGAGGCAGGAGTATGCCAATAAGGGCACAGTATTTTGAAAAGCCGTGTGCACTGGGTTAATTGAGGGCATTAATAGTTATATAAAGGTAATGGGTGGAAACGGAAGGAATGGTGAAAGGCCAACAGGGATGTATAAGACTGTCACTAAAAGGAAAGAAATGAATGATAGAGGGAACGGATGGATCATCAAATCTTTGGTAGAACCTTCAATCAAAAAGAGAGGATAAATAGTTTAAAGCCTGTCATTTTCAATCCAAAGTCAACAGCATAATAATGAGACAAAATGGTTGAAAGTGCATGCAGAGCATGTTTCTCCTATTTTCTTCAGGACAGGAATAAATTTTCTTTGAATTGGAGGCCCAGTTCAGGGCAATTGTATTAACTATACATCCACAGATTCAGGGATATCACACATCTGGGATTAAATTGCAATTCATTGACAAGTCATACTTGTTACAAATATGAACACAGAAAATTATGGCATTAAACTGACATGACATTGTTTGCACTAATTGCCTTCTTGTCATTTTGGACAAGTTAGAGTCTGAAGAGATTTTTGTAAGCAAATCTAACCAGGGTTTACCATTTCTGAATCACATTCCATACCTGATACTGGGAGACAAGACTTTGGAGCAGTCACCTTTGCACATAAAACTGTAACCATGCAAGGAACTGGTCTGTGATGTTCCAAGGTGGGTTCTTTTTGAGAGGTTAGGGGGTGGGGGTTACTATGACAGTAGATCAATGCCAAAAACATATTCCCTCAGTGTAGAATAAACAATTTGGTTCCACAAAAGACCCTCAGAGCTCCTTATTGAATTATGTGAAGCCTCCCTGACCACAGCAGCAGGACAAAACATTGAGACTGAGATGCAGACTCGGAAGAAGTACAACTAAGAGCACTATCCTATATATAACTTTGCCCACACATCTCTCATGTCCACACAGTTGGTGCATTCCTTCTTTCTTTGCTGCACTATCCAGGACAAAAGTGGCACACTTGTTAGACTCCACAATCACAAACAAACAATCACTGCCCCCACCACCATCACTCAAAGAAGGAGCATATACCATCTGCAAGTTGCACTGCAGAAATTCACCAAGGCTTTTTAACACTTTCCAAACACATGGCCACTACCATGTAGAAGGACAATGGCAGCAGATACATGGGAAAACCACTATCTGCAAGTTCCCCTCCATTCTGACATTGAAATACATTCCCTCAATGTTGATGGATCAAAATCCTGAAACTCCCTTCCTAACAGTATTTTGGGTGCACCTACAGCAAATGGAGCACAAAAATTCAAGAAGGCAGCTCATTATCATCTTCTCGAGGGAAACGCAGGAAGAACAATGCAAGCTGGCCTTACCAGCAATACCCATATCGTGTGAATGCATCTTTTAAAAAAAAATTCAACCTCTGAAAGTGCAAGCAGATAAAGATACAAAAAAAAAATGACCAGCAACATTTGAGGTTTTATAAACAGGGTTTCGGTGTAAAAGGTCTAAATAAAAATGATAAGTTCGTAGAAAATACTGGTTAGTTCCAATATTAAGTGCAGTTTTACATAACAGTTTATGGAAATGACTTTGGAACCATGGAAAACCTGCTCAATAAATCCACCAGCATGATGCCATGGCTGAAAAACTGCAGTTATGAGGAGACAATTATTTTCAGGCAAGGAGCAGAAAAGGCAGTTCCATAGATTTTAAAATTATGAAGTGTAGAGCAAATGGAGAAAGATTACTTTTTCTGGTTGGAAAATCAGTAACAAGGGGTTATCAACTTAAAATTGTTACGCAAAGAATACGGAGAGTAATTAGGAAAAATGTCATTATACAGAGAATTGTTGGTGCGTGAAATACTTTACCACATGGAATCGTTGCACTAGCGGTCATTTAATCTTTTGAGAGAAATTTAGATAAATATTTCAAACAAAGGGAGATACTCCTAGCAATGAGGAAGAGAACAGGTTTAATTTTGGATTGTGCTTGCAATAAACTGACACAGAAGGATTGGAAAAATAGGTTCTTCTTTGTTGTTGGCTTCGATAGCTCTAATCGTCTTTGCCAAAAAAAACTGATGTTTCTACCCCAATATCAACTTTAAAAGAAAATATTATGTTTTATATTTCTTGAGGCAGCAATTAACACCCAATGGTATACAAGGCACCTTGTCATTCAAAAAAATGTTTAGCAAACTACAGTTTAACAGTAAAAATAAGTACTCCTTGATAAAGAAGGTTGAAGATACAATTTTCTTTCTAAAACTAAACTTTAAACAGGTCAACAGGCATTTAGGATGCCTACCTGACGAGAAAGGCCAGAACAATGAACAATACTTATGAGAGGATTACCCACTATTGACTGAAGACTAGCTGTAGACTGATGAAGTCCAAGTAGCAGTCCTTGTTTGTTTTCAAAGATAAATCCTGAGATTGGGGCCCATCCTTTGATCAGGTAACATCTTTACATCCCTGAAGAGACCCAAACGCAGCAATTAAAGGCTCCATTTTCATAATCATCTCAGATCAGTAGTTATTCATGGACTATCAATCGCCCAGAAAATTAAAAAAAAAATACTTCCCATTGGTTAACCATCACTTATATTGACTCAATGATAGCTTTCTGACTCAATGGCAGTGGTCAGACTCCCTCGTCCAGAAATTTAACGCATGATCCAGATTGACACCGCAGTACTTTAGTGCATAACTAGGCAGTACTACATTGTCAAACATGCTTTTTGGTTGAGACGTTAAGGCAGGGGCTATCCGCCCTCTCAGGTAAATGTACATGATTGATCTTCTGTTTACTATCAGAAGTTAATAAAAAATACGTTTCACTTTTTATTAGCTCAACTTAGTGAATGTTCAAATATAATGTCAAAAATTGTTTAGATTCATAGATGTCTACAATACAGAAAAAGGCCATTTGGCCTATCAAGTCTGTGCCAATAAAAATTAGCACTAAACTGTCGTGGTCTAATTTTACATTACGTTTAATAGTGCATAAATCAACATGAAGTGCAGAAAGATTGTCATTGTATTTGGAAGTGTTTCACTGGCTTATCATAGTCACGTGACTTCTATCTCTGCTGTGAATACTTTCACTTTACAATTGGCAGAAATAAAAATTACATGACATATGGTATCAGATGTATGAAGCTGGAATTAAATGAATTTTAAGATGATAAAAGAGCCAGCTAACGTTAAAAAAAAGGAAGAATTAAATTAAAAATGACAGCAGCCTGCGACTTTGATGTACTCTGAGTCAAAATGGCTGAGAATTTTCCACTCCCTGCTGTATTGGAAATAAAAAAGAGAGATGACACAAAATTAGAATTTTTCCCACTCTCCAGGTCTGGAATGTCTTCTTGATGAGTATCATCTCAAAGTAGATGAAAGCATGAGACTAATTCAACATCTACTGAGGAGAGTTCCAACTGTCTTCAGGTACAGCCTGAAATACAACATAGGGGAACCAGCAGCTTTACTGACTCAGGAGCTCTTTAAATAAAGAAAAGTAAGAACAAGTGTGCATTCTTTGAGGTCTAGCAGCTGATGATAAGCCAGTGAAGAGGAAGTCCTCACAGAAATAGCAGAAGCAAAAACAGGATTAAAAATATGGAATATGAAGGAACAGGTGTAATTAAAGAAACCTGAAGTCAAGTACACACATTATGTTCTAACTGGGAAAAGACTTTGCCTGAATCCTAACAGGGCAAAAGCAAAGATACAGTGCCTAACACATGTAAAAACAATGCAATGATTTGTGAAGTATAAAGCAAGTTCTTGCCTAATCTGCATCAAAATGTGAACACCTATACAAGCTCACTGCTAAGAACGTGCAGAGGATATGGGGCACAAACTAGAAGCAGGTTTCACTCAAATCAGAAAGACAACAGCACCTACTCAACATTCTCTGGAAGCTATTAAACCAGCAAAGACACTGAAACTGAAAGACAAGAATTTTGCTGCCATAAAGCATTTACCACAGGAATGCTACTCCCCTAGGGAAAGAACATCAAACAAGGAATAAGCTGATACCAGACAAACTGAAACTGAAACTGATTTGCCACATATTATTATTGAAAGATATGCAAGCACGAGTAATAAGGGACAAAATGCATGTGTGAAGACTGATGAAAGCGGGACAGACTGGAATTATTAAAGATAACAAGGTGTAGAGCTGGATGAACACAGCAAGCCAAGCAGAAAATGAAGAAGGGTCTAGGCCCGAAACGTCAGCCTTCCTGCTCCTCTGATGCTGCTTGGCCTGCTGTGTTCATCCAGCTCTATACCTTGTTATCTCAGATTCTCCAGCATCTGCAGTTCCTACTATCTCTGGAATTATTACAGTTTTGTTCATAAGTGAATTCTTGTTGAGAATCAATGTTGGTTAACTCAATTAACCTGCAGATGAAAAACAATGGCACACACAATATTCTATTATGGTGTTTGTTTTCTTTTAAATGAAAATTAAGATTTTAGAGAATGACATTTCTGCACAGTAGTCATGAGATGCCTGCACTACAAGTGCTCTCATTTGAGAATCAGCAGCCATTAAATCAAATTACATGAAAAGATTACCATGAAGCTCAAAACTTCAAAGAAATTTTTCTTGCATATGCTATTTTTGTGACATTATTGTACAGTTGAAAAGCTTGTTGTAAGAAGGGTCCAAATTTATCATGTTAACTTTAAAACATGGTAAAGGATTATGACAGAAAATCCTCTTCTCTCAAGAGAGCTGAAACATTTACCCAAATTTATTTCTAACAGTCTTTTGTGATCTGACCAGGAAGAACACATCAATTTCTTCGACTTTCACCACCAACAATATGGGCCAATCCGTACTTTCTAAACATTAGCTTTAGGTGAATACTGTAATAACTTTCTTATTGGCAGCAATCATCAGCACTAAGAGTTAAAAAGCTCTAAAGTGAGCAAGTAATCAAAACAGTGTTTATCTCATGTTTATTTATATGTAATATACACACATACAATGTATTTATTGGACTGAGGAATGGCAGCACATTCACCCAAACATGATCAGTCTTTCAAATTAATCCAACCATGCAACAATCAGATTTAAATTGCTCAATTGCAGCCAAGCCTATGTCAAGTGTTACACATCACACTTCAGACTTGAGCATTTAACAGACTAACTCATGCATTCATGCTAAACCAAAAAAACGTCACCATGACAAGTGTGGCATGCAGAATTTTTGATTTGAAGAGGAAGTAGGCCAAGGTGCTCGTGAGGATTCAGCTACCATCACCTTAATAAACTAACTCTGTTTCGATTTGCAATTTGTCAGCATGCTCAGATCAAAGCCTGACTAGACAGTTGTTCAGATTTGTTTTGTAAACCTCAAATTTCTATCTTAGTCTCAAATACACACACACACACACACACACACACACACACACACACACACACACAAAGAATCCTGAGCAAATTAAATGGATGCATTGAATCAAACAAGTAACTCATTTATAGTGGCAATTAAAACATCAAATCAGGCAATTTGGCTGTATTTTGCTGTTCCAGATGGAGTTAATTTAGACCATTCATAATAACCAAAATCATTTATTCTGATTTTTTATAAAGCCAGAACTCACAACAACATAGACACTGGCAGAGTGCCTTTATGAATCTGTGATAACAATTATATGATCATTCCTACAGCCAGCTCAGATACTCCATTCCACCACTTATTGTGGGTAGTGCAAATAAGAAAAAAGAGCAATACTTTGAGGTTGTATAATTAACCACTGCTTTGAACTGCATTGGCAAGATCATTTTTCATTCAATTATCAATCTCAGCCATGTTACCAGAGGAAGGCACTGAACAAAATGCTGTAGTTTACCCAACATAGAGGGAAACTTGGAAAGATGGACATTTGTTTTTATGCAATCCAAACTCAATGGTGGCAATAGGCTCAGAAGCACATCAAAAACTAAGGCCAACCAGAAAGCTTTACATTCCAAAAGTGGAAACATAAACTGCAACGACAATATTTAAATCAACAATATGTGCACATTTTGTTGACCTTTGTACTTCCCTTCTTTTTTAAAAAAATTTCATCATTGGACTACACTAAATGGAGCCACCTGGCAAGAACCAATGAAACCGCAAAGGTAAATCAGGACCCTCTTGTGGTGCAGAGGTAGTATCCCTGCCCCCTGGACCAGAGAGGTTTGAGGTCAAGCCCCACCTGCTCCAGAGGTGTATAATAACATCTCTGAACAGGTCAATTAGGAAAAATAGTTCAGTAAAAGACAGGTAAATTGAACATATGCATTTGGCCCAAAAGAACAAACTCAATTTTCTGTATTGATATCACCAAACATTTTCCTGTTCCTTTTGGTGAAACTGATTTACAGCAAAAATATGAGCTGAGATAGAATAAGATGATGCTAGCCAAACATGGAATCTGTTTCTCCATCCTAAGCATTTTAAAATCCAAAGGAACAATTCCCCTTTTCCTTTTAAAAGTTAATTCAACTTCTGAGCATAACCAATCACAGAACTTACTAGCCATCAGGCCACATCATATTCCACAAAAATAATGTTATCTCTACACTCTATCACTTGTTATCAAAACCCACCTGGTTCATTAATGTAATTTTGGGAAATCTGCCATCCTTACCTGCTCTGGCCTACATGTGACTCCAGACCCATGGCAATGTGGTTGACTTTCGACTGCCCTCTC
>NC_063344.1:36200493-36210007 GCF_021869965.1 Rhincodon typus
GATGTGGGTCATGGATAAAGTCAGTTATAACTGATTGACTTTAGTGAAGCTTCTCCAGGAAAGAATGTACTTTTTTCATTGACTTCAGGATCTGTCCATTAACAACAATGTGGCAGTTTATTTAAGAAACATAAATCATGTTAAACATTTGTGCTTTTTAAATGTATAATCATATATAGCTCTTGTCCTTCAGCCAAGAGACTTTGTAAATGTATTGTATCGGGGCAGTGTGACACAATGGTAATGTCACTGAACTATTAATCCAGAGCCTCAGGCTAACATGGGGACATGAGTGATGGTGAATGCCATTTCATGGTAGATGGTGACATTTGAATTCAATAAAAAAAATTTGGAATTAGAAAATTGAAAGTAAGTTAATGGGTCTCCATGCAGTCACTGTCACTTGTTATCAAAACCCACCTCGTTCATTAATGTCATTTTGGGAAATCTGCCATTCTTACCTGCTCTGGCCTACATGTGACTCCAGACCCATGGCAATGTGGTTGACTTTCGACTGCCCTCTCTACAATTAGAGATGGGCTGTTGACCTAGCTAGTGACACTCACATCCAATGAGTAATTAAGAAGATTATGCCAAGTTCCTTCTACGAAATTCTGGGCAGATCTCAGGTTCAGCAGTGCAGAAAATCAAGGATACATTCCTTTTCCCCTTTCAACCTTCTATTAGACCTTCTTCCAATATTGTTCAAGAATGTGTAAATTAACTGCATATACTATTTTATTTCCCACTGTTTTGGCCTGTTTGTCAAAGGCTGCTACCACAGCAAGTGGGAGCTCTTAATATTTTACTTCAGTAAGTCTCCAAAACAAATCAGAGAGTAATTGGTTCTAAAGGTCAGTGCACCATAATTAAAAATTTTAAAAATGCATTTTACTAACAGAGATATTTTTAGAACATTGGAATGCAATATTTTAATCAAACTCAAATTGTGCTAATCTATGGAGCAAGAGAACTTTTGTTTGTCTACTGATGGCGGATAATAGTTAAAAACAAAAAAAATGTCATGGTGATTTGGTGATGGGGAGAAAATAAAACTTGCCGTTTTGCATGAGAGCACTTGTGGATATAAGAAACAAAAACTCCATAAAAAAAACACTTGTCTCCTGCCTAACTTAGAAATCCAGGAATGGAGGCACACCAATTCTGAATTGGAAGGGTCAAAAGACCAACTCTAATCCAAAGGAAAATGAAACTGTGCCATTTCATAAAATAAGATTTTTTTAAAAAGTCAAAACATTTAAGTTCCATACATACCTTCCAGAGAATGTACCAATTGTCAAAGGAGCAACAGTTGTACTGAGTAATTTTTTCAGGGTAATGAGCATTTAAACATAAATAGAACACAAAAAGGAACAATAACATCAAAGCTAGTCAATTTAAATATTCTACTGAAGAATTCAGGTTATGACTCTAAGAAATGTTTGAAACATAAAGTTTCATATCTGCAGTTATTAAAAGCTAAGTGTAACACAGGGAGAATTAGATTTTGAGGCTGCTAAATTCAGAAGTAAAACCATTTTACGTTAAAACTCTTCCTTCTCCAAATTCATAATTTTCACCTCCATTCAGATTATCTGAAATCCAGCCACGTCACTGAAAATTAAGTCTTTTGAGAGATTGACACCTAATGAGCTCTTAATGACATAAATTTGCTATTTAATACGAGCAGGCTTGTTCAGAGCCCACACCCTCTCCACCTTTAGAAAAATGGCAGAGAAAGGAAAATGGAGACGGGATTGTCACATTTGGGCGGCACGGTGGCTCAGTGGTTAGCACTGCTGCCTCACAGCACCAGGGACGCGGGTTCGATTCCAGGCTTGGGCAACTGGCTGTGTGGAGTTTGCGCATTCTCCCCATGTCTGCGTGGGTTTCCTCCAGGTGCTCTGGTTTTCTCCAACAGTCCAAAGATGTGCAGGTTAGGCAAATTGGCTATGCTAGATTGCCCATAGGGATGTGTAGATTAGGTGGGTTATAGGGGGATGAGTCTGGGTGGGATGCTTTGTAGGTCAGTGTGGACTTGTTGGGCCGAAGGACCTGTTTCCACAGTGTAGGGATTTTTTAAAAAATTCTTAGCAGCTACTTTGTCTGTTGACCCATCTCCATGTTCTTCCAAATTGGGATAGAAAAGTTCCTCCCTTACTGTTTTCAATAGAGAAACAGTGCCTGTACAAAGAAAAAAAAGTTCTAATTTTAATAGAATATAATTTGTCTGCCTGGTATTTCTAACCTTGAGGATTCTTACTTTGTTTCAGTCTATGAATAAATGCCTGAGTTTCTCATGGTGGTAGCCATTATTGTGGGAGTGTGTGAATCATTTGACTGCTATGCTGCAATAGGAGATTCCTTGTGTGAAATTGTCACCATCACAGGACAACGAAATCTTGGGACAAATCTCCTACAAACTATAGCTCTTATGTTTCTTCATTGGTGACCTGGCATTGTATTCTTTCTCATGCATGCAGACATCAGAGAAAAGAGGCACAAGGGGCCACTCTGAGAAACAGACCTGCTCACTGCACGATACCTGTTAAGCAACTGTATTGAGCAATAGCTCAACATAGCCAATGGCCTACATGAAAGTAGACTGGAAGATCCCAAAGTGATCAGTGAAGCCTTGTGTGGCCCTTGCCTACTGCCTGATTCTGCTTTTTGAGGCAGGGAGAGGCAGCTGTAAGAATAATGGGAGATGGATTCTAGTGGGAATATTCATCAAAGACATCAAGTTAGTCCTTAAGTCTTTTAACTCCTCATCCATGCAACCATCTGTCCTGGAGTTAATGATACCTGAATGTAGTTTGTTGCACTGCGTTCATTCGACTGATTTGAAGTGCATTAACATTTACCCTACCAACATCTCTTTAGAGTCTAAACATGCTATTCAGTGAATTAATTAATCCTTTCTTGCCAATTATCAAAGGAGTCAGACAACATTATTATTAATCTCAGAATGTGCACTGAATCTACACATAATTCATAAGGTACATTTAATTGGCAAAACAAAATATAACCTAATGAAGCCGGGTTGCTTATGTCACTATAATTCAGATTGGATGGAGATCAGATAACTCATTTGGTTAGACTGTTGTAGATAATGATGCCAATGGTGCAGACTCATTCCTTGCACTGGCCATGTTAGTTCAAGGAGAGATGTCTCCTTGTTATGTCCCATGCATGGTGTGGAGTTGTGTCTCTCTATCTCTCTCTCTCCCTCCAACATTGAGAGATATCTATGGTCTCTCATGGACCATGGCTAATCACCAATTCTGACTGAAATTGTAGCGTGAAGTGCTTGGAGGATTTGATTAATTGTTTTTCTCAATAAGACATAGACAAATTAGGCCCTGTGGGCCCACATCCGGCTAGTAGGTGCTTCTAATCCAGCCTGCAGCTGTAGTGTCATTGGACACAGCGTGCACTAAAATGGCATGCATAACTGATCCTGACACCTGGCTGATCAGTGTCAACAGCTGTGAAAACAAAATACTGATCTACAGAGCCTCAGGAAAAGTGCTTCAAGGCAAGAGAAGTAATTCCAGGTGAGTTGCACTTGACCAATGATCAGTGGCTAAAGAAGACTCTTCTCAGGAAATCTGGTGGCTATGTGAAACAATGAACACGCATGGAGATGCAGTGTAAAAAGCACAAGGTAAATGTACATGTAAGGTTCTGTATTATGTTACTATAGTTTAGTTTTGACTATTGGTTTTGTGAGTATTGAACCCGTGATTTCAAAACTGCAACTCGTTTCACACTTAATTTTCACACACTATTAAAACCTATCCAGTCTCCTCAAATCTTGTGTACCCCACTTTTCTCATTCTTTCTCTGGATGGGCTGATTCTTGCTGAGGTCTGGTGCCATGGATGCTGGCAGACTGGTATGTGATATTAGGATCTGAATAGTATCTTTTCGCTAGAATGATTATATGTCTGCAATCTATTTAGGAATCATGCATTTGTGGGTAGATTCTGCTAACTTTTTACATAATAAGTTCTTATAGCCATATGTATAATGATACCAGGGATGTGAAATTTAAAATACAATGAAAGAAGTTGATTCTCTTCTCATTAAAACAAAATAAATGTAATTTGAATAGAGCTGTTTTAAAATTATGGTGGACATTGATCAGTAAATAAGGAAAGACTATTTCCGATGGCAGAAGGGTTGGTAAGTAAAGTACATGATTTTAAGGTAATCAGAGGGTACCAGGTTTGTACAGCCAGCAAAAACAGTATCTACAAATTGGCTGGGGATAAAGGTATGAAATATTGAAAAATAAATGTCGTTATCTACACTGAGTTCCATGATATGGATGACCAAAAGTTGCCACAAACAAACTCGGTTTAATGTTTTAAGATGCCAATCTGTGATGAGTTGTTTATGCACTTCCAAAAATAAGAGTTAAAATAGCATCTTCTGCTCCTGCCAGAGGTGCAGCTAAGGTTTAGATATTCAGAATGCCAATGAATGTAATGGAAATTTCATATTGTGTGATTTTAGGCTCAAGCTTTGTGTTTTGAAACTTAGGAGCCTGTCCCCGAACAGGTGTGAGACAGATTACAAAAAGAACTACTTTTAAAATGGGCTACGAGATTATTAAATCTCAGTTCCAGAATGAGAGATGGAGAAGGATACAGAGTTTTGTACTCCACACAAGATGTGGAGTAGGTTATCGGATGGCTTTCACACCCTGCCACAAGACTCATTCCCCCTTCCCCATTGAACCAGGAAGAAAAGTTGGAGGCAAGGAGGCCAGACCCTGAACAGGCTTTCCCTGTAGCAAAACATGCTGCTAGGCTCTGTTAGTGTCGTGGGTGACTTCTGCTCGTCCATGCAGGAAATCCGAACTTCTGGAGCTGGATTGGCTGGCAACACCAGAGCTCAGACTGAGTGCCAGCTGGGCTACATGTAGGCCCATGAAGGAGACTAGATTTTAAACCCTGGATCCAAAAATTTGGTGGTGTGGGCAAGTGTTACCCAAGGAAGGGAGAAACTAAGTTTGATGACTTTGCAAGCTGGTTGGAAAGAAACTACTTACCTTCTGGCATGGTGCCCCCGATGGGCAAAATGCACTCTCCAAAGATACTATCCATTTTCTTTCCACTATTATAAAAATGTAATAAAGAAAGGTCTCCCAGACTGACCCATCTGCCCAAACCAACCATATTATGGCATAGAAAGGATAATATAAGTTTGTTAACAATCATATGAACAAACAAAGTAGGAACAGGCATTAAACTATTCAGCCCCTAAAGTCAGCTTCACCATTCACAATTGTGGCTGCTTTGTTTATCTTTTGAATTTCACATTTCCATTTTTCCAATATAACACTAGATTCCCTTTCTAACAAGAATCTATCTAACTTTGTCTTACAAAATCTGATGGAACTACTTCCATTGCCCTCTGATGTACAGAGTTCCAAAGTTGCACAACCCTCATAGAGAAAAATAAATCTCTTGATTGCTGTCTGGAAATGGTAATTCCAAATTTTAAACAGCGATCCCCAGTTCTGGACTGACCCAGAAGATAGACATCTTTTTCACTTCCTTGTCAGCACCATTCAGAATCTTCCATACTTTAATTAAGTCACCCCTCAGTCTTCTAAACTCCAACAGAAACAAGCCATGCCTGTCCAACCTTTCCTTCTATAAGAAACTACTTGTTCCACTTAGCAATCCAGTAAACCTGTTCCAACCATCTCCAACGCATTTGTCCTTCTTCAACAAAAAGATCAAAACTGCACATGGTGTTATAAATGTGGTCTTATCAATGCCCTATATGACAGAAGCATAACAAAGGAGAACATCCCATTAGCTGCCATGATTATACGCTGTACTTGCACTTTTAACATTTTGTGACTGTTGCTTCAGAACAGCTAAATCCTTCGGGACCTTGGATTTCTGCAGGCATTCTCCATTTAAATAGTACTCTTCATCTTTTATTTTTCTTCCCAAAGTGAGCAACTTCATACTTTCTACAATTATATTCCACCTGTCAGATTTCTACTCTCACACTCAACCTTTGATTTTGATTTGATTTATTTATTGTCACCTGTACCTAAGTACAGTGAAAAGCTTTTTTTTTCCACAAGCAGTACAGGCAGATCAGAGTAAGCAAAGATATATAGATCATAGGGTGAAAACAAAACTTAGACAGAGGCATACAGGTTACACTGCACAGGATGTGTGCTCGGCAAGTTCAACATTAGCAAGATCAGCATTATTTGAACCTGTCTGTAACCAATTACAAGTTTCTTATATCTTCTTCTCAACATAGTTTCCTACCTCTCTCGGTGTGGTCTATGAAATATACAATGCCTTTTGCTCTCTTCATTTCAGTTATTGATTAAATGGTAAAATTTGAAGCCCCAGCACAGAACCCTGCAGGGCTCACATCCTGCCAATCAGAAAAAGATCCAGTTCTGAGGAAGAGTCACCAGACCCAAAACATAACTTTGATTCTTTTCTTCACAGATGCTGCCAGACCTGCCGAGCATTGGCAGCAACTTCTGTTTTTGTTCCTGATTAACAGCATCTGCAGTTCTTTTGGTTTCCATTTATGTATGGCTGTCTGAAAGAATCATAGAATCCCTACAGTTTAGAAACAGGCCCTTTGGCCCAACAAGTCCACACCGACCCATCCCCCTATAACCTACCTAATCTCCACATCCCTGAACACTATGGGCAATTTAGCATGACTAATCCACCTAGCCTGCACATTTTTGGACAGTGGGAGGAATCCAGAGCACCCAGAGGAAACGCATGCAGACACAGGGAGAATATGCAAACTCCACACAGACAGTTGTCCAAGGGTGGAATCGAACCTGGGTCCCTGGCGCTGTGAGGCAGCAGTGCTAACCATTGAGCCACTGTGTCACCCAAAAAAACAGAAAGAAATCTTCTTTCCATGTTAGTATGTCTATGTTAGCCCCGTCACTGTGAGCTTTTATTTTCCAAGATAATCCTTGATTTGTCACCTTTATCAAATGCCTTCTGGAAATCCAAATATAGCATGTCTACTGGCTCCCCTTTAACCATAGTGAGATTTCCCATTGACAAAATCATGCTGATTGTTCCCAATCACCCTGACTTTTTTTGTTGATGTTTAATTGTGTAGCAATTTGTTACTGATCGATTCTAACACCACCCTCAGGAACAGACATCAAGGTAACTTTATTCCTTTATTCCTGCTTCTTTTCTGAATGGGGATGCTACATTTGTTACTTTCGACTTTAATGGAACACTTTCCTTATCATGAGAATTTTGCAAAATTAGCACCTATGCAGCTAATAGCTTGTTAGCAGCATATTTTTTGATGACTGGATAAAGTCCATCGTGACCCAAAGATCTTGTCAACCCACAGCTCCATCATTTTTATAGTACCACTTTGATCATCATTGTAATTTCATAAAGTTCCTTACCACCTTCCAGCTCCTAATTTACAATGATTACTGATTTTTTTGTATCCTCTACAGTGAAAGTAGAAGCAAAATATTTCATTTGCCATTTCCTTATTATCCAGTATTAACTCTCCATTTTCAATCTCTAGAGAACCAACAGTCATTTCACTTACTCTTTTCCCTTTTAAATACTTGTAGAAACACTTGCTATTCATGTTTCTACATTCCTAGCTAGCTTCCACTCCTGTTGTAATTTCTTCCTCCTGATTAACATTTCAGTCATCCTCTGGGGTTCTTTATATTCTCACCAATTATCTGAAAATGACACTCATCTTTGTACAATGTACTTATTCCTTAAGTTTAATGCTTTCCCACTTCTTTCATTAAACACAGGTGGTGGATTCTCCATTTTGGAATAAGTACACTCCTACAATAAAGAAAAGTTAAATATTCAGAAATATACCCCAATTGAATAACAATACCATAGAGGTGGAATTCCCCGAGTGTATATGGAATAATTTTCTGGATAAATATGATGATGAACCAACTAGAGATCAGGCGATCCTGGATTGGGCATTGTGTAATGAACAATTGGCTATTTAGTAGCGCAAGACTCATTGGGGATGAGAAACCATAAAATGATGGTGTTCCTCATCAAGATGAAAAGAGATGAAGTTGATTCTGAGACTGAATCTAAATAGAGGAAATTATAATGGTATGAGGTGCAATTGAGCTATGATAAATTACTTTCCTTGTGGTGGATGTGGGCACAATTACAACATATAAAGACATTTGGATAGGTACATTAATAGGAAAAGTTTGAAGGGATAGGGGTCAGGAGCAGGAGGATGGGGCTAGTTTGGGATAATGTTAGGTGTGGACTGGTTGAACTGAAAGGTCTGTTTCCTTGCTGTATAACTCTATGTTGGGGCATGAGATGAATGACTAAAGGTGCTGCTATAGGCTTTTTGGGCATATTGTTGAACAAGAGGTTCAAAACCGTGACCTTCACAAAAACAATAGCTTGCATATATATTGCACATTTAATATTGTTGAAGTCCCAAAGAATTGCATGTTGATGATGCTGTACCTGTTTGATTGATGGTTGTGGCTAGCACAAAGATGACCATTTTTGAGTTTGAGATTTTCATAAAATTACAGCATGAAAAACCAATCTCCAGTATTAAAATCAAACCAATGGCAAATGTTCTTTTTAAAGTAGGCGTATGTACTTTTATAATACTTGAATTTATTTTTGTATTTCAAAAGAATCTCAATGAGTTCATCACAGGAACTTGCTGGGAGGACATTCTAAACTCAACAGTGCATGGTGTTCAGTTAAGGAATTTTCTAGGATAAGGCAAACAGCCTTATCTGAGTGTAGACATGTAAAAAAAGTTAATCTGCCCTTCAGCAACTGTTTTTTTAAAGAATTAGGAAATCCATTACAATTTGTCAGCTACCACTTTTCAATAGCTCACCAAATCTACTTAATAAGTAAATTAGCCATATGGATTGGATAGATCCAAATGGTTGACTTCAGTTTGATAGTAAGAGTGCTGCAACTTGAGTCAGAGTCCACTGGGATCCTGTTCTTGATTTTTATCCTGCACGCACTGTTCAAAATGGTAATGCATGAACATTGGGTAGAAAAGGGATTGGGCGCAACTGTAAATTATTGAATAATAAGATAGCCAGCCAGTGTTTGCTGTCATACAAATGAACAACATCACTTGAGCAAAATATCCATAAGGTAAAGGCAACAGTACATTAAGCATCACAAATTTCAGGAAGTAGTGACGGGAAGTGAAATCTGTCTTTACCAATTATGTAATATGGTCTCCCAGTGAATCCGTGACTTGCTTTGTATCAGCCATAATTTTTCTTCTTGACTAATCGGAAGCAAGATTATGTAAGTTACAATTTTGCCATGATGCTATTTGTGGAACTGGCAGAGATCAACACCTCCTTCAATGCTTTAAGTGAGCAGGGGAGGGCAGGCGCTTAATATGATTAAAGAAAAACTACCAACATCTTAATCTCGAATCAGAGATAGTAGGAACTGCAGATGCTGGAGAATCCGAGACAACAAGG
>NC_063344.1:36210407-36227817 GCF_021869965.1 Rhincodon typus
CCTTGTTGTCTCGGATTCTCCAGCATCTGCAGTTCCTACTATCTCTGCAGCATGCAATAACATTGCTTCTGTAAAGTGTCCTATAAGAATATAATTGTATAAATTTATGAACAAGTGGACTTCATAAGAATTGAGTAGCTACTTATCAAAAGCAATTTATAAAAACCAAAAGAACTGCAGATGCTGTAAATCAGGAACAAAAACAGAGGTTGCTGGAAAAGCTCAGCAGGTCTGACAGCATTTGTGAAGAAAAAATCAGAGTTAACATTTTGGGTCCAGTGACCCTTCCTCAGAAGCAATTTATAAATTGTATACCATTCAACCCAAATCATGCCATAAAGGTAAATGTATATCTCCTACTCACAAAAATTTTCCATTAATTTTGAGCAGGTTTTTTCAATGCCTGAAATCAGCCAAAACCCATGTAAAAGATGACAGAAGTAACTTGCATTTGAAATTTTATTGTAAATCAAAATTTGGTGATTTTTAACATTGGCTTAAACAATATCAGATTGGAGATTGAATCAAGGTGAATTGAAATACTGAGTAAGCTACATTTCCAGAAATTGTGTACATTTGTGGCAATCGAGGAAGGTCTTCAATCAAACTTATTAAAATCACAAACCCACAGTCAGCATAGCTTAGTTAAATACTTTGAAACATTAAAACTGGTTTACTTTTGATTTTGTTGACTTATGCTTATGAACTCTAACATTCGTCATGTAATCGTTTCTAAAAGTTGTGGGCAAGTAAGTAAAGTTCCCTTAGTGATGTTTCCTTCCACTTTAAGAATTGTAATGGCAGCTCCATCAGTGTGGGTTCCTGAGCATATTTGGGTGCTCTACAATTTCCAGATTTCATCGTAAATCAGGTCGCAGGAAGTCATGGTGTTGCCGTGTCCCTTGATATCAGTGAACGTCTCAGTTATTTCATCGCAATTGAGGAAGGGAAATCTAGACCATTACATATGATTATGCAAATAAGTTTTTGGCAGAAACTTTCCCTTCAAGAAAACAGTAAAATTTCAAGAGCAATTTGCTCTCAGATTCCCAACTGCACTTGAAATAGAAACTCTATCCCAGTGGGTTTATTCCAGTGTACCTATTATAGTTTAGACTTTCTTCAGTGACCACTGGTGTTAGATGAGAATCTCTGTTGCTAAAACTCAGGCCACTTGAAAAGTTATACAACCAAATAATGACATATTGCTTTCAATGCAACATGTATAGCTACACACAGCTCACTATTCGCTCTAAAGCATCAGGAATATATTTCTCAGATTTAAAAGGCAATAGTGATTAGCAGAAAGGAGTTCCTTGAAAAAAACACATTTGGTTGTCATAGAAACATGCTCTGAAATATTTAGCACTGATTTCCACGGCTGAAACAATTTAAGAGAAATATTTTCATCTATGTGCAACATTCGGACAAAAACAACTTTAGTAAAATCAATAATAAGTAATCCTCACCATGTGTACCTTCTGCCAAGCATGCATTTGCAAGACTACCTTCTCTGTGCTGCAAAATGGGAGGAAGTCTCATAAATCCAAGTTCATCATAAAGTAAGAACCTGTGTACCAAGTTAAAGTGGTGATATCCAGAACCAGAATGCGTACAGAGAATCTTTGTTGGCAGCCATTGGAAAGAGCTTGTTTACTTGGAACCTGCAAAAGGACAATTTGAACTAATTATGTTTTCAGGGCATTCTAAAATAACCAAACCATAGAAATGATTTTCATGGTCTGACATTTATGCTTTAAGCACATTTGTGAATTGTAGGTAAATAAAGCAATGGTTGTTTATTACAGGGTAATCCCATTTACATCCTGCATGCAGCATGGTGTTTAATGTCCACGTTCTCTAGGATTTCCTATGTGTGTGAGGGCAGCCACAACACGGTGTAAATGTAATTACTTCAAACTGTTTTCGGCCATGTTTTAAGGTTAGAAAAATAAATCATCTGCCCACAGGCCATAGGGGCCGGTGCCAAAGCTAAAGTCTATCACTGAGTTGTATGCTAGGCTTCAGATGGAAGCAATTAAACTCCAGCTGAGGTATTCTGCTGGGAAAGCGGCTGTCACAAAATCACTCTCAGGAGATGGTTTACTGAAACTCATTCAATCAGTGAGCATTTTATAATCCATTTTTTACTTTTCCTGCAGATAGATGCGGAAAAGTCACATACAAAAAAAAACTTTTAAAATGCCAGATCGTAATATTTCACATGCTGCTTTTTAAAATAGGATCACTCTCTAAAAGTGGCCTCTAACAATATGACTTATTGTCTAACCTGCAGTAACCCTACCAACCACAGTAGAGCTCCACAAGGAAGGTTTGTCATTGCTGTTGGAGATAGTGTCAGAAGAGTAAATTTGCAGTAAATTATATAGAATATACAACACATAAGTTTGGCAAAGCCAGAGTTATGTTCCACACAAATCTCCTCCAATGCTATCTGCCTCACTTCAGCCTTTCTGCAGCCCTTTTTAAATCTGATGATTCAACTTTTATTTAGAGAGTTCCGTTTGAATCCACTCAGTTGCAGTTAAACAGGTTTGCTTCTCTCTGTAACAGAGTTTCTATAGTTATTGTACCAAGATGCTCAGTGAGATACAGATGGAAAAATAAAAGAATGCTTCAGAGTAAGGAGATGGCAAACCAAGTTACTTCAATTCTGATCTACACAAACATTTTGTTGAACAGAGTATCTTTGGGGATCATTTTAACATTTGTTGAATGTGTAAAAGATACCCTATTGCATTAACTAACTGTTATCCTTTCCATTGTCTACCACCCATTTTACAAGATTGGCCAAATGTTAATTTTTTACGCTTACTCTCCAATTCACTTGATTGAGACAATATTGTCAGACAAAGGGATTATTTTCTGTGCAAATGATTACTTTCAACAGCAATGATGAAAATTTCATAGAAAACTTCCAATTTCTGCTTGTGCATTGATATACTCAGATTCACTTCACCTATTTTGATGCGTCCACTGGTTTTAAATATTTCAGACTGCTTGTCTGACATCCAGTATTAGATGAATGAAAGTTTTTGTTTTATCCAATTAAGCATTGGGAAAATTGAAGACAATGTCTCTGGATCCCGTCAAAGATTATTGACTCCATCCTGCTCCCTGGCACCAATGAGTTTGAGCCAGCTGTTTGCAATATTGTTATTCGAACCCAAGATGAGCTTAAACCAAATAGCCACTAAAAATACTTACTTCCACTTCTGCAATATCACAAGACTCTGTTCCTGCCCATCTGCTGCTGAAACCCGTATCCATGCCTTTTATTACCTCTATACATAACTTCATGATTTGGTGGGAAATAAGTTGAATTTATACTGGCGTTTGAAAATGATGGCTTTGGTCATCTTGGTATTATTTAGATGAAGTGTTCATTCATTCATTAATACAGTCTGACAGCATAGAGATGGTTGAGACGTTAAGAAAAGAGGTGGAAAGCAGAGCTGGATATTGTTAACAGCATGTGGAAGCTGGTTTATTTTCTCTGAATGATATCACTGAGAAAAACCAAGTAGATGGATAACATAAAGAAACTAAAACTAGATCCTTGGAGTTGTTGAGATGACAATATGGGGGAAGAACAGGAACTGTAGCTGGAGGCTTTGGGTTAAACTTTTATTTATCTGACCTAATGGGTGCAGAGCATGACCAAAAGACACAGGAATACCAGAAGTGGAAATTCCAGCACCACGCGCATGATGTCATGACTTGTAGCTAATTAAAAATCGTAACTTCCAATCAGGTAGACAGATACTAGTGAAGACCACAGGACCGAGAAAGACTGTGGTGGGATTTGCAATGAGGTCAACTGGGAGAGACTGTGGGAAAGTGGATCACTGATGGTGGGATGGAAATAATCATGACCCTCAATGTGATGGATGATTGGAAGCCTGGTGGTAGGATTGTGATCTTGGAAGGAAAGTTGGAGAGCATTGGGAAGGTGGTAACCAGTCACAAATACTCCTTCGGCAAGTACCTGAAGAGTTTGCTAAACCCATCTATTGCAAAATAATTTTCTTATGCAATTTTGTGCCCCACTAAATTTAGATTCAAGATAGATTGGTCAAGGAGAAGGCAAAGTTGAAGAGAAAATGATCAAGTTAAGAGTTTGTCAAATGTAATTTTTTTTTTCTTATTGATCTGCTGTCTATGTAACATGCGAACTTATTTATTCATGATATGTGGGTGTTGCTCGCTAGGCCAGCATTTATTGCCTATCCCTAATTGTCCAGAGGGTAGTTAAAGTGTCAGCCACATTGCTGTGGGTCTGGGGTAACTTGTAGGCCGGACTAAGTAAGGATGGCAGTTTCCTTCCCTAAAGAACATTAGTGAACCAGATGGGTTTTTCCCCTGACAATCAGCAATGGTTTCATGGTCATCGTCAAACTCTTAATTCCAGATTTTTTTTGAATTCAAATCCCACCATCTGCCACAGTAGGATTCAAACCTAGGTCCCCAAAATATTACCTGGGTCTCTGGATAAACAGTCCAGCGATAACACCACTATGCCATTACCTCCCCATAATCTAATGTGCTAATCTGTTTGCCATTCGATTTGGTGCCAATTCTTGAAGCGATTCTAAACTTTCAGAATTATGCTTTCCATATCTGTGCATAGAACCTTTTCAAAATGGTTTCATTTGGTAAATTTAAATGTTGCTTTATAGAATCAAATACGACTGCCATCAGATCATTTATGGCAATTTTATTCCTGTGTTTAAGATATTTTCATATTGCATTCAATATCATATGATCAGTCTTACAAACGATTATCTGATTTTCAGATTATGATAATAAAATCAATAAAACTTCTTGGTTGCCTTGGTTGTCATCAGGCCAAAAATCAAAATAATAAAGATTTCAATAATGTCACTGTTAGGGTTCTGATATTTCAGATAGTGAAGATTATTTGGCTCCCTTTTTTCTTTATTAATCAATTTTCTTTAAGTCTGCTCCTGATGATTTATCTTGACAACGAAGATAATAAAAGAAAATTGAGTAAATAATTCAAACATTTGTTAAATCATTATTAGAAGTCTTTAATGTGCTGCTCAGTATAGATTTTGTGGAAATAAACCCTTGCCTTCCTTTGAATTTGCTTTGGAGGTGAAGTAATTGATAACTTTTCATGGGAACTCCATTAAGATTTCTCCTCTCAGTTGCTCATGGGCTTTTGCTACTCTTGCTGTTTTTTTTAAAGGCTTGTTTCCCTTACTTTTGGCTATAAAAGGCTTTTTGAAACTTGTTTGTGTGGTTTCTCTGGAGGAGTTTTGTGTTCAGAGATGTTTCCTTTGAAGCAGCTGTTTAGGTCTGTGGCTTTTCAGTCTGTTAGCTGGTATTAAAGCTGCACTGATGGTTTAAATTTTTTAAAGGTTTTTTTGATCCACTCTTCTCCAGATGATCGTGTGTCTGTTTCTTGATATTTATTGTTGCCACAATTTCCTAGTTAGTGAATCACCTATCTACCACCATCTTTTATTGCATGATTTAAGGCCATGCAGAGAGTTTGGTTTTGAGACAAATTGATAGAGGAAAAGCTCTGATCACAAACTGTCTTTAGGCATAGACTCCAAAGTAACACTATTTATTATATATTAAGACTAATACTGCTATCTTCACCTGTTCATATCTTAATCAATCTTTAGTCTGTTCTAACTGCACGCATCATGCTACATAAACTCTGTGATTAGCAGCTCCCTGATGTTAGTTGCAAGGTTGCTGTAGGATCCTGAAGCCCTTTCTCAACATAAATTTGAAAAGTTCTCGATTCCATTAGGACGCGGGGATCTGGCCAAATAGAGTTTATGTTGAAAACCCGAACGTCTATGAGGCATTCAGTCTCACAATTGTTATTAAGGTTCCTTCCTACTTTCTTGAAAGTAACTCATTTTAGTTAAAGTGCAGCTCATGGTATCTACGTTGAATGGATATCAAGAGAATGACTCAAAGGCCTCGCCTGTGCAATGAAAAGGAGGCAGAAGAGGAAGGTGGCATGGCCACTGAATTGATTATTGTCTAAAGGCCAAGAAACACAAGATGTAATAATGGATTAGATTAGAACTTAAACAATGTAAATGAAATCCACCACAAAATTATTCTTAAGTAAATGCAGGTTCTGAGGTATGCAAATATATAGACATAAGACTGATTATAAATATTACTAATTGCTGCATTTCAGAGTAATTCAAGGTGTACAAAGTAATGTGAAATATTTCTAAAAATGAGGTACATAAGTGCACATTGTTCTATTCTAAAAAATATTATACTGAGTCTGAAGGTGGACTATTCTGAGCTACCAAATGCACGTTATAATACTTCTTAACGAATTCTTACCATAGAGACTGCTTTGATGGTGCCTGGAACCAGAGATTGACAGTGTTCTTATGCATACTCATAGTTATTCATGCATATAACAGGAGTGATGGCTGAAACCATGTTAATCAACAATGATCCTTTCACATTGTGTGCAAATTGTGGATCACTGCACTGGGCAGGAACACTGTGAATGTTCATGGAAATGTTTTTCTGACATATTTTGAATAAAAAATAACGAATGGTGCATGTCCAAATTGTCAAGACTCAAAAATAATGAACTGGTGAAGGGATCATTTGAATTCACGAACTCCCTTCTCACTTTTCCAAATTGTTTAACCTAGAATGATTCGGATGTTACAATTGTGTTACTAAAAGCATTGAAGAGACATTTTATAAACAAGATAAAATATGGAGCACAAATAATTGTGAGAGAGAGAGACTGATAAAAGTACACATTAAATTATAAAAACATACAAATATATAAATCAGCAACAGGAGTAGGTAATTCAGCCCCTCAAGCTTGCTCTGCTATTCCATTAAATCATAGCTGATCTGAGTGTAACCTCCAGGCTACATTCCCAACTACTCCTGACAACCTTTCAAGCCTTTGCTGAACAAAAATCTATCAAGCTCTGATTTCAAATATTCAAGGACTCTACTTCCATCACGTTTTCACAAGAGAGTTACAAAGACTCATGACCCTCTAAGGGGGAAAAATATTCACCAGATTCTGTTGTAAACAGGCAACCCCTACTTTTTAAAAAGTGACCTCATCGTTGTATATTCTCCAATAAGAGCAAACCTCCTCTGCACATCGACCCTGCCAAGACCCTTCAGTATATTATAAGTTTCAATCAAGTCACACTTTATTTTTCTAAACTCCAATGGATAGAAAACCTAACCTGTCAAACCTTTCCTTATAGGACAACTACCCTTTCCAGGTATTAGTTCAGTAAATCTTCTCTGAACTGTCTCCAATGCATTTAAATCCTTGCTTACATAAAGTGTCCAATACTTCACTCAGCACACCAGAAACAGTTTGATCTGCATAATTGAAGCACGGCGTCCCTACTTTTTAATTCAATTTCCCTTGCAACTTTCCATTAGCTTTTGTAATTACTTGCTGTACCTGCACACTAGCCTTTTAGGATTCATTATGAGGACGTCCAGATCAATTTGCATCTCAAAGCTCTGCAATCTTTCAACATTTAAAAAGCTGCAATATTAGTTCATGCCAAATGCATACAGATGGTTTGTATCTGTAAACAGCATTTGGGATTACTAATGATTACAGATCTTTTAACTTTTGAGAAATCATAGAACTAATCACCTAAAATTATCATGTGCAGAATCCAATTTTAATCAAAAAAAGAGCAAACCAATATGACGAACCAAGCCAACATCTACACTTGACGGTTTGAAATATGGAGAAAGGTAATGTCTCTCTCACTCTCTCTGTCTCTCTCTCTCTCTCTCTCTCTCTCTCTCTCACACACACACACACACACACACAAACAGAGCACATAATTTTTCTGGTGTTTCCAACTGCCAGGTGATCAGTATCTTTTCATAATCCAAATGCTGTACACTGCAACATAAAGATACAAATAATGATCACGTATTAAATTTCAACAGATCTAGAGGGAGCAGAGAATGAAAAACAATGGCCTAGATATTCTGAGGAGTGGCATTCACAGTCAGATCATAGTCAGTTAAGCCAGTGGAGATTTGTTGGCCCTCAGAGTATTCAAGCCATTGGCGGGGAAAGAGTTAGCTTTGGGTGTTGAGTCGAGTGAGCTGTTAGATCCAGCACTATTGTGTGGATGGATAGGAGAAGACACTCATGAGGGTGTCTGGTCAATAGGGTGGTGTAGGATATCAGGTGTCTGTGTATGTAAGGGGTCATGGAGAGGTTTAGTTGTGAAGTGGAGGTATTCAGCTTAATAGGTATACAGGATTTAAGATTTTAATTCTCCAACTTTCCTACGTAACTATGAACTTAAAGGAAGATTGAATGGTGCAAATTCTCCACCTGCAATGTATGCTTTCAGGAGGCTCCACACGCAAAAGAATTTTGCATCAAAATCTTCCATTTTAAAGGAGAAAGAACAGTACAGCACAGGAGCAGACCCTTTGGCTCACCAAGACTGCACCGAGACATGATGCTTTTCTAAACTGAAATCCTTTTAGGTCTACACAGTCCATTGCCCTCTATTCCCTGCCTATTTATATATCCGTCAAGATGCCTCTTAAACATTGCTCATGTATCCACCTCCACCACCTCTTCTGGCAGCGCATTCCAGGCACTTCTTGCCCACTGTGGAAAAAAAAGCCTGCCTCTCACATCTCCTTTAAACTTAGGAGAGATAGCAAGAACTGCAGATGCTGGAGTAAGAGATAACACAGTGTGGAGCTGGAGGAGCACAGCGGGCCAGGCAGCATCAGAGGAACAGGAAAGCTGTCCTGACCTGAAACGTCTGCTGCTGCCTGGCCTGCTGTGTTCCTCCAGGTCCACACTTTTTTATTTCCATTAAACCTAACCCCTTTTACCTTAAACCTATGCCCCCTAGTAATTGGCATTTCTACCCTGGGAAAAAGACTCTGACTTCCAATCTATCTATGCCTCCCATTTCCTGGACAATTCTCACAGAGTCAGGGCCTCTGGGGATTCTGCATTGACCTGATACACAGCTCCAGTATGGATGGCTCCAACAACTCGTTAGACATCAGAATGAGAGAAATGGATCACAGAAAAGACCACTGGAGGCATAATGTAAATATTGAGAAGGAAAAAGGAATAGGAAAAGTGATGCAAGGATAGAAGCAAGGTTAATCAGGCAACAAAGAGTAAGTATGACAACTCCTTTGTGAAAATGAGGAATTACACAGTAAGACAGGACAAGAAATTAAATATTGAACAGTGGATTGAACGTTTAAATTTGGCAGAAGTACAAGATGGACAGTAGTGGAGTGGCTACCTGTAATACACTAGGATTGATTTTCCTTTCAAGTGGGAATAAAACCAAAATCCAAAATTAAAGCCAGATCACAAAATGAAATCAGGTATCACACAAAGAAAATCCTGGGCTAATTTTGAAAATTTCCATTTCTTCATTAGGCAAATTTATCAGGAAATTTGGATCAAAATTTGAGATACAACTCAGTCATCATCTAACTCTACTGCAGAGCAGATTTGAGGTTCCAAATGGTCTGTTCCTGTTGTTGTGGAATCTTATGTTTCTTCAGATTTATAGAAAAATCAAAACTTTAAGTTGACCAATTCTGATTATGTATCAGGTTGGTAAACTTAATTGAAGAGGATATCAAATCAAGCATATTAGATTCTATATAAGTAACTTTTCCTGATATTCCATGATGATTTTAATTAAGAAGATTGTAGTCTCTTCTTGGATGCTAATGGCAGGAAAGGAGTCTGGGGATTATTTTGGAAACTGGTAACATCAAATTTTATGACAAACTGTAAGGCTCTTTACTGAATGTTTTGCAGCTGATACAGACTTGAGGAAGCATTTTTTGGAGGCATGTGTAACTTTGGAACTCTGTCTCAGGTGGTGAAGTTGGGGTTACTGAATATTTAAAGATAAAGATGGATATTTTCTTGTTTGACAAGGGAACCCAAGGTTGACTGGGTGATTGAGAATGTGGAATTTGAATACAAATCATTCAACCATAGTCAAGTAATCTATTTCTGCTCCTATTTCATATGTTCATATGTTTGTATGATACAGCTCGACACTGAACTGAAGGATGATAAATGAAGAATTGAACAGCTCTAGTATCATAATCCCCAGTCGAAATTCAATTTTCCATTTTAGAACAATAACAGAATACACAATAACACATTGCAAGCTCAAAGGTGGATTTAGCTCGGAAACAGTTGCATTTTGCTGTTTATTGGTCAATTAAATGAGAAAATAGCCTCCTCCGTGCTCTTAAGTAGCACCATTTTTGTGTTTTATAAGTCAACCTGTTTGGACATGTTATGACACAATACATGGTGGGACAAAGTGCCTGTTTCCATGCCGAATGACTGTATGACACATATGTATGGCAGATGCAACTTAAACCTGAACCTTATGTTCCAGGGGTAGGGAGACTACCAATGTGCAACAACCAACACATAAATGAACTGGTTACCCTAGCAGACATGTTACCTATAATTTATTCTCAGCATGTGAATGACCAAATTAAATTAAATATGCTAAATGATTGTCCTATGTGACAATATAATCAAAATGCAAGTTAAAATAAGCTGTCACTTTATTCCTGAACATTTTAATAGTCAGTTATTTTTTATCAGAAGCATATATCAATCTTAGTTTAACATTATTAAACAATTTAAGATTAACCATCATTGTTTTAAGTGTACCTTAATATTATTGCCCCGATATATTTATTAATGAAGTTATGAAGTTGTAATAATGACATTATTTAAAAAGATATAGGCAATAGGTTTGTATTACAAAAGTATACATAAATCTTCAAGAACAGAATTTTACATCATTAACATACTGGTACAGTCAGAAAAAGGGGAACTTTTGGAGCAAGTTGTGATAGGTGTGAGTTAACAGTAGAATCTATAGTGTGCCAAGGACATTAGAAGGCTGTTTTGTCAGACAAGGAGAGATTTGAAAGCCAAATGCCTGATCAATAACAGTCCAGGAGCATCTGTTGATTGAAAAGATACGGAGTGAAATCCAAACTTTGTCAGCTTTCTCCATTCTGTTTTCATTTATTACGTTCCTGAATTAGAGACTGAAGGATTATAATTGGATCAATCGGCTGTTCAACATCAACAACACTGGTTTGATGTGAAATCTGATAAAGTGTTAGATTGACAATTTAGTCAAATCTAGCTCTTGGAGCTTTCGGCCGCACAGATACTTATCTTGTATTGTTTATCCAAAGTGGAGTCAATGGAAATTACTTTTTAATTTGATTAAATGTTACCCATCTGAAGCCATTATTGATGGCGACATGAACCATTTTCCACGAGAGAATCATCACATTGTTATGCCTACCCCTAACAATCATCCAATTCATATCAGCACAAGGCAAATTTAACCCTTTAAGATCATATTTGTTACAGTACTCAAGAGTGACCCCAGTGCTAGCTTTTCCAGATGGCACTTAAGGCATCATTTGTGATCTGCAGTATTTATCTAATTACAGACTTTGGATCTTAAAATCTAATTATGTGGACAAACAGAATACACAGCAGTATCGTGAAATCACATTGGTATCCACTGTTCCCTGTAGACTCAACTTCAGATCAAACAATGGTTCCACTGTTAACAACAGGCCACTGATGAAAATATCCCCAGGTCATATGTATACAAATTCTGTTGCCTTCATGCAGGAGAGGAGTTAGAAAAATTGTGCCAATGGTGACTCTGATGCATACAATTTATATTGCAAATAGTTTTAGAATGCTGAATATGCATGCCAAGCAGTGTTTTTGGGTGTGGAATTATGACTCAAGGGCTGAGTTTCCTGCATATTCTACCTCTAGTGGTCAGTCAGTCACTGTCTTTGATTTGCAGAAGTATAATTCCATCAGATACATTGGACAGTAGCGGAATTTCTAAAATTAATTTACTTTTACTATTATGAAAAGATAGATGCCCTTGCTTGTTTTTATCCCATATTTACAACTGAACACCTGAGAAATATCCCCTGTACATTAATGAAGTGTATGTGAGCCTCTGCGTGGCTTAAAGTGAGTTGCATTTAGCAGTATGATTTAGGTCTACTGAATAAGCAATGCACTCTTAGCCAGTGGTCAGAGATGATAATTTGTAGGTTACTCCCAAGTTTAAAGTTGGATCATATTGAAGATCAGATTTAACCCATTGAATTATATTGACGAAGTTGCTTCCTAGCTTTTGTCAAATTCTGTTTAAAGTGTTTTCACTTGAAAGCTGGTTATTTGTATCTGAATTCCATCTGGTTCATGCCTTTATATGATCCAAGCACAATATTTTACTGATTGCATTAAATTTCATAACTAGTAATGCAAATAAAATATGGAATTTCTCTCAGCATAGACTAGCAATACCATCAAATTTACTATTTTCTCTTTGTGGAAAAAGAAAGTTTACTATGAAGAAATATATAGAGTTCTTATGAGTTTAGGAACTTAAAACCAATGACACACTTTTGAAATGTAGTCACTATTCAACAAACAGTACACACTCAACAAATTCCCACAGCAGCAATCTCAATCATAACCAGAGAATCTGTCTTTAGTGATAGTAATTAAAGACTATATATTGGTCATGATACCACCATGCCTCTTCAAGATAGTGCCATAAAATCTCATATCTATGTAAGAAAGTAGACAGAGCCTCAGCCAAGTACCTCTCTGAAAAAGAGCTCCTCTTTCTAAACACTCTCTCAGTAATGAGCAGAAGTGTCAGTGTTGATTTTTGTGCATTAGTTTCTGGCAAGGTACCCGAGCCCTAGCCTTTTGACTCAGAAACAAGAGTGCTCGAAACTCAATCAGAGCTGCAAAATATTCAAAGTTGACAGAACCATACAAAATAATAAACTATACTGAAATATCCCAGTTATAACACCAACAGTGGGAATACACTCAATGTTGGTGATCATTAGCCATTCATTCAATCTAAATGAATAAAACAGATACAAGAACAAAGTTTGCTCCCTAGGCTGCAGCTTTTAGTATTTCTACTAAATATTTGGATAGTTTTAGCAAAATGTCCAAATCAAAATTATTGTTACCATCATATTTAGAAACACAAGCTACAGTATTCAATGTGCATATGTTTTAAACTCAAAGGATTGTAGTATGAAATGATATCAAGCTGATATTTAATCTCTTCTGCTTTTAAAAATTGAATTCTGTTTAGGTTCGAAACACAAAAAAAAACTACACTGTGTTGTCACGAATCTTGTAAATATGTGGTGATAGCACACATTTAAAAAAGAACATACATTTATTCTTCACCTGAATGCCAGTTCCTAGCTTACTTGATCCTTCATCCTGAGCTGTTTCTTATGCAGTTTTTGTCCATGGTATTTTACTATTGTCTTTCACTCTCAGACACAGGATAAATAGAAAGTTCCCAAATCTACCTCAGCTGGAATGGGAATTGAATACATGCCGTTGGCATTACTTTAAAAAGTACTGCTTTAAAAATGTTAAAAAGAGATTCAGATTTCTAGTTATGAGCTGAAAAAATTGCATAGCAAGATGACACTTAACACTCTGGCACATTCCATCAAATTAGAGCTCTTCTAGCAAACAGTCCACATTTGCTTTCAGCTTCCAATGAATTCTTTATCCCCATTTTGTCAAGTTATAACTTCAATGACCAACTACAGTCATTTTCCTAAGTTTTTGAAGATTTCCTTAAATTCACCTGCAGCAGTAAAGTCTGCTCTGATGATGCTTCCTCCACATGGTCATGACAGAACTAAGCTACCAGAACCCTTAGATGGCTGCTGGATTCATTCCTTCAACTAGAGACTGTATCCATGCTTCATTCAGCTGCTGTAATTGGCAAGTCAGATTCAAGCAGCCTCTTCTCACTGTTAATCGCACAGAACCTCTGTTATCTATCTGTAATATTCACTGATTTGAAAGGAAACCTGATCTCAAAAATGGCTTCCTTTACCCTCTTTGTCATGACAATGTGAAACATGCTAGCCTTGTATCTCGGTAGAAGCACTAATTCATCCTTGCAACTCTTCAGGAATTCAATCTGAGCTTTTGTTTGATTTTTTAACAATCAAACCACCCATGCTTGCATCAGGCGGATATGATGCCCTTCATTCATCCTAAATTTAAAAATACTGTCCCAAAACATAATGATCTTCACAGTTGTAACTTTGGCATTTCACTATTTTTTGTGAGCAAAGAGGTCCAGACTTTCATTACTTTTCTATGAACGAATGTTACTCGACATCACCCTGAATGATATACCTTTATAATCATTTTTATAAGTTTAAGGTTAGGCCGCATGTGCTAGATCCATTACCCTCTCCAGAGGAAACAAATTCTTTCTACCTATCTACTTTAATAATCTCAATTAGATTCCCATTTATTCTACTATTCTATAAGAAATATAAATCTAGTTAGTTTATGTAACTTGACTCATAGTTAAGCCATTTCAGCCCCTGTTTATTCTGATGTGTCTGTGCTACACACCTTCTAACGCCATTATATCCTTCCTGGTCTGTGGCACTAAATACAAAACACAGTGCTTTAGATGCATGTGAACCAGAACTTGAATCTGTAACATTTTCACTGCTTCAAGTTTAAGATAAGGGTTAACGTTCCATTCGTCTAATTACCATTTTTGTACCACTTCACCCTACAACAAATACCATTTTAAATATAAAAGTCCATGTAATCATTAAACATATTTAACAGTGTAAGACAGTTGCTGTAATTGTAAAAAAAAACTAAGCCTGTGTCTTTAAAGCAAAATAGAAGAGCTGCCCATGAACCAAAATCCAAAAGATTTATATCATCATGCCAAAAGATAAAATTTCAGACATTTATCTGTTATTTGATGACAGGTATGATGGGTTTGCTTACAATGTACATGTGCTAGCATGTCTTGCAATCTTGAATAAACAATATCATACTGTCCATTTACACTTTATATAATCTAAGCAATGTAAGTAATCTACTTGGGACTGATCTTGTGATCTGGTCTCCTCAACTGTGTTAGCAGTGAGCATTCTGTCTGATCTGATGACGAGTCAGAAGGCAATGTACAAGTCACCAAGGACAGCAAGTTTACCTCCTACTATTCTTTTCTTCAGATGGCAGCACCTGTAGCTGGTGAAAATATTGCTACCATGTGAAACACTACTTCCCATTGAATAGTTATTTTTTCCTTAAATGCTCAAAAAGTTGGAAATAGCTGGCAATCTTTTCATAATATAGCTCTCTTTTACTTGCTTGCCATGAGGAAGAACAGAGGGAACATTAATAGGATGAGTACTCATATATACATTCAATAACAGAAATTATTTGTATCTATCCAAGGCAGCAGCACAGTAGCTATGGACTCTGCCAGGGCTACAGGCAACAACAGGAAGATCAAAACCCTTTGTGAAAAAAAAATGGGATTGCTAATGTATAAACCCATTACATCCACATAAACTTTGTGCTGTCTACTAATTTAAATTAATGTGGTTAGATTAACCTTAGTGTTTGATTGGCTGCATTCTGGAACAGGGAGGACAAAATCATGTGAGGCTACCCTGTTCTACTTTAAGCTAACCAATGCCTCCTGAAGGGCTTGAGTGGGTGCAATTTGCATGGAGCATGTTCTAGAACCCATCTTATAAGTGATTATGACAATGGAAAGACACAAGTATCTTACAACACAGCAGAGATCGGGCTCTAAAGGTTGGCAAAACTGCACTGAAGGCCTCAGTAAATTCAGCATGGCACTCCTCTCAGTAGACTGGCACCTTCATCCTCTCATCTCTTGCTTCACATTAGTTTTTTCTCCTTTCTTAGTTCCACCTTCTTCACTCCTACAGTTCATACTAGAACCTTCCATGTCCTCGGTTCATGTACCATTTTTCTCCCTCTCTGACTGCAACTTTTCAGATTGACAAGCTTAGCTGGTGTTAGAATTGTTTTCTCTCAGAAGAAAAACAAAACAAAACTCTGTTTTATAATTAAATTAATTCAGTGCAAGTTTGGGAAAAATCACAAATGCTCAATGCCGGGAAAATCGCAGAAAATATTGGAAATGAAAATCAGGTCTGCCAACATCTGAATGAAGAAAGATCTGGTAGATAATTTAGTTTCTCTTTTTCTTTCTCCTCAGAAAATTGAAATGTGTTTTCAAATGATGTGAACTGACAGAAATGCTGATTTTTCCAAATTCACTTTTTTTTATTCATTCATGGGATGTAGGTGTCATTGGATGAGCCAACATTTATTGCCTATTCCATTTTCCCTTGAAGGTGGTAGTGAGCTGCCTTCTTGTAGTCCATTTATTGTAGATAGACCCACAATGCCATGAGGCACAGAGTTCCAAACAAATGACAATATATTTCTAGTTCAGGTTGGTATGCAGCTTGGAGGGTAACTTATAGGTGGTGGTGGACCCATAAAGCTGCTGCCTTTGTCCTTCTAGATGATCGTGGTCACAGATTTGGAAGGTATATAAACTAAATAATACAATTCCAATGGTGGTTCTGGAACAAGAAGACGTGAGATTTGAGGACAATTTGAGAAGGCTGCTATAAAAGACATATGGGATCCACGGTTTTATAAGTATAAGCAAACAGTTGTGTGTCAAACAGGTGATATGATGTGCCCAGCATGTGGATGAAAAGTTAGCCTGCTTTTGATTTCTGTGTGTTAACATACCTTTCATTTTCAGCATAGACCACTGATTGATTGATTGATTGATGTACTATTGTCACATGTACTGAGATACAGTGAAAAGTATTGTTTTGCATGCTATACAGGCAGATCATACCATAAAAAGTGCATCAGGGTAGCACAAAACAAAAAAAGAGACCAACCATTGAATACACAGTGTCTCCACTGGCAAATTCTCTGCTGTGTGTCCTTGTGGAGATCCACAGAAACTGAGTCCTACCTGACTTCATGCTAAAGCTACAAAGTAACTCAGAAGAAGTTTGGTTCCCAAACGTGGCTGTGAGCAGGCACGCTGGCATGTGAAGATACCCTGACAATAATGGAACAAACATGCAAGTTCCTGATACCATAGAAAGCTTGCCTATCATGGCAGAGCTAGATATTGAATCGACAGGGGAGGAACTTGGCTTTCCACAGGCATAACTCCAGGTGCTGGTGCTAAATAGTCTGAACTCATCAAGCTTGTGTAACTGGCATTTATCCTGAGGCATCTCCGTATCCATGAGTGATGTTCGGGGACGTGCCCAAGGATACACATGGTGCAAATACTATGACCCTATACAAAAAGAAGAGCAATCACAGAATTACAGCCTTCAAGGTATCTCCCTACTGAGCATCACAGTCAACGTATCTGTCCAAGTTAGTAAGCACTGCCAATGC